>NC_050583.1:1392500-1532500 GCF_013368585.1 Megalops cyprinoides | reverse complement strand
TGTTGCATGTCAGTTACAGCATTTCTTTACATTGTTATCCATTCATACAGCTGGATATTTACTGAGGCAATTGTGGGTTAAGTATCTTGCTCGAGGGTACAGCAGCAGTGCCCCAGCAGGGAATCGAACCAGCAACCTTTCGGTTACATGTCCTGCTCCTGAACCACTATGCTACACTGCTCCCTGTGTTGTTGCTGTTTATGCACTTTGTTTTCCAGATGCGTGTCTTGTACCTGGCCCACCTAAACCAGACGCTTTCCCATCATCCTCCCTGGACCTGCTGGAGGCTGTCCCACTGCGGGCTGCACAGGGGCTTTTGCGTGAGCTCGGACTCCCAGCCCCCTGGCAGAGCTGCCGAGGGCGCCCCGAAGCGCACAGACCCCCCCGGGCGAGGCCCCCCTCTCGCCCCCACGCACTGCTGCATGAGCGGCTGCCACAACTGCGTGTGGATTGAGTACGCGGAGGAGCTGCTGAAGCATTACCGCGATGGAGGGGAGCGGGCCCTCGCCGCCATCGAGGAGAACGTGCACGACGAGAACCTCAAGGCCTTCCTGAAAATGGAGATCAGGATGCTGAAGAAGTGAAGAAGCCCTGAGCGCTCGTTTCCATCGGTCAGGCGCCGAATGACTCATCGGCCGGCCGTGTGGTTCTGTATGAAATTCCATGGCAGTTTTGTAGTTTCAGTTTAAACACATTTCAGTTTATCATTATTAGTTATGATTATTAATCATGATGAGACAGGGAAGCAGCCAATGAATAAAAATGAAGACATTATTTTATTGTGCTTCTACAAGACACAGAGAATAAATGATTCAGTAAATGCGCAAACACTAATATGCAAACAGATAGGACCGATGCTGTACATTGGCTAAGTGTGTAAGTGTGCACACGATGGACAGAGAGCATTACAATCGAAACATTTGAGGGCTGCGTGAAGATGTTTTTTGGCTAGAAATGTTGCTTGAATGCTTTACTTGTGCAATATATTCAAGCCACAATTTATCTGTTCAGATGTTCCAGCATTTCTGTTTGGACACTTACTGGGTTATGTATGCTTTTTAAGTCTGCAGTGTTTTTAGCCAGCTGTGACCAGGAGCTGGCCGTGGCGGTCATGTATCTTGGGTTTAATGTTCTCCTGTGTTCACCGGATCACTGTTGTAACAGCGCCCCCTAGTGACTGGCCACACATCCGTAAGTTACCAGTGAGTGGTCAGTGAGAGAGGCACTATACTGTACCTCAGATCAGTAGCACAGATGGGGGAGGAGGCCAAGTACAGAGATGGGTCGTCTTTATTTGATCGGCTGCTTCTCTGTCAGTTTGTGTAATACTTCATTTTTAGTACCTACCCAGGATCTGGTGGAATTAATTTTAATCAAATTATAGACATGTTTTGGATCGGACTGAGGAAGGCCTTCTTACACGAGCACTTTAAAAGCTCCTTTTTGTCCCTGTGATCCAGTGATATGCAGGTCTTTTCAGGTATGTTATTCTCTGCTGTTCTACCTGTGACCACATTAGCCAATGGTTCACTTTCTTTGGGTAAAATGTATGTGGTCATTACACATCCTGCATCTTGTTAGAGATTTTAAATGTACTACTTCCTGAAAAGGGCAAATGGGTCACCACGAGGTAGATGCTCAGCTCTCAGGCAAATATGAAATATTAAATATAGAATTTCATAGTTCCCTCCCTGGAAACCCATCCTAAACCTGATCACGTGGAATTGAATTTAACTTTTTGCCTTGGATGCAGAGGTGTTGCTGATATTATATACATGGGTTTCATTCATTAACATCGGCTTGTTATGGGGTTAAGCTGAATATTCATAAGATATGAATACTTTATGAATACTTCTGCATTAAAGTATACTCACTCATATGGAGTGAGTATTCAGCTCTGTGACACGCTCTGTGGCTGTGCAAGAGTGACAGGATATGGAGAGATGAAAGATCCCAGTCTCCAAAGAGGGAGAGAGACAGCACCCTCTCTCCATAAGGCTCCGCTCACACGTTCACTGAGCAAAAATGAGAAAAGACAACAGACTAAAACAAAAAACCTAGAGAGGGAAACATAATTGTCTTTTCAAACTTTGTTTTTTTTAATGCAACTTTGTCCTTCCTGTGCAGATTCTGTAGTTACAGTGTTATGAAACAATGAATAGTGGAGTTTTTATGAATGCCATAAACACAGATTCTTGTGACCAGGGTCTTCCTATAGGGGGTGCTGTCTGTAGTCAGATATGGAACATTTTATTTAGTGATTTTCCATCAACAGCTGAATAACGAAACATCAGATGTGCTCTTCTGGCCTCTAACTTTTAAAAAATCACAAAACAGAGAGCTGAATTATTAAATAAAAAGTGTGAATTCCACACGGAGGACTGTTTTTCTGCAGTGAAGACCCTGCAGACGTGAAGCTCTTTTAGTTTCTCGGGTTAATTCCCAGTAAAATTGCTGCACATGAACTAGGCCTTGTATGGATGTAATGTTCTGCATCTACAGCGTTGCGGTCCATTCTACACACTCCTCTGTCCCTTGCAGCGTAGTGTGTGGTGTGTCTACCTCCTGCAGGACACAGCGTGATTGGAGGAGACCCTGTAGGCTGGCGGTGCGGTAAACATCGGGACTGTGTGTCTGTGGACAGGCTGAGATAGAGGCCGAGCGGGAACGTGTAAACGCCCCTGATAACGCACTCTGGGGGCGCTCTGGTTATCTCGACACACCGCCTCTACTTTTTTATTTATCATTATAATTCAAATACACTGCCATAGACACGCACGCACTGTCAAAGTCTCCACAGAAAGACGTATACTTGAGAACTGAAGTTAAACACGCACACATGTTTGAGAATTTTGAAGGTTTTTTTGTAATATGGATGATGGATTGTATATTTATTTTTACTTTTATGTCTGATGATATTGATGATGATGCCTGTGTGTAAATTTTAATGTAAGTATACCGATCACAAAGTACCCTTTGGTGTACATGGTGTTTAACACTTAAATAAAAAAATGGTATTTTTTTGGCAGCTTGCATCTTCCGATAGTTATGTCTGAAAGAGTGTTGTTTTGTCCTTGACCACCAGGGGGTGTCTTGACTTGGAGATAAAGTGCAATTGTGCTGAAACTCGGGGTTGATGCTGCAATCATCAGAGGCTGCTCATTTTCTTCTTGGAACAGCACGAGTGTTTTACAGATCATTAGAAAGGTCATCAGATGCATGCATGGCACGTGGGTTAATATGAAGTCAGAGTCTTGCTCTTTGCACAGAGAAAGCACAATCTGAATAAAACTAAATTTAATTCTCCGGAAGGCGCAGAGTGTAGTGAAAAGCCATACAATGAAGAGCAGAACTTGCAGAGAATTTATGCAGGGACTCCCAGGCCAGTCAGTGCAGGCCTTCCAACCGGAGGGTTTTAACGGGAAAGACCAAGGAGCTCAGCTGTGAGAAAAAGCTGAGTTTAATATTTAAGGAGCTTTTGCTTTTTAAAGCTCACCAGAAACAAAACAAAAAAAACCCCACACAATGGCAAGGAATTAGCCAGCTGTTTCAGTGAGGTAGAGAGAGTTTCTGTACTTCTTTGCTGTCGTTTCAGCCATGAAAACTTTTGTAGGTAATTCACCTTCTTGTTGAACGCAGAGTAAAAAAGTTCCCTTTGCTTGTAGCTTGGTAAGCTGGCCGTGTGGAGTGAGGACTGGCGCGGTGGAGTTTGGATGCCAGGATGTGATGGGTTATCACTCACATGTAGGGTATCAGACACACGTGTGACGCAAGTGTGCATGTTTGTTTTGCACCAAACCTCGGCTCTTAATCCCTCAATCAGCCTTTCGCTCAGTTTGGCACTTGTGAACTTGTGAATCATTATTACAGCTGAAGACTATAGTGCGCCTGGCTTCTGTCAGGTTGCACAAGTTGTGTTAGAGTAGAGGAGTGTTGTTAGCCTGGCCTGACGCTGAAGTGAATGGATACACTTATGTTCTATTACGCTGGAAGTCGCTCTGGATAAGAGCGCCTGCTAAATGCATGTAATGTGATGTAATGTAAAGACTGCACATCTGTCTTGTACAGGTACATATTTCACGGTACAGATGGTGCTTGCAGAAGGTGTGCACCCTCTTCAGCCGAGGTGCACCTGTTCACTGGCAGGTAAGGGTGGGGCTGTGGTGTGGAGGCTGAGGGGCAGGTATTGAGCAGGTAACACACGGTAAGTAAATACATGCTTTGGCTAGAGCTTAGTGAGTACATCGCGTAACACAGGGTAACACTGCCCAGCACTTGAACTGGCCTCCAGGAGCCAGACCTCCCTGTGGTTTAGACTGCAGGGTGGTTTACACTGTAACATAGTGTGTTAATCCAGTGTGTTTCAGTAATGCACCTGCAGTGAAAGGGTTAACAGTGTGAAATCTAGGATGACTGGACAAAAAACCCCCACATTTGTAAAAGCAGCTTGATGTGTTGCCTGCTTGTTGCAGGCTTGAGTCTCTGTATTAGCACATCTGTTGTGGCTGCTTTCACCTCTGGGAAAGGTAATCAAAATATTACCCATATGCATGCTGTGATGGTCCCTCTGGAAAAATTAAAAATATTATAAAAAAAAGTCGTAGAGGTTACAAAAAAGTTGTAATATGTGCAGTGGTAATTATGGTGCCCTCCACAGCACAGCGAATCTCAGCGCTCGTTATTAGCAGTGTTATCTGATGCACAGTAAAGTAGGCAACCGCTATAGCTCAACGGGCAGAAACACCAGCCGACATGGCCCCTCCCACAGCATAGGTTTCCCTGGTGACAGTCACCTTGATCCCCCCCGAGTCATTAGTCAGCTGCATCAGGCCTGATTATGCATTTTGCCCCAGCAGCGAGGGCCGGGGGTGGGGGGGTTATCGAGGAATTAGAAACAAGGTGCTTTCGGCTGCCTCTGCCCTGTTGCTGTGACGTGGTGGAAAGTCGGCGGGGGCCGTGTCGCAGATGACGTCTCTCCTCTCCTCTCAGACTGGTTCTGAGGCTTAGGAGCGTGCCAGTTGAAATCCAGCTGAACCTCTAAAGCTGTGACCTGCCCCCTTGTTCGTCAGGCCCCCAAAGAGCGGCACGTGCAGCTCCGACGACGGCGTTCGCCGCTCCCATTTCACCAGGACCGGCATGCTCCTCCCAGCAGAGCATTACGTTACATTACATTACATTACGCCATCGTGTGCCATTGCTGTATACGTGAGGTAGCATGCAGAAGAACACAGATCAGTTGTTGCTGTAGGATCACGTTACATTACATTACATTCATTTAGCAGACAATCTTATCCAGAGCGACTTGCATCGGTGGCAGCGTTTTTACAATGTTATGCATTTATGCAGCTGGATATTCACTGAGACAATGCTGGGTTAAGTACCTTGCCCAAGACTACAGCAGCGCCCCAGTGGGGAATCGAACTGGCAACCTCTCAGTTATGAGTCCGGCTCCTTAACCACTAAGCTACGCCGCCGCCCTGAGCACACCTGCTACCTGAAGGTTGCTGCCGCCCTCACCTGCCGCTCACCTGTCCTGGAAGGCCTTTCGGAGGGAAAGGCACGGTGATCAGGGAAGGTCGTTGGGAAAGACGATATGCCCATTGTGGCACAGGGGTGAAATCGACAGTAAGATTTCCTGCACCACTGCGGCATCAGCACGCCGGTGTAATGTGAGGAGGGAAATGTGAGTGTAGGACGTCCCGCGGACACGAGACTGGGACGGCGGGGGATTGGAGGGGGGGGGGGGGGGTCGGGGGGGGGGAGCGTCGATCCACCCAGCCGCCCGTTCCAGATATATCTACAACTTCTACTCTCTCTCTCTCTCTCTCTCTCTCTATATATATATATATATATATATATATATATATATATATAGAGTAGAAGTTGTAGACCGACTGACAAAATGTGAACCACAAAATCCTGGGAGCCCACCGTTGTCATGTGATTGGCTGGTGGTGCTCCACATTGGCAGCACACATAACGTGTGACCATGATATAAAAAATAAACAGAGAAAACATCCTTGACACACAAACCAGAACCAGAACGGTACATGGGTGTGAGGGATGATGGGAATTATGAAGGTCCGCCTGGGACACTCTGGGTCCTGTAATAAACCCCATCAGGAATTTCAAAATGGAACAGTGGCCCTGATATATCACAGGCCTACGTTTACACATTTTGCTGCCGTATACAGCATGATGCATTAAAAATATCCACACTGGTCAGCGTACAACCAAGTAGCCAAAAAGGCTGAACATTCATTTAGGTTTGTTGGTGCTACTTATATTACATCATTAGAATTTAACAGACAATCTTACCCAGAGCAACTTACATTTATACAGCTGGATATTTACTAAGGCAATTGTGGGTTAAGCCCCTTGTTCAAGGGTACAGCAGCAGTGCCCCAGCAGGGAATTAAACCAGCAACTTTTTCTTTATGAGCCCTGCTCCTTACCACTACGCTACCCTGCTGCCCCATAACGTTACTGGAGATACTTTCGCACAGACGTTTCTCATCTCTGTCTCCTCACTGTCTCTGGATATCTCACTGCTATGTCTCCGCAATGTGTTGGCTCACCTCCTCTCCCAGCAGTTCAGACCCTTCTGGATCAAATTTCATTTTTCTCTTCTGCCTGTTTTCTGAACCGGTGCCCAAATGTGCAACTAAATCCATCATGTTTGAAATCACTTCACAGCATGAAAAAAGATTTTGTCAAAGGAACGGCCCATACTTAAATCTGATTATTTGCAGCTGGCATCATTTACACAATTACTTTTAGTAGATTCCCAGAAGAAAGGAAAAATATTGCATGTTCAATTTCTTTAATTGCACATGAAATAGCAACCCTTCTCATTGTTTAGTCAGACCCTTAATTTATTTTAGGCTCGACAGCTATATAAATGGATAACATGTAAAAAATGTAACCTCTGGGAGTCGCTCATTATAGGAGTGTCGCATTAATGTAATGTAATGTAATAAGGTAAGGGCCCTGGGGAAACAAAAATAATGGTCAATCAGACAAAATCAACATCTGAGGTACCACCCAAAGTACAACCTCAGACTTCAGCTCTCTGCCGGGGTCCCCGGGGTCTGAACAGGAGCCAGAATCCAGGGCTGTGATGGACATGTACCATACCCCTAAAATAAACATTTTTTTAACAACATGCGAAATGACAGGGGCAGCAGCCGGGCTCTCGGCTCAGGAGCCTCCCTGAAAGCCAGCCCTCCCCACACCTCTCACCTCTTATCTGCACAAAAAGAGCGCAGCTCCCGAAAATGAGCCCATCCCTCACTGAGGTACACTGGGTGCTTTGCTGCAACACTGGCTATGACAGCACTGGAGTCTCACACACTTTGCACATTCTATGAGTGTGTGTGTGTGTTTGTGGTTCCTGCGTGCGTGCTCTATGTAAAATCCACGTCAGAAATCAGTTGAATAAAATGAACAGTTTATGATTGACTTTCTGAGATGTGTTGTGGAGATGTGACCATATGTTCTTCCAAGATCCCTAAGCTCTGCAATCAAGGGGCAACTGACTGTCCTGACCTGACGGGGTCGCTCTTCTCACGATCCCTGTCTGTACTGGTACCCCAGTGGTGAATGAACTCCCCATAGGGGTCAGGACAGCAGAATTGCTGGCCAACTTCTGATGCAGACTGAAGACCCACCTCTTCAGACTGCATCTCAGTTCCACCTCAATCCTTGCCCCCTAACACCTGCTGCTTGTAGTACTTGCTGTTTATTTTGCATGTAGTATTGCAAGGTGCTTTGAATGCTGTGATCTAGTGACTGGGATGTGTGGTAGTGTACTTGGCTTCCCTTGTCTAGTCAGGCTGCAAGAGGTTAACTTGTGGTAGGGCTTGAATAGTGTTAAGCTCACACTCACTGGTCTGGGAGCATTGTTAGCCTGGTCTGACACTGTTGCTCGTGTAAATTGAATGGACACACTTACATTCTATTGTGATGGAAGTCGCTCTGGATAACAGCGTCTGCTAAATGAATGTAATGTAATGTGATGTAATGTGATGTAATGTAATGTGATGTAATGTGATGTGATTCTACTGCAACAGCTGGTCTTTGTTCGTCTGCATGCTTCCTCACCTACACAGCAGTGGCACACAAAGTCCTGTGCGCTTAGAGTATGTGTGCATTGGTGAGGTCCTCCCAGCCTCTGGGAAAGCTCCAAAGAGGCTCCTGGGAAACAGAATGTTTTTTGGAGACAGACGGAAGAGAAAGTAACAGTCATGCACAGTACTGACTGAGCTCTCATGGATCATTAAACCACATGCTTCTAGCATGAACAACTGTACCACGTAAGAAATTTACTTTGGGAACTCAGCAGTGTCGACACTGTGGTTTCTGATCAAGTGTAGTTCAGAAATCATTTTCAAACCTCAAGCGGATTCATGATCCTGGATTTTGACAAAAAATTTGGACTACCACTGCTTTTGTGCCACGCATTGATCTTGTTGGAGCTGAGTTGTGGTTTGCGCACGAGATTCAGCCATCCTAACAGAGTTTTGTATTGGCTGGGTTGTGGTTTGCACACAAGATTCAGCCATTCTAACAGAGTTTTGTATTGGCTGGGTTGTGGTTTGCACACAAGATTCAGCCATTCTAACAGAGTTTTGTATTGAAAGATTGTAACAAAGCTTTGTTTTCACTGCATTTCCATACAGAGCCGATAACCAGTGAGACGCTTCTACAGTAATGTTACAGTGGGATGCAGACATGGCCAGCACCTTGGACAGCCGTCTCCCTTGCGCCCAGGCTCAGAGCAGTGGTGCACGTTTTCACGATGTTCCCCCTGGGGCTGAGGCCGGTGACGTGAGGAATCACACACCCCACACCCCCTCACCCCCCCTCTGGTGGGTGAGTAATTAGCAGTCAGGCGCAGGCTCCCGCTAATCTCCGCCGCTGACGGTTCACGTTTGCGTGAATGCGCTGATCCCTGATAGCCTGCCGATTTTGGGGTGAGTCAGGGTGGGGCCAGGTAGGACTGGGTCGGGCAGGGTCAGGTGCAGCAGGGTTGGGCGGGGCCAGGTGCGGCAGGGTTGGGGCGAGGTCAGGGCGAGGCTCACTCACTGAGTTCTTCTGCTGTCTCTGCAGGATGGTCCTGTCCCAGCACCCCTCATCAGCCCCAGACACGGGGGGCGGGGTGGGCTCATCTGCTACGACCCCCCCCAGCTGAGACTACAGGCCCAGGGGGCACAAACTCAGACCAGCAACACCCCCCCTCCCCAGCTCCCACCCCCGCACTCCCACCCCAGACCCACTTTGATTGTAGATGCCCTGACATGGACAGGACCTCCTCCTGTCAGCTCTAAACAAAGCATGCTTGGCCTGAGGCTGTCTGTCTGTCTGTCTGACTGGGGGGAGTCACGCGCTGTCTCCCTGGGGGGAGTCACGAGTCACGCAGTGAAACGATCAATGTTAAATTCACTGGTAGGACTCAGACTGAGCACAGAACACTGTGTTTGTGACTCACATGCAACCTTGTCATCTTCGACTCTTTATCAAAAGTACAATGGACACTGAGTTATCACGCCTGTTTCCCGTTTGTTTTTGGTTTCGCTTTTTGTTTTATTTCTTTTTTTCGGGATCATCAGCATGTCTGAAAACAGGCTTTACTTCGGGAGCAGACTGTGCCCTGGGAGCAGCAGAAATGCCCCTTCACTCTGGCCTGATTTTAATTGATAAAAAACAGGCCACGGAGGCCTTTGATGTGACGATGCTTTTAGGAGGTCTGAACACTGAGTCTTTGGCATCCTGCTGCGTGATTGGTTTGGTAGGCTGGCTCTGGGGATTCAGGCCTCAGGCATCATTACTTAATGAAGTGTAATAATCCAGAGCACAGGTATACCGTATGTAATCACTTTCCCAGACTAATTGGAAAAGAATAATCTGTACTTCTAGACTAATTGTTTTTCTGTTTTGTTTTTGTTTTCCCCCCCTCTAAGGGTGCATCTGCGTTTTCAGCAGGGCTCGAAGGAAGGATAAGAGCAAGCAGGAGGTTTGTTGTTGGTGGGTAATCTCCTAACTGAGCGATGTGGATCCCTGTGAGGGATTACCTGGTGCATCTAATCAACTCAATCTCACAGAGTGCTGAGGAGCAGGGATTCAGGGCCTGCTGGAGCTCTGGCAGATGGGCTAAGATGCTTGAGTCAGAGGACAGGAGAGTTGTGTAACTAAACTGGACTCTTTCCCAAATGTTACTCCTTGGGCCATTCCAGAATGTCATTCCTTGGGCCATTCCAGAACGTCATTCCTTGGGCCATTCCAGAACGTCATTCCTTGGCCTTGGCCTGGGAGGTATTGGGGGGAAATGTCTCGAATGTCATTGCTGTCATGCTAGATGTTTCCTCTGAATTACATAACTGCTTGTAGCTGGAAATGTCATTGTCTTCTGGAATTTCTGCATTTGCCAATATATGTCGTGATTTACGAATAACCAACTTTTGTAGAAACAGACACAGCTGTTGCGTTTAATTTATCTACCCATCGGTTGCTTTGAAAATAAAGGAACCATTCATAATGTGAACACAAATAAACATTATTAATCTGCCTTTTGTAGGCCTATTGTGAAGTGTTTTTATCACATGGATGTTAATTGTTTTGTGAAATTTTGGCAAAAAGTGCAGTAATCTCTTGTTCAGCACCTACAGATCTGTGGACACATTTATGGGTATTCTGTTGGACTATGAGAAGCCACGGTGATGCAAGCAGTAACAGACAGTTCATACAGCTTAAATCATTTCCCTTTGCTTAAATCATTTCCCTTTGCTTAAATCATGGTGAAATGTTTATGGATGGAGAGGCAGAGTGGCAGAGTGGCAGATTGGAGCAGTCTGGTGCAAATGTGAGGTGCTGCTGTTGTGAACTTGATCGCTGTGACAGGAAATATTTTGCTGAGAAAATGGTTAGTATGTAAAATGCAGGTCATGGAGGTTTCTCTGCACACAGGTATAACCACTTTCATAACTTAACATAGCTCACCTGTAAGTCTGCAGAACACCTTGACATGCTGGATACGAAGCAGCTCACACCTTTCACTCACCCTTTCCACTTTTTTTACTGTCCATATGAAATCCAGACCCTTCCAGAATTGTGTGACCCCCGTTCTGACCTTGACAGCTCTGGCCCTGCCCCTTCTCCCCCTGGCCACGCCCCCAGCCACACCTCTGCCTCAGTAGTCGACATGATGACAGGGGATCGGGGGAGTGGAGCACACATAATCCACCCCCCGCCCCCCCCCCCCCCCCCCCCCCCCCCCCCCCCCCCCCCCGCGGCTGGAGGGTATAAGAGGTGGACCTGGCGGGACCCGGGCCCAGAGAAAGCCTAGCCTACACGCCACCACTTCTGCTCCTGAGAGAGGGCGAGAACACCTGGGCGACCGCCATCCTCCTCGCTGGTGAGTACACCGCTCTGCCCTGGGGGATTATGGGATATGTGGAGGCTGGAGGGGCCGCTGGTCAACAGCGTGAAGAAAGGAGGCCATCTGGCATCCAGGGGTGGAGGTGGCACGGGGGGGGGTGGGGTGAGGAGAAGCGTAGCGATTCAGCCTCGGAGAGGTGACCTGCGAGAGAAGGTGCAGGGGGATGCAGCGTGGCTGTTGTGGAGGTCTGACATCACGGCTGGGGAGCTGTTCTCCCCAAAACACGGTACTGCTTCGATCCAGGCCAGGCGTGGAGGGCACACTAATCACTGGGGTTCACTCCCCACGGATCAACATCTGAGGAACTGGGTTTTTCTGGTTCCTCACATCCTTCCCTCCTGGTTGGGTATGGTACACTTGCTCTACACTTCCACCCTGTGATTTCCAGACCCTGTGACGGCTTTAACACAAAGATGCCTCAATTTAAACATCAGTTAAAAGCTGGAAACAGGGAGGGAGAGAGAGAGAGAGAGAGGGAGAGAGAAAGAGAGAGGGAGAGAGAGAGAGAGAAATGGGAGGGCCTCCTTCCCATCGGCAGAAGGATGGAGTGTTGCACTGGGGGATTCACGGGATGAGAGACTGTCCTGAGGCGGGAAAAACAGTGGGAGGGTCCATGTGCATGGCAGGGTGGGGTGTGGTGGTTCAGGAGATGGATTTGAAACCGGGAGGTTGCAGGTTCAAACCCAAGGCAGGGTACTTTTGCTTTACCCCTCTGTGGGAATGAAGAGGCTGGGTATGGTAGGCTGTGTTATTCTGGACAGGGGAGTGTGTTAGTCCAATACATAATGACATAACAGCGTTCAACGGTATTTAAAATTAAATGTGTAAAACGAGCGAGGCTCAATAGGAGGGTACATAAGACAATGAGAAAACGACAGGGGAATAATGAGAGACAGAAATAATAATTCATGCAGCATCCTTCACGTACCTTCATTCCGTGAGACTAGTGGCAGAGGACGTTAATAGGATGCTAAATGTATAGAAAGAGGAGTGTTGACATTAGAGGAGCTATGTGCCCCTCCAGATAACACAAAGTCATCAGAGATTACAACGTGCTTTTGACTTTTAGTGGATTCGTTTTTCTAATTAACAAAAAACCTTTACAAACCATTCATGGCTGTGTTTGAACCACATGGCATCAGTAAATTTCTGTCGTCTAGTATTCTGTCTTAAAACATGATGTGGAAACACTACAAAACCTGTTCTCTCAACTCACTTCCAGTCCACTGTAAATGAAATCAGCTGTGCTTGCTGTTTGCTTGCAAGGTTCTTGGGAAATCAGTTGAAAAAGGACTGAAAGTCAACAAAATCACGGCTTTACGTGTACATTGCGGTGAAGTCACTTGTTGATCTAAAAATAAAACAAGATCGGCAACCTCAGTGTTATTTACTGAAGCAATTCAAGTAAAACTGCTCCTCCCATAACACAGCAAGGCCTTTATCTTCTCAGAGAGAGAGATTTTTTATATTCCATATTTTGTCTGAATTTGTGATTTATTGGTGACAGGGTCTCATATGTAACTGTGCAAGCAGACACCTTCAAAAGGGATTTATTCTATTTGGTTTCAAAGAATCTTACTGATGAAGGATGAACATAGGAAATTTTACTTCCAACAAAAGCATGTTACATTTTGTTTTTCCTTTCCCACAGTCCTGCCACTGAATCTTTACTTGTTTTGCTCAACCACATTGGCCATTGTTGCTTTCTTTGCAAAATTACAATTATATTTACAGGTATTGTGGCTTTACTGACTGCAAAATCACACAAGAAGTATTTAAAATGGTTTGCAGGTAACATAAACAGATTTGGATAGCATTTTATAACAGCATGCAATTAATTAAAATAGTAGTGGTTTTTTAAACAATAATAATTTGTTTAATAATAAAAAATCAATAATTTTTATACATTAGGAGAAATGATTATGATTTTCTGTAATGCTGTAAAAGTCCTTGAAGGCATCACAGTCTCTTGTAGATTTTCATGCAGGGAATTCTTAGACTGAAAGCAGAACGGTAGCTTTAGTTCACCGTCACGCTTCCTTCTGTCATGAGCACATACCGATGAACGCTGAAATCAGCACAAACATGCACAACCAACTGCAGCAGGACAGAAGCTCGGCGCTCGGCGTGCAGCTCGACGCTCGGCGTGCAGCTCGGCGCTCGGCGTGCAGCTCGATGCTCAGCGTGCAGCCCGACGCTGAAGGAGGAGCAGATGGAAACGCCTCTGTCCGCAGCGTGACCTCCTGCTGGACGCTCGTGTCATTGACAGGGAGCAGGCACAGGGCTGGGGGATTGTTCACTCAGTCTGCAAGCTCAGCATGTTCACTGGTGTCCTTGCTCTGATAGGATTAGCCAGGTCCCCCTCACAGCAGCAGCGGGTAACGGGCAGGGAACCGGGGAGGGGGGGCATCATGAACTTGAGCAAGGGATTATGGGAATTGGGTCATGCTTACAGGCACCTTATTAAAATCCAGGCTAAGAAAGCCACCCCCCACCCCACCCAAACACACGTCTTATTTATTATATATGTATCCTAAATCCTTCCAGATAATGATCTCATAATTAAGACATTAAGAAGATCACTGTGTTCCTTCAGCAAGGTGCCAGGAGCCATCTTGGTCAAGTGGAGGAGAATCAATAAGAGACCATTCTAGCAGTAGAAAAACAGCGAGTGCTATGTTAATTAAATGAGTGTCTCTTCCTTCTAAAGATGAATGGCCTGTTTTAACTGAGTACAGCAGAAACAGCAAGGGCACATACAGATAGAAAGGTCTATGTAGGAACCAATGGCAACAATCCCTTTTCCATCCTTGCAGTGGCTCCCAATCTCCAGCATTCAGTCAGCATGTCCTGCTGCTTCAGAACGCACACGCGTGCAGCTGTGCCCTCACAGCTTTTTAACATCTCCCTCTCTCTCCCTCTCTCTTTCTCCTCTCTCCCCTCTCTCTTTCTCTCCCCTCTCTCTCCCTCTCTCTTCTTCTCTCTTTCTCCTCTCTCCCTCTCTTGCCCTCTCTCTTTCTCCTCTCTCCCTCTCTCGCCCTCTCTCTTTCTCCTCTCTCCCCTCTCTCCCTGTCTCTCTCTCCGTCCCTCCCTTTCTCTGCCCTCTCTCTCCCTCTCTCTTCTTCCCTCTTTCTCCTCTCTCCCTCTCTCGCCCTCTCTCTTTCTCCTCTCTCCCTCTCTCGCCCTCTCTCTTTCTCCTCTCTCCCTCTCTCGCCCTCTCTCTCTCTCTCTCTCCCTCTCTCGCCCTCTCTCTTTCTCCTCTCTCCCTCTCTCGCCCTCTCTCTTTCTCCTCTCTCCCTCTCTCGCCCTCTCTCTCTTTCTTTCTCTCCCTCTCTCGCCCTCTCTCTTTCTCCTCTCTCCCCTCTCTCCCTGTCTCTCTCTCCGTCCCTCCCTTTCTCTGCCTCTCTCCCTCTCTCCACAGTTCCATACATCTCATCAGAATCTCTGAGCAACTGCAGAGTGTGGCCTAAGGTCACCAGCAGGCAGCGCAGCGCATCGCGACTACATCACCTCTCCTCCCATCGGCGTGACGACACGAGCCAGCAGCCATGAACCTGGAGCCGCCCAAGACGGAGATCAAGTCCGCCACCCGCGTCACCGGTGGCCCCGCTACACCGCGCAAGGGACCCCCCAAATTCAAGCAGAGGCAGACCCGCCAGTTTAAGAGCAAGCCCCCGAAGAAGGGAATCCAGGGGTAAGCCTGACCACCACTCTGCACTTCACCTTTCCACCAGAGGTGGCAGCGTTTGAAATTCTAAAACACGTATGTGGTGTTGAGGTATCTCTTGTCTTGACTCCTCCGTTTGTCCTTTTACCTCCACAGATTCGGTGACGATATTCCTGGCATGGAAGGATTAGGCACTGGTGAGCTCTGCATTGCTTTGCCTGTGATCAGGTGGTCAGGGAGTCTCAGCTTTCTGCAGTTAAATGACAGCAGTACCCCACACGTTACAGGCACACATTACAGGCATACATTACAGGCATTTGTGACAGGCACACCATTACATTTGCGTAACAGACACTCCCACCCAGAGCAAGCTGACGTTACATGACATAAAATTTATAGGTGATATCCATTTGCACAGCTATTTGTTGATACAATTCCCCAGGGTACAATATCAGAGTCAAAACAGGCTCGCGCATACACACACACACTTTGACTTTGAACACCAAAAGTCGACTTTGAACGACTTTGAGCGGTCCACACCCACAAATGGCCTCCGTTAGAAACCTTTATGATCTGGCGCCCGGCAGCTCATCCAGGTCACAGCTCCATCCCCGTCACACGTTCTGAGATAATCCCGTTTCCATGACGAGGTGATCATGTTCACATGCGCCACAAAGCGTTACAGTCCGAACAGCAGGACGTCAACTACCACCCTGCCAATCGCCTTAATGTGAACCTACCATGACTAACACAATTCCATAATACCATACCGCACCATACTTCACAGCACACTCCCATGAGGGGCCATTTTCCATTTGGGCATGGAGAGTTTCAGAGACGCTCTTAACCAGAGTGACTTGCAGAAAGTACATTCAATAGGGTTGGGCAAGTGGCCACACAGATGCTGAATCATTAGAGCCATCCTTGAAATGCGGTGCCGTTTGGGGAAACATTGACACAAGTGCTGCCACAAGGCATACACCCTCAGATTTTACCCCCAGTCTTCAGAGTTCGTACACACGTTCTCGGAACTGCTCACAGGCATGCACTGTTTAATAACATCCAGTTTTATAAATGATGTAATTTAGTAAGTGATCACAGACAACCCTTTTGTTGGTGACTTATTTTATGCTATGTAGCATTCGTTACATTACATCGTTCTTTATGTTTTCATTGTTGTTATTAAGCTTCTCACAGTTTTCACCGCCAGATTTGCGATACTTTGTAACGTTAAATCATTGTTTCCTCGAAGCTAACATTAGCTAGCATTTTTCCAATCTAGTCTTCTAATCACACCAGTGTGACCGTATGCCCAAAAGGGTTAAACAGAAGGTAACATGGAAATATTGCATAAAGTGAATTTCTGCTTTAGGAGTTATACCTTCAAAGCAGCATGTGCAGGTCTGAAAGGGACAGAGCCATGAAAAGGGCGTGGGCAGACAGACAAGAATCTCACTCTTTGCAGAAGGGAAAATCATTAGCTGTGCACATTACTGATGCCCCATACTTTCCTCCACAGACATCACTGTCATCTGCCCATGGGAGGCCTTCAACCACCTGGAGCTGCACGAACTTGCACAGTACGGCATCATCTGAGTCCTCCACCTTCCCACAACTCCTCTGTGCATTCAGCCCCCCTTCGTCCTCAAGCACTCCAGCTGGCTCCTGCTCTGCAGGTCTGGCTGGAAGTGCCCAACAGCGTACTTCACCCACCAGAACCAAGAACAGCAACGATAACAAAAAAGAGGAAAATGCAAAAAAGATCTACAAAAAAATGTTATCTGTCTGTCTTCCTCTCTATGGTTTCTTTTTTGTTTCCTTTAGCCAAAGGTCACATCCACCTCTGCTCCTCTTTAGAGCTCTCTATGAGATCAGGCTTTGCTCTGTCGTAGAGACCCCGACCAGCCGACATCCCTCTTCCTCCGCTCTTTTCTCCTGTCCTCTTTTTTTCTCCCCCCTCTCGTCCCTCTTTCTCTCGGAATGAAACATGAAACTTACGCAAGCAATGAGACCTCCCAGTGAGCAAAGCAAGCGATCGAACCCGTGGAACGCCTGGCTTCTCGTTTCACGAGCCCAGCGCTTCCTTTACCATCTGGAAAGCACTTTCATCTTTAAAAATATATATATTATATCTATACCTTGGTCCTGTAGAAGAGGGCCCGAGCTTCGGGATATCTGCTGACCATTGCTAGCGTAATCTTTCATCATGGCTTACCCCCCTCAGCTCACCCCAAAACTTCTGCCCTCTTTTGTCCCCATCACCAGTTGTGTAGGAAATCCAAAAACAAAAAACAAAACCTCTTTCATTATCAGCGATACGCCATCTGTTCTGTTCTTACTTCTCTTCTCTCTTTTTATACTTAATTAACTATTGACATAATTCCTATATTGGTTTATGAGTACACTCAGGGATATCAGCTTGTTTCACTTTGTTTCGGGAGGCTGTTGCTGACAGACCTCTTTCCTGCAGCTCGATTGTGCTTTCCTTCTTTTTCAACCTTTATTTGGTTTGTTTGTTTTTTTTTCCACTATTAAAATGAGATGAGAAGTGTGGGATGCCCACACCATCTCGGCTTTCGCACCTCGCAGGTCTCTGCAGACTCCCCCTGGCTGAAAGTGCACACTTCCTCATATGATCGTATCATTGATCCCTAATCTGTAAATTGCACTGTGCTTGATTTTTATTGCACGTGTTCTTTTTGCATGTACTGTGTTGTCTCTGTCCCCCATCTCCGATTCATCACTGACAGTTTGATTCCATCAAGTCATTTTCATGATTTCATCATTGTAGTCTTTCCATTTCCATTTCCAAACCTTCACTATTTTGGTGTGTCGCCCCGTGCAGATGTACATATGGCTTAAATTTCCTGTATAAGGCAGCTGCAATGCTGAATGGGGCTGATGCTACATCTGAGTAGCTGGCAGTGTGAAAGACTATGCAAATTCCTGGCACAGGTTTGCACTATCATTCATATATATTTATATATAACCTTTTTATTACTCTCTCTTTTCTTTCTTTGTCTCCTCTGCTCTTATAATCTCCTATTCTAACGGGTGGGTTGAAGCCGCTGGGTGCAGCAGTGAGACACCTGTGCGGTTTGGAAACCTTGCCGTGCTACTGGCAAGCCGCAGCAGGGGGTTGTGGGTAGTGGGAGGTTGTTCCACACCCTGCTGCGGCTTGCCCGCTCAGACGGCTTTGAACAGTGAGAGTGTGAGGCTGCTATATGGCCTGAGCAGCTGTCCCATGTCCCAAAGCAAGCTCGTGTCCACCCTACAGGATCAAATCAAAATAAAGCTTCAAAAAAAAAAGGAAAAAATAAAGCGGCTGACGTGTGGGTTTGTGTCCAGGCTGCGTGAGTTTGCGTCCGGGCTGCGTGAGTTTGCGCCCGGGCTGCGTGAGTTTGCGTCTGGGCTGCGTGAGTTTGCGCCCGGGCTGCGTGAGTTTGCGTCTGGGCTGCGTGAGTTTGCGTCCGGGTTGTGCGAGTTTGCGTCCGGGCTGCGTGAGTTTGCGCCCGGGCTGCGTGAGTTTGCGTCCGGGCTGCGTGAGTTTGCGTCCGGGCTGCGTGAGTTTGCGCCCGGGCTGTTTGTTTGTTTGTGTGTCATGCAGGTATCGTCTTCTGCAGAGACACAAGAGCACACACTTGATTCACTATCACAGCTGCTTACCATGCAGACAGGGACCACAGAGTACACTGAACTCCTGCTTTATTCAGTACCACATTCTGTACAGTATATCCATTTTTCAATGCAATTTCCCCCATGCTCTGTGAAACAGCCTTAACTAAAATTAAAACTAAAATTAAAAGCTGGGGGCATTCAGCAATGATTATTTATTCAGATGATTTACACTTTCTTGTTGTTATTTTCACTAATTCCAAAGGATAAATGTGTGTAATATGTGAAAAGTGGTTTTTAAATCATAGCAAACTGTAACTGCACACTCAGAGTTCAATGGTTGTAACTACTTTGCTGGTGCCTCCCAGTGGTAAGATGTTGTTACTGCAGTTCGCTGCAGAGAGAGCTCCTCCTTCTGGTGAGGGGACAGATCAGGTAGTACAGAATTACATTACATTATAGTAATTTAGCAGACGCTCTTATACAGAGTGACTTCCATATTTACTGAGGCAATTCTGGGTTAAGTACCTTAGGTACAGGGGTATAGAAGCAGTGGCCCAGCAGGGAATCAAACCAACAACCTTTTGGTTATGAACCCAACCCTAAGGATGCTTACTTCTCAGTCTAGAAAGGGTCATTTTATTTCAGTTTGGATAAAATACACTAGATCAGCCTAAGAGTCTTGCTGTACAGTGATAGGGTGACCATATTGATCTATCCAATCACCAGCGACATATGTGACGATTGTAACCAGTCACAGACCTCCTGTGAAATACAAGTGCTGAGCATGAACAGCCAAACCTTAACAGCGCGACCCTTTCCAGACAGAGGTGTCTCGACAGGTGACTTCAGCAGAGTGGGCTAGCGCAGGTAGATAGCAAGAACATGAGCGAGAGGGTGTCACAGTCCCTAGAGCTGCTTCCTGCAGCTGCAGTCACACCCACTGTGGAGAGAAGACTGCCGGAGAACAGTGGGGAAGAAAGCTGCCCGTGTGCCTGCTGCCTCAGGGGCCTGCGAGGGCACTTTAATGCAGCCTGCTGCTCAAACACATAGTAAAGGAGTGCAGCTTACCTTCAGGTATCAGGATTTGTAATGAGAGTAGCGTTCTGCATTGAACAGTGGCAGGCTGAAACCTCAAACAGGAAGCAACAGCGGTCCCGTTGGACTAGACCCTCTCATTTGAGGCTGTGCCCAAAACCTCCCTCTGCTCTTTGTTTGCTGGCCTCTCTAACCACCCCTCATAGTGAGCCTGTCTCTCCTCTGTAGGAGCCCTGGCAAGGGGGCCTGTTGGGCCCTCTGGTCATCGCTGTCTTCTGGTTTGTAGCTTAAACTCGCAGAGGAACCCAAAAATGACATGATGGACGTTCATTCACACAACTGCAGTGCATGGCCTGTTAATGTCTCTTGCCAAGCTTATAAATTATACGTATAATGTATAATATACACCAATTCATCATCCAAATGTGATGTTTTCCATAAATATGTGTTCTTATGAAGACAGTCGCTATGTTTGTAGCGGCTTGCTGTCTACAGAGCGCCCAAACACCAGCAATTCACCGGCCGGCTGATTATCTAGCTGCTGTATTATCCTCAGCTGTCTGGCTAAAATTACTTGCTTGCAAAAATAACCAGCCAGCTAGCTTACAACATCTCATTCCGTCACTGTCATTTAGCGGATGCTCTTATCTAGAGTGACAATACACACATTACAATTTTAACAATTTATAAAACTGGACATTTACTGAGGCACCTGGCCCAAGGGTACAACAGCAGTGCCACAGCAGGGAATCAAACCAGCAATCTTTTGGTTACAAGCCCAGTTCTTTTCCACTACAACACACTAGTATGTAAAAGGCTAGAAATAATTAACTAGATAGTTAGGTCCCTTGTCAGCAACAGCTGGTAACCAGCTGTTAGCTTGTAGGCCAGACATTGGCCATTATTGACTGCTCAGCTGAATGTTTTTGAATGAGGGACCAGGGGCTGACAACCAACCATGGAACCAGAGATGCTTTTTCCTCTTTAACAATCCTGCCATAGGCTGCCATCACAGACCCTGCGAGACGATGACGGAGCACAGAGGGAGGGTATCCCTGCCCTCCCACTGAGTGCTGTCAGAAAACATTCACATTGGGGGGGCTTCTGGTGAAGAGGGGAGGAGAGAGGGGGCGGGATAAGGCACAGTCTCTGCTGAGGCAGAGAGGAGTCACATGGTAACCAGTGCAGCAAACAATGTTACAGACAGACCACTCCCACTCCGGCGCTCACGTCCCGACAGCCAGTCTGTGCAAAGCTCCTTGGGCGGTGGGCGGGGCCTCGGTGGCGCGCGGAGCGGATTGGCCGACAGGATCCAGCGTGGGGGCTCAGCGCCGGAGTGACTTCCTGCGCCGAATGTCGTCCAGCAGCCGCGTGGAGATGAACACGCTCAGGATCTGAACACCCAGGACGGCCACGCCCGCCGTGGCGATGGCGGCGGAGTGACGCTCCACCCAGCGCGCCATGCCCCCCAGGCAGCCGCCCAGGAACACCACAGCCTGGGCGGAGAGCTCGTCCAGCCGGCGTGCGCCCACGCCACACTGTGAGTTCCACACCGTGCCGTTCTCCAGCGGGTCCAGGCAGCAGGACGCAGGCACCCCACACGCCTGCACCCCCGGAGCTGAGCAGTTAAAGTACCTGCAGGGCAAAGGGGGGGCGGCATCGTCAGAAACCAGGACCCCGACCTCGACTCCAAGCACCCCTCTCAAGGACTCAACTCAGAGCCCAGCTGCCAAAATCCGATAAAACCATAACCCAGACCTTCTCTGCCAAAATCTGTTTTCCAGTCACACCACTCCAGGATAAAAAAAAAATCACACTTTAAAAGAGTTGATTACTTCATTGGAAAGATTACATTGCTGCACCTTGAAATTGGTAGTTCATTGACAGGTGAAATCAGTGGGGCAGGCTACAGGAAAAGGTCTTGTGACTGGAAGGTTGCAAGGTCGACTCCCAGGAAGAGTACTGCTGTTAACCCTTGATTAAGACAGCACAGGTAGCTACATGGATAAAGGCTGGAGAGAAGAGAGCGCACTCACACATTGATGTCCCAGTCCCGGTAAGTGTCCGCGCCGCAGCACTGCAGACCCGTTTGGATCTCGTCCATGATGAACCGCAGATCCAGGTCGTTCTGATAACGGGCCATGGCCACCAGCATTCCGGAGCGCAGGTAGCTCTTCACCTCTCCCCGGAGGGTGTAGACCACGATGGCGGCCAGCACCTGGGCGGTCACCAGAACCAGGACGCCGGCGCTGAAGGCCCGGAGCAGGCAGTAGTTCTCCCTCAGGGTCCCCACGCACCCGGAGAGGCAGAGCAGAGACAGCGCCAGCCCCAGCGATACGAACACCAGCATGGGGTCGGTGCCGATGTAGCCGATCTTCTCCTGGGCGAAGGACTCCTTGTCCACCAGGCCCCACAGGCCCAGCGACAGCGTCACCAGCCCCAGCACGGAGAAAAGCAGGTTGCTGAAGAAGAGGAGGGTCTTCAGCAGGTGGTCACATGGGCTGGCGTCTCCCCAGACTCGCCCTCTCTCAGCAAGCTCTCCAGAGGAGTCTGACCCCGCTCCAGCCTTCCCATCATACCCCTCTTCAGGCTCTGTGGGACCAACTGCAGCTGCCCTCTCAGGGTCATCATCTCCCTTTAAACAGAGAGAGAGAGAGAGAGAGAGAGAGAGGGAGGAAGAGAGAGAGAGAGGGAGAGAGGGAGAGAGAGAGAGAGAGAGAGAGAGAGAGAGAGAGAGAGAGAGAGGGAGGAAGAGAGAGGGAGGGAGAAACTTCAGATTGGGGATGACTTTTTTAAAATGGTTGTCGTACCCACTCATTTCCATAATTTGACTACATTTAGATTCAGTCACTTGGCAGATGTTTTCATTTACAGTGACTTACAAAGCAGGGTTCAAAAGCGCATTTAATGACATCATGTACATAAAGGTACAATAATAATCCAACATATCACATCTGAATATGTGTCAGTCCAACAGATTGCGAGTGAATAAATAAAAATAATATAAACAATAAATAGTGTTCATCCACAAATCCTGAAATTTCCCATAGCTGTGATGCCATTCAGAGAGCTCCCTCTAATCACAGACAGCTCTCGGAGGTTTCAGCTGGTTGGAGAGATAACCTTTCCGTACGGTACCTTCGGGATGAGAGGACTGGCCTCATTGGTGTGTACGTCGTTGTCCCGTCTCCTCCAGAAACGAAGGAACCCCACCAGCTTGAGCAGCACCATACTTCCCAGCTGTCTGGACAGGACGTGCCGTGGACTTCCTCTGAAGTCTCAGGCAGTCAGCTGAGAGAGGGAGGCTGAGTGAGAGAAAAGGGAGGGAGAGTCTGTCAGGAGTTACCAGGGAGCGCAGCTCTGAGTATGGCCTAAAGCCACAGGGAGCAGAAAACAGGCATCATGTGAGAGTCACAGCACAGAGATTAAGGGGGCTCTTGCGGTGTTGGTTCAGTGGGCATTTCATGGACGGAGAGGCACTCTCTGCATGCCTGTGGAAATGTGCACGAGTGCTGGATATGACCCAGTCTCTGAAAACTGCCTTCATCTACCTTCAGAAATAGTTTTAATGCGTTCGTTTTTAATTAGGTTTGTTTGTTGCACCGTGTTTGAATCAGCCCGCATCACAGACACAGATAACTGCAACATGACTTGGGAGTAACACATCCAGACCTAATTCAAATGAATTTGATATTATAAAAAAGCATGAAGATTTGGCTTTCTATTAGAAAGTGCTTGTTATATGTTACATTCTGTAGAGACGCTGGCTGCCACTTCTCTCATAAATGAGCCAAAAACAAAAAGTTAAAAGAAAACAATTTATTTTTAAAACCAAACAACAAAACAAAGGAAAGCAGCCTATGCAAACCAGCAGAAGGGACACAGCGAGCCTTTCTCCTGCTCTGCAGCCACACCTGTATTTAATCACCTTTCAGTCAGTCAGGTGTGACTCATTATCCAATAGGTTGGCTCCCCAAACGTGATTTTGCCAACATGTGCACATAATTACAAATGACTGACACAACTGACAATTTACGATTACCATTTAGTCCAACGAAGAGGTGGTGAGGGCTCTCCTTCACATGTTCCTATAAACTAAATCATTATTACATCTTTGTCATTAAGCAAACGCTCTTATCCAGAGCAATTTACACAGATTACCGTTTCACAGGACATCAATTTATACTGCTGGATATTTACTAAGGCAATTCTCAGATAAGTATCTTGCCCAAGGGTACAGCAACAGCGCCCCAACAGGGAATCAAACCAGCAACCTCTCAGTTACAACACCCTCCTCCTTACCACTATGCTACAATGCCGACCTTATAAATCAAATGCACCCTTTATAACTGATGCACTTCCGTTTTTACACTGTGAGTCAGGGGTATTTTGATATGCCTTGTCATCGGTCTAACGGCAGGAGGGAGTGGGGATGGGGGAACATTTGTACTGACGGAACGGAAAGACTTAGGGACTATGTTGCAGCCGGTCATGGTAGAGGGGAGGCGTAGGGGCTACGGCGCTGTTATACTGTAACACCCGGTACCCAAGCAGTGAGATGTAGTTTCGGTGACTCCGACAATCAGAAAAAAAGAGATTAGAAAACAAAAACAGCGTTTACACGCTTTACTTTGAGAAGCACATTGGGAAAGGGGGCAGACCGTATCAGCATGGCAGAAAATATAGTAAGTAACGGGCTGAGCGATAGTGCAATATTTTTGCTGGCGAGTTTGGTTGCAACGAAGTCCGTCCGGAGTGATGAGGCAGCAGAATTAGCTTAGCCTAGCTAGCCAGTTAGCTACCAGCCAGCTGAGACACTTACGGGCCGCGAAGAGCTAAAGACACAAAAAATACACGAAAAACAAACCAAACAACAGCTGCACATAGCTCGTTTATTAAATAAACTAGTTTTACGTCGCAGTTTCGAGCCGAGAGGTTCGGTTAAACTGTGGAACAGTTTTGAAAAATGCAAAGTCGCGTGTGACAAAGAGGAACATTGTCAGTTAGCTCGCTTAGCTTAGCATGCTAACTCGGTAGTTACTGTAAACAGACTTGCCTGTTTGGGAGTGATAACGTTGCTTAGCTAGCAAGCTTTGCTAAATTTTAAATGACATAACATGGCCAGCTAATTAAATGTATTTACACTTAGCCTGCAAGCTAAGTCATAGCTAACACACCTCCTTTACAAGATTTAGATTAGCTTTCTAACTTGCAGGCGAGGTACTTAGTAGCTAGTCAGTTACTTTCTGTGAGTTATTGTCTCCTCTGGCTAAGCTGGGTGAGATAATACTGATACAGCTATTTTCTCCGAATGTAGCTCACATCAATACACAGATGGCGAACGAAACTTCTGAGAACTTCGTTAGCCACGTCGCTTTGCTGCCTTTGTGTCATCGTCCTTACGGATTCATTGAAATTACAGTTCAGGTGTCTATAGCTTCACTTCGCAACTTTATTGTGAGGCTGGATTTTTGCAGACTGGTTAAACTGATGACCTTGTTATCGGTCTGACAGGCTAATGGGGCATGTCTAGATCCGTTGAGCGCCAGATGTCAAGCGTCGCCACTGTTTTTTTGCACAGTCACACCTCTGGTAGCAGCGGTCTGATCTCTAGTTTCAGTTGATCGTGGTAGCTATCCAGCCAGCTGTCCAAAGCTCACTGTGATGTGATCGTCTTTTAAAATTAAACTGCAAAACAAAGGTGCCATGTATTTATGTCTGTATTCTGTACTCATAGTAGACAACTGTCAGCATTAAATCAACGGCTTTTAAAACTGCATCGCGTATTGACTTTATCCTGGGTAACGCATGTGCGTCTGAAAAGCCTGTTTCACCTGTTGTGAATTATGCGCTAATAGTGTAAACAGTCTGACAGATTTTAACTTCTTTACTCGTGTTCTCCAGATCATCCGCGTCCAGTCTCCGGAGGGGATGAAAAAGATTCCGTCCACCAAGAGGGAGACGGCCGCCACCTTCCTGAAAAAGGTAGGTTGCTGCATAACCACAGATGCGGAGGTTTCTGGGGATGCAATAACACCGCGCTAACCCTTTCGACCCTCCCGTCGTGATCATTTTTGTGAGGGCTTCATCTGCTCGCTGCTTTGGAAGCATCACCCTGTGTGTATAAATGATAAAAGCACTGCAGGCAGTCCACCCTTTTTTATTTTTGGCAGACATCCATGTCCACAGTGACACAGAGTACAGAGCTTGTTAAAGTTTTTATTAAGTTATTGTATTTTTAGTGCGTGTATACCAAATGGGTAAACACTGGATTTGCATGGAAGTGAACAGGATTAAGTAACTGGCGGAAAGGTGCCTTGATTGATTCTCTCTCTAGGGATCAATCCTAAAACCACCTGGTTACACAGCGGCTTTCACCGCTGTGCCGTGCTGCCGGCTGAAGCAAACGCTGATCCTGTCCGGAATTTCCGCTGCGGCCTCTGACGGTTTCGGCAATGCGTCTGAGGCGCGCTGTTCACCGTCTCCACACCCCCCCAGGCCCCCCGTTTGAAGCGCGGCCCGCCGGGGGGCTTGCTGTGCGGGGTGCTCATTTATTTATGAAACTCGGCGGGAACGGGGGGGGGGGGCGTGGTGCTGCAGCAGGAAGGCCACGGCTGTACACCGCCTCTGAGCGCCGGGTAAAAATAGCCCGCCAGGTCTGAGCCATTCCCAGCCTCCAGGGAATCTCCCACAGCGTGGAGCAGCAATTCACCTCTGGCTGGTCTCTGCTTTCCCTTAAACAAGCACAGGTAGGCCAGGCCGCAGTAATGGGAACTCGGGCCCCTCTGGTTAGTGCGTTAGACGGGCGGGGTGGGACCAGCTAATTAATCTGGTGCTGTGATTAAGGGTCTGTGCGGATGTGTGCTTCCCGAATGGAGGGGGGGGGGTGCTCGGCAGCAGGAGACTACAGCATGCATTAAAAATGCAGTGCCTTCACTGTGAAGCAGGAGAGCAGCTCGCTCCAGCAGCCCTCTCACGGCTGCCTGAAACGGCTGTGCTTGGTTCACTGGTCAGGCAGTGCGGTGCTCCTGGTCTGGACTCCACCGGAGGGGGGATAGGATCCAGTCCCACACAGGAGAGCCCATTCTTGGACCTGCAGTGGGGGACTCTGCCCAAGCTCTTGGCAGCTATAGATGGGCAGTTTTCCTAAATGAAGGCCTAGGATACATTTCCAGCAAATGAAACTATAAAGGGCATTAGTGTGATGCCCTCAGCCCTTGCAGGCACCAGACAAATTGCAGGTTGAACCTCTGGTCAGCCTACGCACCCCTGTCCCTGGTAGAAGGAAACCACTTTGTTCTGCTGCAGTGGTCCTTGTCACACACAGCTGGTTTCGAACCCGGGCTCAGCCTGCACTCAGCATCTTGCTGACTGAGCCACTCGGGAGCGCTTTGTGGATGCCTGGACCTCTTCCATCTGACCTTTTACGTCCATCATATCCTGTAATGTCTGGAATACCTGCTGCATTCAGCAAATGACAGTGATTTGTGTTTCAAACAGCCTGGCTTGTATGTGTAGCTGCATGCCTGTAACCAGCTACAGAAATCAGATTCACCCGGCCAGGGATACTGTTTCCATAGAGGACTTCACAATGGGCAAAATGCGCTGACAGTGACCACGAGCACACAGTGGAACAAACTAGCTCCATCCCAGCCAGGGACAGAGGTGGGAGCGTCAGCCAGGGGACCGTCTGTCTCCGTGCGCGCTAGGGACCCCTGCTGGTCGGCCCAGCACGCACAGTCTGCCTGTGTAAAGCTGTGTGTGAAGCGCCTCCCCCTGGCCCAGGTCTGTGCAGGCGTGGCACGGAGACTGTGGTGTGAAAGGAGGTGATGCTTGGCACTGTGTGTTTCGGAGGAGAGCACAGGCCTGCCTGCCACTGGACGCCTCAACCTGGGAAAGAAAGGGGATCCCCCACTGGTTATTCCAAATGGGGAGAAAAATGTAAAAATGACAGTCCGCAGAGGGCTTTGTGGGAAATGTGCAGAAAGCATACCAGTATCACTGCAGCTTGCAGCCTGCACTCACAGGGCATGAAAATGCGCATAGAGCATGTTCACCACTGCTGACATTTTGCCCTTTGCTAACCAGGCAGCTGCATAACTACACTGATTAGCTAACATCTGTGCTCAAAAGCAAGGTTGTTTGTACCATTAAGGTTAGCTGACTGTAAGGTTAGCTGTTTACGCACCGCAATGACATTTTCATACGCTTTGCACACATTTGCATGTCAAATCCCTGATTCAGCCATGTCAGGTTGTAAACAGTGTGACATCACCACCATATTTGCTTTCCGTGATGATCACCAGCCTTTCTCATTTTACCAGTGGCCCGTTTCTCAAAGGGGTGTAAGGATAACTTTCTAGAAATTACTTTTCAGTGATGCCATTAGGGTTTAGATCTGTGGCAGCATACCTTGTTAACCTCTTGGTGAAGTCTGCTGAAAGAGCGTACATTAACAAATGAGGTCCTTGAAGACTATATATATTGATCATTAAAGGCTCTTGAGGGGTTCTTGAATTTCACTCTCTCCCTCACATATTCTCTCTCTTACACACACACACACACACACACACACACACACACACACAGATTATTTGCCTGCTGTCATGAGGATCTTCTTTTAGGCTGTGTATAGATAGTTTCATCACACAAGGGCATGACACCATGCATATACCACAGCTGCACCTTGCTGTTTTTGAGCAAAAATAACACCCTGCTTTCGGAGCTGACGGTAGTATACCGCGGCTGACAGCGACAGCCTCGGCACTGGAGCCCTGGTGGGCGATGGATACAATCCTCTGAAACGCCTGCATTCTGCAAACGGCTGCTTCCCGCCCCGCAAGCCAGTGTACCCACCCCTGTGCCCGGCGCACGGCTCGCTGCTGCAGACCCCCCCGACTCAGCAGGGATGGAACCCGGGCTGTGGAGCTGAGCTCGTGAGCGCCACCGTCAGCTCGTCACCACAGCGACACTCAGGAGGCTGCCCATGCCGTTTTCACTGCCTGCGTGTGAACCTCTTTCTGCCCTGTTAGCAGTTGTCATTGGCAGAGCAGTTTGATGATCTGGTCTTAGCTTTGATGTGTTGGAAATAGGTGTCCATTCTGTATCCTGCTGCCTGGTTAAAAATAAATATTTTTAATTTATAAAAATAAATGGAAAAATGAAGGCTAATAAAGGATAAACATTGGCTCACAGTGGGGCAGACAATCTGATGCAGCAGACACTCATCCACAGAAAGAAGGCTGTTCTGGTCGTGTGTGTCTGTTCTGGTCGTGTGTGTCTGTTCTGGTCGTGTGTGTCTGTTCTGGTCGTGTGTGTTGTGTATGTCTGTGGACTCTGCATCTCAGAGACAGGCCTGAATTTTGGAATGTTGTTTTATGCACACAGACTGATTCTCCAGTGAGCTCATCTTTAAGGCAATTCACAGTACTTCACTGCTTTCCCAGAAAAGCCTTTTTAAAAATCAGAATGGCTTAATTTTGCAGATGGACGCGAGTCTTGTCGGTGTTTGGGGTGATGAGATCAGAGCAGGGAGGGTAGTTTCCTTGTGTCAGACTCAGAACAGGTATACGGCTGTGCTGAGCCTCCAGAGTGCAGCTCTGAGTGGCAGACACCTGCACGAGATGCTCTGTAGCACGCTTAGTGCCAGGCTGCACGCGCTCTCACTGCACACACTGGGGCAGCAATGTAGCGTAGCAGTGAGGATCAGGGCATTTTACATTTACATTTACATTTATTTATTTAGCAGACGCTTTTATCCAAAGCGACTTACAGAAGTGCATACAGCAAGTATGTAACCAAAAGGTTGCCGGTTTGTTTCTCCACAGGGGCACTGCTACTCTACCTTTGGGCAAGGTACTTCCCACAACTGCCTTAGTGGCTATCCAACTGTATAAATGGTTAACATTGTAAAAACCTGTAATTGATGTAAGCGTTTCTGGATAAGAGTGTCTGCTAAATGCCAGGAATGTAAGGTAAAGGTTTCCCTGCGTACGTGTTGTAAAGTTCTCTCCCTCTCACCTCTGCAGGTCGCCAAGGAGTTTGGTTTCAGCTCCAATGGCTTCTCGGTGTACCTGAACCGCAACAAAACCGGAGAGATCGTTTCCCAGAACAAGACACTCAGCCTCCTCAAGATCAAGTGGGTGTGCGTGTGTGTGTCTGTATTTGTGTGTGTGCGTGTGTGTGTCTGTATTTGTGTGTGCGCGTGTGTGTGTCTGTATTTGTGTGTGCGCGTGTGTGTGTCTGCATTTGTGGGTGTGCGTGTGTGTGTCTGTATTTGTGTGTGCGCATGTGTACGTGCATGTGGGCCTCAGTGAGCATTTGTCCTTTTGAGTGTGTTTGCGCATGTTCGTGTTTGTGTGTTAGTGTAAGTGAGCGCATATATGTATGTAGGTGTAAATAGGGATGGGAATGGAGAACCGGTTCCAGTTGAGAACTGGTTCCAAATTGTCAGATCCATCGGAATCGCATGCCTCCGAGGTTATCGGTTCCTTTTATCGATGCCGGCATGGTTTTCTGACAGTCGCGCGTAGGTTCTTTGCATATGACGTCACAAACCGGCGCTTTCCAGGTGGAGGGCTGGCAGCTGGAGGCGGGTTCTGAGGCAAGGTGGCAGCGACCACCAGCACTGCAGCAATGCCTATGGTTTGTGCTGTTTACGGCTGTTCCAACCGATCAAATCGGGAAAAAAACGGGCTACTTTTGTGTCCCGAAAATAGTGGTACGCAAAGGGGAGAAGTTTAAAAAACTCAGAGAAACGGTGGCAGACATGGATCAAAAACCTCCGTCCTAAGTCTAGTGGAGCAGAGTCCGACACTGCTTGTGTATGCAGTGACCACTTCGTGAAAGGTAAGGCTAAAGTCATCTTGCTACCTACATGGCTAGCTAAAACTGGCAAAAAATACAGACCAGAGTGGTGATATCGCAGGAAACATAGCTAGCCAGACCAGGGTGGTGATGTCGCAGGAGACATAGCTAGCCAGACCAGGGTGGTGATGTCGCAGGAGACATAGCTAGCTACATCTGCGATATTATCACCCTCTGTTTGTTCTGCAGCTATACTCGCTTCCTGAAAAAAGAACCTTTGCAAACCAGATTGTTATTAATTGAACGTTACCTTCCCACAGACGCAACGCAATCAGTACTGTGGGTTGTGTGATAAGTATTAGGAGTTCCGCAGATGTAGCTAGCTGTGTTTCCTGCGATATCACCACCCTGGTCTGTTGCCAACTTGCCTCGCAGTTTTAGTTAACTAGCTAGTTAGAATTGATTATTTTATCAGTCAGTTCGATATTTGTTTTCCAAGTTATATCCTTTTAAGAAAAGGAGCATTGTAATTTATTTTAACATGTTCAAATATTATTAGGCAGACATTCTACACTGTGTTCAGACTCAGAGATAATAAAACAGCTGCGATGAAGCTGAAAACCTGTGTACGCCTACTTTTTTTCCCCACACAGAAAACTGATCCGGAATCAAGGGAATCGATAAAGAATCGGACTGATAAGCAGAATCGATAATGGCATTGGTATTAAGAAAACCGTATCAATTCCCATCCCTAGGTGTAAGTGAGTGTATGTTCTCTTGACTGTGTGTGTGCGTGCGTGCGTAGTAGGGATGTGCATCTCCATCACTGAGGCCGATGCGATACACATCTCAATGCATTGCCAACGATCCGATACATTAAAGATACATATGAAGCAACTACTAATGCCGTATGATACGATTCACCCCTATTGTGATGCAGTGCAATTCGGTACAATTTGATTCAACACAATGTGATTCAACGCAATACGATGTGATGCAAAAGAATATGATGCGGTGCAATTCAATACGGTACAGATAATTTGATTTTATTCCTTTGGTTCTTCTTAAACAGACAACAAATCATAAATTAACTAAAAGTGTTAGTCGTGCTGCCTGTGTACTTTATAGCGGCGTGGCATATTTAGCAAATTGCACGTGTCTTGTCGAATTGTCCGTCTCTCTTGAAAAATCCGAAGTGTCGCCAAACATTTTATTTGTAGCAATTCAGTGGAACGTGTAGCTCTTCCTCCTCCATGATAATCTGTGACTCACCCAGACACGCCTCGCGCAAGACTTGGCCATTGACAGCAGTGGAGATGAGAGAGCATGCTTGAGAAGCAGTTTAGAGAGGAGGAATCAACCTAAATATGAAAGTACTGGTCACATTTCTAAATAATAAAGGCATAGGGCCTCTACTAATAATTGTATATAAATAGATCTGATTTTACCGATGCAAAGGTGTTAGAAACGATGCATCCCGAGTTCATCCCAAATTGTATCCGGTACACACCTTTTAATCGGGACAATGGCATCGTGAACTTTTATGCCGGTGCACCAATGCGAATCGGTGAATCTTACCATCCCTAGTGTGTAGGCCCTCCCATGGTGATGTGGTCAATATGTAAAGCTTGTGCCGCATTTCCAGTCTGTGGCTGTAACTACATCATCATCTGATGACCTGCAGTTAAATTCCTGTGGTGTTTAGACATCATCTGCCATCCTTCTCATTTAATTCTGACATGCCTTTGAATTTAGGGCAGAGGCCATTTGCCAGTAACCGTGAGAGTGACATTGATATGTTTTCAGACGAATCTTTTAAGGACACAAAACTGTTTTCTCATCGTGGCCAGTCATTTCCACTGCCTTCCAGTCATTTCCACTGCCTTCCAGTCATTTCCACTGCCTTCCAGTCATTTCCACTGCCTTCCAGTCCTTTCCACTGCCTTCCAGTCATTTCCACTGCCTTCCAGTCATTTCCACTGCCTTCCAGTCATTTCCACTGCCTTCCAGTCATTTCCACTGCCTTCCAGTCCTTTCCACTGCCTTCCAGTCCTTTCCACTGCCTTCCAGTCATTTCCACTGCCTTCCAGTCATTTCCACTGCCTTCCAGTCATTTCCACTGCCTTCCAGTCATTTCCACTGCCTTCCAGTCCTTCCAGTCTCTTCCTGAGCTCTCTGCTGAAAAGCTCGTTATTTAAACTCCAGCCCTGGTCACATGATCCGGAGCTGTGTGCTCTGCTCCTGCTCCCTCACACCTCGGTTTTGTATTTGGTGTTTTTTGTTCTCCCCTCCCCCTGTGAGCTGTGTGTTGTGTGGGGGTGTTGGGGCGACGCTCTCTCGGAGCACACACTACAGCCCCCCTCCCCCTTTCACTGTGTCCATCTTTAGTTCTCCCACCCGTCTGACCTTCTCCGGTGCCATCGTGCCAAGAGGTTTGGTACTTTTGGAGTTTGTTGATAATTTGTTTACCGTTGACAATTTACATTATAACATTACATTACTGTCATGTAGCAGACGTTCTTAGCCAGAGCAGTTTACATAGGTTACAGATAGGGACGTACCCGAATCCGAACACGTTATTCGGGAAAGTACAGATAATGCGATGGAAACAGATATTTCTTCTACCCGAAGTTGCTTGTTATTATTCGGGGAAAAAAGCCATGAATGACATGTCTGTGCGTCAGCTGTTATAAAACATTTTTTTCAGTTTCTGATTGAACAATGTCCCCAAGTTAAAAGGGGGGTGGAGGGGTTCAGACAGTTCATAAAACTTTGGTTTAGTTAAAAATAAAAATTTTAAAAAAAGGGTAATGAAAAGTACAGTATGAGGATGTGGAAATATATTTCATAATTATTTAATGAATTAATTTTATATATATATATGCACATACACACATAGCCTGTATATAATTATGTATATAGATATTTGATGCTTTGAAGACACAAAAATTGCATTGCCAATGAATATCAGGTTAGAAAATACAACATTTGCCCGATTTAACGTGACTTCTGGTATAAAGCACGCCCCCTTCCGGTCTACCGTCCGAATACAGGTACAGAGACAGATAATGTTGTTGGTTGAACACATACAGATACAGATAATGACATCTCTATACATCTCTAGTTACAGTTTTATCCATTTATATAGCTGGATATTTTACTGAGGCAATTCTGGGTTAAGTACCTTGCCCAAGGGTACAGCAGCAGTGCAGGAATCGAACTGGCAACCTTTTGGTTACAAGTCCTGCTCCTTAACCACTATGCTACACAGCTGCCCGTTTTAGTTATTTTTTGTACAGGTTGGATACATATATGTGTGTGTGTGTGTGTGTATTTGTTTTTCCTTTATGTTTTGTGTACACACAAGAAAAGAGAAATCTGTTTTCTTTGGTAACAGGTTGTGTTATGTTCAACTATCTTGTAACCGGTTGTTGTAACGCGTGGGGCATTTTGGGCCCAGCGCTGGTCACATGATACGGTGCTCTGTGCTCTAACCCTGATCACATGATACGGTGCTCTGTGCTGTAACCCTGATCACGTGATACGGTGCCCTGTGCTCTAACCCTGATCACATGATATGGTGCTCTGTGCTCTAACCCTGATCACGTGATAGGGTGCCCTGTGCTCTAACCCTGATCACGTGATAGGGTGCCCTGTGCTCTAACCCTAATCACATGATACGGTGCCCTGTGCTCTAACCCTGGTCACATGATACGGTGCCCTGTGCTCTGACGGCTTTGTCTCTCTGCAGGCATGGTGACATGCTCTTCCTGTTTCCCTCGGGAGCGCCGGGCCCCTCCGGCGAGGTCATGGACGTGACCGGCCCTCACACCTCGTCCTCATTACCTTCGACGTCATCCGCCTCTGCTTCATCGTCATCGTCATCGTCCTCGCAAATGCCACGCTCCCTGTCTGCGCCACAGATCACCGAGGATGACATCGACCAGTATCTGGCCAAACAGGACGGAAAAATCTACAGGAACAGAGACCCGCAGCTGTGAGTTCAGATGTGTGTCACGGTGCCCTCTCAAACCCTGGGGCTGTATCCACTGCCTCGTTAAAGGTGTGGCGCTGGTGTGGCCTAGTGGGTTGTGTCATTTTTATGTGCTTCCTGTTAAAGATGGATTCTCCTTCCTGTTTGTCGTTCTCTGCCGCAGGTGTCGACATGGGCCAATGGGGAAGTGTGTACACTGCGTACCGTTAGAGGTAAAAGGGCGAGGCTTCGAACCCTGATCCATCACCCCACACTTCTCATGCTGCCACATGCCCATGTTTATCTGCTGTTCCCTGTTCCTCTTTTATTTTACCGCTTTGGTCCATTCAGGACGTCTCTTCTTTTGCACTAATGAGCTCACCAATAGGAGTTAGCACGTTGGTGGTGGGGGGGGCAGGTCATTCGCGTAAAGAAGGAAAAAAATCTTGGGTTGCCATTGTAGGCACATTTAAAAAGGCTCTTACTTTAGGGTTAAAAGCACACATGGACATGTGCTTCAGTGCCGGTCTCCTCGAGTGAACTGTTGCGTGGTCAGAGCCAGCAGGTTTGCCCTGTGCTGGCTAACAGCTGTATGTTTGTCATTGACAGCCCTTTGACGAGGACTACTTGAACCACCTGGATCCCCCTGTGAAGCACATGTCGTTCCACGCTTACATCCGTAAGCTGACGGGCGGGGCAGACAAGTGAGTGCCAGCCGCACAGTTTGTGCCCAGTGTTACTGCAGAGTTGAGGCGACCTACATTAACACTAACAGGGTGTGTGTTTGTGCTGGCACAGTTTGTGTTCGGTATGCGGCTGTTGTCTGTGAGCCTTGTAGACAACATCTGGGACATATTGGGCCGTGTGTATGTGTGCGTGCGTGTGTGTGTGTGAGTTTGTGAGTGTGTGTGTGTGTGTGTGTGTGTGTGTGCACGTTTACCGTGTCTCTCTCTTTGGTCAGAGGGAAGTTTGTAGCCCTGGAGAACATCAGTTGCAAAATCAAGTCTGGCTGTGAGGGACACCCACCCTGGCCAGAGGGGATCTGCACAAAGTGCCAGCCCAGTGCCATCACGCTGAACAGACAGGTAACCTCACCTGGCTGCCTCTAACAGAATCATTACCCAACAGACAGGTAAACTCACCTGACTGCCTCACAGAGCCGTCGCGCTCAACAGGCAGGTAAACTCACCTGACTGTCTCACAGAGCCATCATGCTGAACAGACAGGTAAACTCACCTGGCTGCCTCACAGAGCCATCATGCTGAACAGACAGGTAAACTCACCTGGCTGCCTCACAGTGCCGTCACGCTGAACAGACAGGTAAACTCACCTGACTGTCTCACAGTGCCGTCACGCTGAACAGACAGGTAAACTCACCTGACTGTCTCACAGTGCCGTCACGCTGAACAGACAGGTAAACTCACCTGGCTGCCTCACAGTGCCGTCACGCTGAACAGACAGGTAAACTCACCTGACTGTCTCACAGTGCCATCACGCTGAACAGACAGGTAAACTTACCTGGCTGCCTCTAACAGAATCATTACCCAACAGACAGGTAAACTCACCTGCCTGTCTCACAGAGCCATCATGCTGAACAGACAGGTAAACTCACCTGCCTGTCTCACAGAGCCGTCACGCTCAACAGACAGGTAAACTCACCTGCCTGTCTCACAGAGCCGTCACGCTGAACAGACAGGTAAACTCACCTGGCTGCCTCTAACAGAATCATTACCCAACAGACAGGTAAACTCACCTGACTGTCTCACAGAGCTATCACGCTGAACAGACAGGTAAACTCACCTGCCTGTCTCACAGAGCCGTCACGCTCAACAGGCAGGTAAACTCACCTGACTGCTTCTAACAGAATCATTACCCAACAGACAGGTAAACTCACCTCACTGCCTCTATCAAAGTGGAAGCACCTTGTAGAGATGCTTGTCAAATGCATACAGACAAACAAGTGTGTGTGTGTTTGTGTGTGTAGGTTGGGCAGCAGTGTAGCATAGTGGCTAAGGAGCAGGACTTGTAACTAAAACGTTGCTGGTTCGATTCCCCACGGGGGCACTGCTGCTGTACCCTTGGGCAAAGTACTTAACCCATAACTGCCTCAGTAAATATCCAGCTGTAGAAATTGCAAAAAACCTGTAATTGATGGAAGTCGGTCTGGATAAGTGCGTCTGCTAAACGCCAGTAATTTAATGTAATGTATATGTGTGGTATTTCTATCAGAAATACAGACATGTGGACAACATCATGTTCGAGAACCACACCATTGCTGACCGTTTCCTGGACTTCTGGAGGAAGACGGGAAATCAGAGGATGGGCTTCCTGTACGGCCGCTACACCGAGCACAAGGACATCCCCCTGGGCATCCGCGCCGAGGTGGCAGCCATCTACGAGCCCCCCCAGGTGAGCTGCGCTACCATGAGTCCTCCACAAGGGGGCAGTAGCTTCACTTAGAAGGAGAACAGCAGGGTGCTGCCTTTTGCTGTTTTTTCATGGCATATGCCACTGATAAAGAATACAAGCAAACACCATTTCAGTGTTGCAGATACACTGTTCGGAAATGCGCTGCCAGTGCAAACGCATTACAGCAGCACTGACATGAATGAAGACTTGCACTGACCTACGTGCTGTGGCTGAGATTAGTGTGGGGAGAATATTCTGGAGGCACAGGATAACAGGATAATGCTGCTTATCGCTGGCAGCAAGCATGAGGGCTTTGTCCAGTGAGGGTGAGGTTGAGGTTGTGAGCTGGCCAATGAAAGTCAGGCGATTTAAATCCCATTGGGATCCATAAGAATAAGAATAAGAAATACTTTATTAATTTTGCATAATTTTGCAATAACCAAGGTGCAAAAGCAGAACACTAGGCACCTGCTATAGACAGGCATAGCACACGCTATCCTGCACTGCTACAGACAGGCGTAGCACACGCTATCCTGCACTGCTACAGGCAGGCGTAGCACACGCTATCCTGCACTGCTACAGACAGGCGTAGGAGCATGGGACATGCTACTCTGGACTGCTATAGGTGCACACAGGATTTCCTGCTGCTAACAGCTGGTCCTCCGCGTGGCCTGTGGAGCTCCTGTGTGCTGTGGTTTTGCTCCAGCTGAAAATGCAGATTTCCCAGGGTTAAACACCAGTTGAGTGGACCAGTCTAGTTTGAATGGACTGTTTGCAGTACTGAACGTGGTGTTCCCCGTTGGTGGCACGTTCAGTAAGAGGTTTTATTAGCTCAATGGACTCATTGACAAACAGCGAGAATCATGCTAGAGTGTGGAGAACGGCTCACTCGCACAAAACACCTACTTACCCCGGCCAATCAGAGGGCTGCAGTGAGAGGCAGCGTGCGTGAGGCTGCTGGCGGTCAGGTGGGGGAGTCTGCCCTGCTCCCAGAATCCCTGTCCTTTCATACCAACCTGTGCCTGGCAGAAGTGGGGCGCTCACTGACTGTGTGATTGGCTGTTTCAGATCGGTACTCAGAACAGCCTGGAGTTAGTGGACGATCCCAAGGCTGCAGCAGTGGAGGAGATCGCCGCTAAACTGGGCCTTCGTAAGGTACTGTTACACCCCTTCACTGCTAAACTGGGTCTTCGTAAGGTCCTGTTACACCCCTTTACTGCTAAACTGGGTCTTCATAAGGTACTGTTACACCCCTTTACTGCTAAACTGGGTCTTCGTAAGGTACTGTTACACCCCTTCACTGCTAAACTGGGTCTTCGTAAGGTACTGTTACACCCCTTCACTGCTAAACTGGGTCTTCGTAAGGTACTGTTACACCCCTTCACTGCTAAACTGGGTCTTCGTAAGGTCCTGTTACACCCCTTCACTGCTAAACTGGGCCTTCGTAAGGTCCCGTTACACCCCTTCACTGCTGAAATGGTTCGTCATAAGCTACAGTTACACCCCTTTACTGCTTAATTGGGTCTTGATAAGGTACAGCATTCCTGCAGGTAAAATTGGCCTCAGAGCTAAATATTGGTACCGCTACACTGGCCCTTTAGGTAGGCATGCCATTTTACCGCTAAACTGCACCTCTGTACAGATACTAAAGCCATTGTGTTCCTCTGGTTGGGAGTCAGTCCAGCGGGGGGACTGGTGCTTAACCCTGCACACAGCAGCCGCTGGGCGGCAGGTCCCAGCGCAGCGCACAGGTCAAAGCAGCGTCCTTTTGGCAACAATCGCCACGGGACATTCCCAGAATTCCTCAGACTTCCCACCTCACGGTCTGACAGCTTCCATATGCCCTCAGAGGAGCTGGCCCGTCTGGGGGATTATGGGAATGCATAGGAAGTCCGATCAAAGGATGAAACGGCAAAGGTGCCTTTTTTATCAGTTGTCAGAACTGTTGGCAGTTGGAGTTTTTTTTTTCTTTCCTTCCTTTTGAACCACCATAGGGCTAAGACCCGTGAATCCACTTTACTTAATCGGAACCTTCTGGAAATTTGTCTTGCTGTAGCCAACTGAGTGGTTGTGGCGGAACATGAGGCCAGCGAGGTGAAGCGCAGGCATGCAACCGTGCCAACACGCGCACGCACACACACACGCGCACGCACACACACACACACACACACACACACACACACACATTCACACTGTATATTGCACTGTGTATTGGTTCCGCAGTTTAAGTGAAAGTAGTGGTGTAGAACAAGGGTGAGTACAGGTTGTGTTTTGGTAGTTGAATGAATGTGATCTGAAGTTCTCTGTCTCAGCCTGTCCTTCACACCTGCCTTTCAGGTGGGGTGGATCTTCACAGACCTACTCTCAGAGGACACCAGGATAGGCACAGTGCGCTATACCAGGAACAAGGTGAGATTCCCGCGCCTGCGGCCCAGGACCAGGCCCTGAGAGGAACACGTGATCCACGGGCTGTTTGAGAAATGGTCTCGCTTTGTGACCATGCTTTGTGCTCAAGTGCCTGTGGGAACTTCCTGTCCAGGACTCGTACTTCCTGAGCGCGGAGGAGTGCATCACGGCCGGAGACTTCCAGAACCGGCAGCCCAACCCCTGCCGCCTCTCGCCGGACGGCCACTTTGGATCCAAATTTGTCACCGTCGTAGCGACAGGTAACGCCCCCTGCTGAGCACGGCTCTTTCGCGGAGTCGCCTCAGACCACAAAGAGTTAAATAGCTCAAACACTGCCAAGGAGGCCCCGTACGCCTGGCTGCTGGATGTGTTTCTCACCTGCCTGTAGCGGGATGAGTCTGTGCCTCAGAGGCCTCGCTGTGGGTGTTTGATCTCTCTGGCTGTGGGGGTTAGTTGGATCTCTGTGGCTGTGGGGGTTAGTTGGATCTCTGTGGCTGTGGGGGTTAGTTGGATCTGTCTGTCTGTGGGGGTTAGTTGGATCTGTCTGGCTGTGGGGGTTAGTTGGATCTCTCTGGCTGTGGGGGTTAGCTTGATCTGTCTGGCTGTGGGGGTTAGTTGGATCTGTCTGGCTGTGGGGGTTAGTATCCCTTTGGCTGTGGTAAGGAGAGTTTCTGTGCCTAGTTTCTGTGCCCGGCTGAGATGCTGCAGACCAGCGACACGTGGAATATAAAATAAACATACAAAAACAAGACAACAGCTGATCTACAGTTATAAAATATGTGATATTTATTCTCGTAGAACATGTGCTCTTAGATTGCTTACTGTAACTGTCTGTCTTGCATGTGTGCTAAGGTTGGCTTATGTGCTCATAGCTGATCAGAGTCATGACTGTCAGGGTTTGACATTAATTGTTTCCAGTTGGCTGGGATAACCAAAAATCACAGATGAAGAGGTTTTGATCCAATATGTATTGTGTTAAAACATGGCAATCGTGTTGTCCATTCGGGCAGCCAAAAACTTATAACTGCCTGTCCAGCGTGGCAACAACATTTCAAACTAAGCATGGAGCCCTGGACTGAGTCGTGGATTGTGCTTGTTAGAATACCTTCTCTCTATGTATAAGTCACAGCTGTTTAGTCAGCAACACTGCTGATCGCTGAAATGCAGTGATGTACTGTTGGGTGATCTGGTGCTGAGTAACCCAGGATGGGCATCTCCGCTGAGCCACACCTCCTCTCTCTGCAGGGGGTCCTGATAACCAGGTGCACTTCGAGGGCTACCAGGTGTCCAATCAGTGCATGGCTCTGGTTCGGGACGAGTGTCTGCTTCCCTGCCGGGACGCCCCCGAGCTGGGGTATGCCAAGGAGTCTAGCACAGAGCAGTATGTCCCAGACGTCTTCTACAAGGTATACACATACACCCCCACATACACAGACACACACTCACACACACAAGCACACACACAAGCACTCACACACACACTCACTTACATACACACACACACACACACACACACACACACACACACACACACACACTCACACTCACACTCACACAAACACACACACTCGCGTACATACACACACTCACATATACACATGCACACACCACACACACACACATACATGCTCGCATACATATGCACACGCACACACAGTGAATGGACTACTAATTGACACATACACGCTTTTCCTGGATTTGTTAATTCATTAAACAGTTGACCCAATAATTCCATATGTTAGATCTATTAGATCCCCAGTATAGAAGCTGGCAATAGCTGTGTTAGGTGTTTCGTGGGTTTAGCAAGAAAAGGTATAGGAATAGAAGCCTAAGTGCTGAGTGTGTGTGAAAAGCTAGATTAAAATGTGACTCAAACAAATATTGGTCAAAAGAGTAAGACTAGCATTAAATTTAAAAGCGCTGCCAAAATGAGCACTCCTGGGAGTGTTTGCTTCGGCAGTGCTGCACGGTTACGCCACTTCACCGCTGCTCCTCCTGCTCGTGCCAGTGTATAGGCACGCTCACCATGTTGCACACCGCTGTGCGTGCACATGTGTCTTTCTCTGTCTGTAATTTTGTGTGTGTGCATGTGCACATGCTTGGATTTTGTGTGCGTGGGTGCATGCGTGTGTATTTTGACTGTTTTATTTGTTCTTCCACCCCCTCTCAACAGGACAAAGACAAATTCGGCAATGACATCACATACCTCGCCCGACCCCTTCCTGTGGAGTATCTGATTATAGACGTGAGTATCCATGACGAGTGTCCACGGCAACAACTCTGTTTGTCCGCTGTTGGAATGACCCATCAGAGGCTAGAACTGGGTGGAGGTGTGTGTGTGTGTGTGTGTGTGTGTGTGTGTGTGTGTGTGTGTGTGCCCGCGTGTCTGCCAAGCTTGGGTTGATGTATAAAACTGTAAGACCATGCTGGACTGTGATCAGTGACTGCACCATGGCATTGTAGCCTGCACAGTGCCAGCAGCTTGCATGACAACACCCAAATAACCAAACCAGATTGTTTTATTTATTTTTATTGAATAACGGTTGGCTTAAGAATTTTACAGCATACTACATTTTGGTTTGTTCCATGTTTCAAGGACAGTGCTGAGAACCAAGAACAACAGCATTAAAGCATGAACATCTGTACTGTCTGTGCTTATGGGATTCCACCTCTGAGAATCCCGTGGTCCAGGGTGGGTGTGATGTTGTAACAGGGTGTGATGCGTTCTCAGAGTGTGACGCCGTGGATGGAAATGGAGATCTCTCCACTGTGAAACCACTTCCTTGCTTCAGTAAAAACTCCCACAGATCGGCACAGAGGGCAGCAGTGTGCTAAAGGTGGCACGCTTCGGTGAGGTTGCCTGATCAGAGACACCGGTATTTAGACATGTGTATACTGTGTAAAAAACCTCTCGGAGAATGGAAGCACAGCTAGGGCGGCTAAGGAGCAGGACTCAACCGAAAGGGACACTGCTGCTGTACCCTTGGCCAAGGTACTTAACCCAAAAATGTAAAAAAAAATGACTGTAACGGACGCAGGTTGCTCTGGATAGGAGCATCTGCTGAATGCCTGTAATGCAGTGTAATGTAAAAGCTTCAGTGATGGGGTGCGTGTGCAGTGCCATGCTGTACTGGCGCCCTGAGCCCTGCGGTAAGAGCGCCGCGGGGAAGCTGGCGTGCCCCGCCCGAGCCCGCGCCCGCGCCAAACTGGCGCAGCGGCACCGCTTTACCGAGGAGCCACAAGCGCCGACCGCTTTCCGCCAGGATTCAGCACAGACATCTCCAGCTGATGGCAGCCTTTCTGTTGCAAACCAGACACTTCTTAAAACATTTATAGTGTTTTTTTTTGTTTTGTTTCAACAAACAGAATAACAAGGGAGGTAAAGGGGAAGTGGTGAAAGTTTGCATGAATGAAGTGTGTTGGAAAGCAAGATGGACCCAGCCACAGCACATCTTGAAGTCTCCTCGTGTCATGTGACACCTTGTCTGTGAAGGATTGTGATTGTGCGTTATATGACACTTCTGTGTGTGATGGATCATGGTTATGCATGTGACACTGCAATCAGTGAAGCTTTGTTCATTGAAGGTCATGTACTCTGCTCTCAGTGAAGGATGGTAGTCATGTCTCCTGATACATTGTTGCCTGTGAAAGATGTCTGTGCAGCAGATAGTGGAGGCAACAGAAGTCCTGTGCTGAGTGGGGTGAGAAACTGCGGCCAGCGCTTAATGAAACCCAGCTTTAGTGCCTGACTGATGTTTATGCACGGCTTATGTAACCCCGGGTGCTCTCAGTGCTTTTCTCACAGACTGTGATGACATCACCGTGGTATTCCCATTGGTCAAACGGAAAACTATCCCCGGCTGCCTGTGGTGTTTCACCCCCAGGTCCTCCTGAGCTTTTCCAGGTTTTACTTCACAGCCATATGCCGATGACCAGGGTCGGTCTGTCTTCCCGCGGCGTGTAGCTGCTGGCCTCAGGCTGTGTGAGAGTGAGATGCTGAGGGATGCAGGGCATGTAGCTGCTGGCCTCAGGTTGTGTGAGAGTGAGATGCTGAGGGATGCAGGGCGTGTAGCTGCTGGCCTCAGGCTGTGTGAGAGTGAGATGCTGAGGGATGCAGGGCATGTAGCTGCTGGCCTCAGGCTGTGTGAGAGTGAGATGCTGAGGGATGCAGGGCATGTAGCTGCTGGCCTCAGGCTGTGTGAGAGTGAGATGCTGAGGGATGCAGGTTCCGCAGGGTCGGGCTGCTGTGTCTGGCGTTGCCCAGTGCGTCTGGCTCAGGAGCGGCCAGATACTGTCCAGACTGAGTCCTGTGTCCACCACTGTGGGCGTAACAAATAAAAGCCCGGCATAGCAGTGTAGTGTTTTAAAAGTGCTCGACAAGGATCGTCATATTGAGGCTCTACATGCAAGCATACCCCAGCCATGTAACATTGCGGCAAAGTTGTCCTGATTTTCAACCCTTTGACTTTTCTCACACAGATCACCACCACCTTCCCAAAGGACCCTGTCTACACCTTCACCTCCACCCACCGATTCCCCATCGAGAACCGGGACGTACTGGGAGAGACACAGGTACCGCCCTCGTCCCGTAACCAAGGGTTCGGCTGCTGGTTGTCCAGCAGTGGTGCCTCCCATCACTAATCATCCCCCTTTTCTGAGCTCTCTGTACTGAACTGAAATGAAGGGCCTTCAGTTAGCTTTGTGTGGTGGAGGTTGTGACTGTGATGAAGCGCACTACATGGCGTATCAGTGCTGATTTCTGCATGCGGCGCATCTCTCATGTTCACTCTGACATCACTGCTCACATGGAACTGCATGTTCCCCTTTCCCCTCCTCGATTAACAATAAAACAAATAATTCACAGAATAATCGACACCAATCGTAAATAAATGATCGCTCGCGAAACAGCACAGATTGTCTAGTTTGTGTGCTAGCGAAAGCGATAACGTGAGATTGTATAATTAACAAGGATGGCATTTATCGATTTAAATTACTTTAAATGTTCAAAATAACAAGGATGGCAATTTGAATAATTAAGTGGCAAGTAATCCTAAAGCTTTCTCTTAAATGTTTCAAGTAATAGCTTTCTTGTGTTAAAAAATTCAAATTATAAAACGGAGCTAAATTTAGTTAAATCGATTTCAATTACTGAGAATAAACTTTCAGGTTAGGTTGAATGCAATGAACAATAACGCTTAGAACACAGACTTCACAAAAGCTGTGATGTGTCATGAGCATTTAACGTAATTTACAATCGCGCTGTTTTGCGAGCAATCATTTATTTACGATTGGTGTAAATTATTCTGTGAACTATTTGTTTTATTGTTAATCAAGGAGTCTAAAGGGGAACAGGATGAAAGTAATGATAGATTTAAAGGTAGCGTTTCCGCTTCCCCTGTTTCCAGCTCACCCGCAGCCACTGAAAAACATATGGAAAAAACCTAACGCCACATACCAGGGATAGCTGTTATTGCGCTAAAAATAGCTGTTCGATGTATCACAACAGCTATATCACCCAGCCTTATTTTGAATTATTTGTTATATTGTTAGTCAAGGAGGATAAAGGGGAACAGGTTAAAAGTAATGATAGATTTAAAGGTAGTGTTTCCACTTCCCCTGTTTCCAGCTCACCAGCCGCCACTGTGTAACACTAATAATTTTACATTTACAAAATTTCACTGCCGAACAGCATACTAGGTACAGCTCGCTAGCTAGCCAGGTAGCATAACAGTCTGTTAACAGCTGGGAGGGGCTCCGTCACTATGAAGAAAGTGAGACCGGAGATGCACCAGAAGGACTTGTGCCCAAGAGAGGAGCTGTGTCTGCAGTTATAGGTCATAGAACTATCTTAAAATGTTTTGTTTTGAAAAGGAAGCAATGTTAAAGTTGTTGGCATAAATATTTTTTTAAGTTGTGTTTTTACTATGTTGCAGTTTGCACAATAATTTTTTTTTACATTCTGCAACTGTTTCATGCACACTGATTTCTTCATATATTGTGCCATTTTGTGGGGCAAAGCACACCCTATAGTAATCAAAGCCTTCATTGTATATATGATGAAATTTAAATGTTTTTATATTCTGTGTACTCCTGACAGTAGAATAAGCCACAAACCTATATAAAGGCCGAGTCATCCACAAAAAAAAAAAAAAAACGTGATGATATACCATGAAACCGCCAGAATCTTAAAACATACCGTGATACAAATTTTTGGTCATACTGCCCAGCGCTACCAGTTAGCTATCTTTAATCAAATTTGTTATGATGAAATGTCAGTATCCATAGAATATGTCATAGAACATATGGTTGTGTCCTTCAAGTCCAAATCACGTTCAGCATGCTGGCTGGGAGTATTCATTAGTATGCAGGTACGATTAGGAGCTAGCTAACCTGGCCAGTCCTGGATTCCATGGTCATTTTCTGTGCAAAGTTCCACAAAGAACGGTTTAATAAGTGTGGAAGCCCCAAAGCCTTGCAGAAGGGATTTAACTTCCTGTTTGTGGAGCGCTGGGAAAATGAAAGGTGGTGTTTAACTCTGTGTCCTTTCTGTGTGTGTGTGTGTGTGTGTGTGTGTGCATGCGTGCTGCGTGTGTGTGCATGCATGCTGCGTGCTGTGTGTGTGTGTGTGTGTGTGTGTGTGTGTGTGTGTGTATGCGTGCTGCGTGCGTGTGTGTGTGTGTGTGTGTGTGTGTGTGTGCTGCGTGTGTGTGCTGCGTGTGTGTGTTTGTGCATGCGTGCTGCGTGTGTGTGTGTGCTGCGTGCGTGTGTGTGTGTGTGTGTGTGTGTGTGTGTGCGCGCGTGTGTGCGCGTGTCTCCAGGACTTCCACAGTTTAGCCTCGTACCTGTCCCAGAGCTCGTCATCCGTTTTCCTGGACGTAGTGTCTGACTTCCACCTGCTGCTCTTCCTGGTCACCAATGAGGTCATGCCCCTGAAGGTGAGTGCCGTGCCGGCAGGGTGTCGTGTGGTGGATGCACTGCACTGATCTGCCCTCAGGGTGGGACTCGTGTCCCTCACTGTCTCTTGGAAGCTTTCACTCTGTGCCTGCATTCCTCTGTCAGGAACCACCCCTTCAGTGCAATGTCAAGAACATGGAGGTTCAAGGCGTTTCTCTCTCTGCCTCGGCTCGTGTTAGTGAATAAAGAAGTAACACTAGTGAATATATTACAGTGTAGGATCCTGTGTTTCCTTCTCCTGTCTTGCAGTGGCCACGCAGCCCATCTCTCTGTTTGTCTCTCCTCCTCTTTGCTGTTGCTTCTTGGAGTGTTTATCCAGGAACACTCGGCCTTGCATAACAAACCCAGCCCTTTGATTACATAACGCCCCCCACCCCCTACCCAAGTGGCCTATGATGTCATGCTTTCCTGCATGGCGTGATGGGGCCTGGCCCCGCCCGAGCTCTGGATCTGGTTATCAGGCCGGCGGGGTGGGGGTGGGGAGGCCTGGGGAACACTGTCTAGCTGGAGAGCTGGGCTCCATTAGGAGTTTAGAGACAGTCAGTGAACCCCATAGCTTTGGGAACCTGAGGACCCCCCCCCCACCCCCCACCCCCTGTTGCGCGGGACGAAACGCAGGAGGCCATGAGCAAAGCTAGGCACTCAGTTCGTTCGCTGAACCAGTTTTTGCCCCCGGTGGACTATGGGTAATATGAGTCTGTGTCTGCCCACACTCACAGGACAGCATCGGCCTTCTCCTGGATGCGGTGAAGACCTCCAACGAGGAGCTGGCTCAGACCTGGAAGAAGTCCGAGCAGTGGGCCACCATCGAGCAGCTGTGCGGTGAGCGGGGCGGGGTCTACTTGGGGGCGGAGTCTGTCAGGGGTGGGGTCTGCTGGGGGGCGGAGTCTGTCAGGGTGGGGTCTGCTGGGGGCGGAGTCTGTCAGGGGTGGGTCTGCTGGGGGCGGAGTCTGTCAGGGCTGGGGTCTGCTGGGGGCGGAGTCTGTCATGGATGGGGTCTGCTGGGATTGAGTGTTGGGGTATGGGCCTGTGATTGTGGCCTGCATACATCATTTGCTCCAGATGACATTCTCTGTGTGGTAAACCTCACGCTTATTGTTGGTTCTTTGGGTGAATGAGGTTCATTTGTGTTACATACATGTTATTAATGTGTGTGTTACTAATGTGTATGATATTAATACATGTTATTACTGTGTATGTTATTAATACGTGTGATATTAATGTATATGTTATTAATATGTGAGTTATTAAGGTGTATGGTGTTAATATGTGTGTTATTAATGTGCACGCAAATGTGTTGTTTAGGGTTATGTAGCTTATGTATATTGTGTTCAGGCTGTTAGGGTGGGGTAACAGGGCATATGTTCATTGGCATGGCATGTGTGTGTGTTGGGTAACGCTCTGCAGGCCTGCCTCGGCTGTAACGGTTCAGCTTCAGCTCTCTCTGCCCCTGCAGTGTGTTCTGACAGGTGTGCCCCCCCCCCCATACAGGTACGGAGGGCGGGCAGCCATCTGGGCCCCACGAGTACGGAGCCATGGGGGGGCCCTCTGTCCCCGCGTCCTCCGCCATGTGGTCCTGCCTGCACTGCACCTTCATGAACCAGCCCGGAACAGAGCACTGCGAGATGTGTAGCCTGCCACGCAGCTAAAAGCCCCCCAGCCACGCCCAGCCACGCCCGGGAGGAGGGGGAGCCCCACCGCCAGCCGCATCATCGCACGGGGACCAGCTGCAAGAAAGGGTGTCTCTTACTCTCCCCCCGACACCCCAACCACCATCTCACAGGCTGCCTTCGGGGTGTGGGGGGTGCGGGGGTGCGGGCGTGGGCGGGCAATGCACCCGGTGTCACCTGTCCGTTTCCAAATGATGTCACTGTGTAGACTGATCACCTTAATTACTGTAATATTCCTTTCCTTAATCACTAAACTGCCCTCCCCAGACCCCCCCCCCACCGCCCCACCTCAGACAAGGGCAAGTCTGAGGAAACCTTTGCCCCCCCAACACCAACAAAAACAAAATTTAGGTGAAGCTCAGCTCAGCCCTTAGACCAGGCTGATGCTGAGGTGATAAGGGATGGCAGCTAGACCCCAAGCGGTCGAATTCCACCTGCTCCCTCCCACCTCATCCAAACAACACCCCCCCCACCCCCCAACTCCTCTTATCCCCGCATTTGTCCTGAAACAGATTGTGTAAATATGCATTTGAAGAATGATGCTGTTATTTAATTACAGATGAAGCATTGGGGTTTGTTTTGTTGGGTTTTCATTATTTTCTTTTTCCTTCGATTGTAGTTGTGTCATGACATTGGAAAAAAAACCCATTCAGTTTTGTTCAGTATTCTGGTTTGAGGCTGAGTTAGGACTGCAGTAAAGAGAGACAGGTAGCTGGAATACCTGTAGAGGCCTGTGCTCATTGCTTTAAGATGTAATGCTGGGTTCCTGCTGCCTGTCAACAGCTGTGCAGATCACCCATGTACCTGGCTCTCTCTCTCTCTCTGACGCCCAGTCTCTCTCAGTTCTCTAACCCTGGGCTGAATCTGAGAGCAGGTGACGGTGCAGGTTGCAGGTGTGTCTCTGAGCACAGGCGAGTTCCCCTGCGATGGGGGGGGGGACCTGGGTCTCTGCAGCGACTGGACGCGTAGAAGCCCCCCAGCACATCCGGGCGGTTTGCGCTTGCGTTTCCTCCAGGTGCTTTTGCTCCCGGATCTTTAGTGGGTTTGGACCGGTGCTCTGCTCTCGTGTGTGAAGGAAGGTGTGGTTTTTGGCTTTGGCTGTATTTTGGACTGGAATGATCTGCGTGTGGGTGCGGTTTTCACCCCCACCAGCGTGACGTGCTCCGGGCCCTGAGGGTCTGAGGCCTCTGTGGCAGACTGTGCTACCATTTCTCGTGTCACACCCCCTCCTCCCCCCGCCCCCTCACTGCCCCTGTTCTGCAGATTGATTTGTTGGCGACGAGCAGTTTCCAGCTGCATCCCCTATGCCAGCTGTACTCCCACTTGCCCTCTCCCTTCTTCAGCTCCCTTCTCCGGTCTCTCCAGGATCCCTCCTCCTCTCTCCCCCTCTGCGGTGTCTGCACTCTCTCTCTCCCCCCTCCCTCTGTCTCACGTGCTCTCCTCTTCCTCCGCCTTCGGTCCAGGGGGAGCAGTGTGGGTAGCCCCTCCACTCATATTCCCAAAATGAGGTGTTCTGATTGCACCTCCAAAGACTTCCAGGTGTGCTTTGTCTGCTCAACTCATTGGGGGGGTCAGAGGTCAAGACCAAGCACTCTCCAAAAAAAAAAAAAAAGTACATCAGTGGATCTTGTTTTCTTGTTAGTCCAATATGTTCTGCACCTGTGAGATGCACGTGGGGGGAGTGGGGGAGGGGGGGGGTCGCTGAGGAGCTGCAGCTGAATTTCAGTCAACACTTTTTCCCTCTGCTCCTCGTCGAATGCAAAAAAAGCGAAAATGAAAACTCATTCCAAATGAAATAAATTAACATTTGAAACATTGTTGATGTCCACTGCACAGTTTGTCATTTCAGAAACAAAAAAACAAGGTTACTCTTACGGTGCTTGTGAAAGTACACCACTGAATCCTGACTTCTTTGATCAATAACTAAATGCATAAATGTGTCTGTTGCTAGGTTAGCATGGACCTCACAGACATGCACTTATCAGGGTAGAAGACTGACTGGTGGTGTGTTCCTTCATTATGTGTGTGGGCTATGTAGCATATTTAATTTGATTGGAAAAGTCAGCTTTTTACCTTTTGAAATAAAATTCAAACTGAAAAGTTCATCTGCTGCATCGTTGATGGCTTTGGTTGAAGTGGAGTTCCTGGACGTATACAGAGACTCTGGTCTTTTCAGCATTGGCGCTTAAGTTCAGGGGCCTTCCTTTCACTTACAACGCAGGCAAAGTATTCCAAGAATGTATTTCCTGACGTTTCGGAGAACGGGACTTTCGGAGAACGGTCTTCTCGTTAGAGTTGAATTGAAATGTGTTCCTGTGCTTGCGAGGTTCATAAAGGAAGGATTGGAGTTGGGGGTGGGAGGGTTACGCGCTTTGCTTTGTATGAATTCAGATATCTGCTTTTTTGTAAGTTTGCTCAGCCGTTTTCCACTGAAAAAGATGAAGAGTAAAACGAGGCTGGTTTGGACTGGAGTGACACCCACCCCCTCGCGCACGTCACACTTATTTATGGGTTTAAAGCGCGCGCTGTCGCGAGCCTGTGCCCGCTTTTCGGGCGCAGCGCCGGTGGAGTTCCCGAAACGTGTATGCTGTAGTGCTGGGTTTTGAAGTTTAAATTACAGGTCTACCAGAAATAAAATAAAGCAAAAACAAACGGAAGCTTGTGGTGTCCACTTTTTCCCCCCTCTTTCAGGTGACAGGTCTTTGTTATAACCTTTGAAGAGCGTGACTGCCCAACACCTGCAATGGATTCGCCGTAAACTCGGGTGCTCCGCAGGGATGTGAGTTTACAATCGCCGTCTTAAATTTTTCATTCATATAGATATATTGCCGATACAGGTTGGCCGGTGTTTCCATTGCCCCGTGATTCCAGCTGCAGGAAGAATATAGTCATAAATCGTGTTACTTAACTCTTCACGGCAGAATAAAGAGTGCCGTTTTCTTTTTGCGTCTGCCAGTAGAGGCACGGGAAGCGAATGAGTTCACACGTAAGTGTATGGAGGATTTAACTCACAGAGAAGTCACAGCGTTACACAGTTTTGAAAGGCAATACTTACTGTTCACGGTCTAATTTAAAGTGATTTGCTCAATATTTAACTTGAGCGTCTCATGGGCATGCAGTCGCCATTACCCCGGCTTGTAACGGCAGTGCGTAACGCGTCCATCCACAGTTTACAGTAAAGCGCAGGAAGATCAAACGCCTTCACCTTTAACCGGAGATAATGCATCATTTCCCGCCTGGATCCGCGCCGACCCTCTGGGAGGGGGCGTGTTTGGGGTCGGGCCGCATGGACGTCATGCTTTCCCGCCGGAGTACAACCGCTGCCTGCTTACAGATGGCTCTGCACACACGCGGATCTGCAGTGTGTCCGCCACTAATCGGACGCCCGTGAAACAGCCGCCCGTCGTTTTTTTCTTCCTCTCGGAGAAGCAGCGACAGATCTGAGCCCAGCCTCGGTATCAAAGTCTTGATAAATCATACGTTTAGCACTCGAGCCTGTCCAAAACCCGTCTCTGTGTCAAGGGAAGAGGGGTGGATTTCAGAAGTGGTGAACTCCAGCGTTATAATATGGATTGCAGTTAACGAACAAGAAAACAAATGCGATTGCCTATTGGCGCACCTTCGTTAACGATACTTTTAATACCACATGACAGAGTGCCATCAGACAGAGTGCCATCGCGGTTCTACAGACTGTCCCTTCCCTCCTAACCGCGAGTTTTCACAAGTTCTGAATATCGAGTCAAGAGCTGCTGCTGCTCTGTCTCTCCTCTGTTTTACTGGAATATCAGAACTGGAGATGAAACTCACTACGCTGACAAATATCTGTCTAATTTTTTCATTTTTCGAAACCTCCAGGAATGGTGAAATGATTAGCAACAGCCTCATTTATTTAATGAACACTTTTGCACATTCTTAACAGAGAAAAAGGCGAAATTATAGACAAAAAGAGACTGGATGCTGAGTATGGCCTCTGATTGCATGTGTTTGTGGGTGCGCTTGAGGTTGCGCTTGTGTGTAAACTGTTCTGATGTCAAAGCCACGTAAACAACGGACATGGGCGAATTAAAGAGAACCCGTACACGCACACCCCTCCCACCCCCGCGCTTTGGGTAGGGGCAACCTCAGAAAGGAGTTGGGAGGGGGTTGTGGAGTTTTGGGACATAGATATATAAGGAAGCTGTCCGGTTCAGGGTCAGCACAGTCTGATTCCATACACGGAGATTTAGAAGAAGCAGAAGACGTTCACTGCCTTTGGGTAAAGCAAGTTCTCATCAACAGAAATTCAGGTAGCCGACCATTTACCATTGCATGAAAGCAGTGTGCGAAATACCCGGTAGCAATCGGGGGGTCCCTCCTACCCATACCTGCCATTTAAGTTTCAAATACGGGAGGTTTTTTCGGGGGGGGGGGGGGGGGGGGATAGTAGTAGGATAGTAAATAAGTAAATAAATAATTGTATGTAGTGTGTGGATTGTGTGAGTAGATAATTTTGATATGTGGTACGTTGTGGAGTACTCAGTTTAATCTGTCTTTATAACGTGATTTCTTCGGTATGTACAAATATGTGACTAGCATCATTACAAAGCTCCGGTTTGGGACCCCCCGTATTTCGCACCCTGCATGAAAGGTATTTTTGCATTCTGCTATAATGTATGTTTTCAAAAGCATAGCCTACTTAAAAATGACAATCTGCGATTATTAATATTAGTGACAACGCATTGAACTGCAGTCACTGTGCCCTTTTTTATGAGTTGAGTTTATGTTGTTTAAATACGAGCTTTGGATAGGCTATAATTTGGACCACGCTGACAAACTTTGCACCGTGCAAATTTGGTCATTTTAGTGGATCAGCGTTAACAAAATAATTGCAGTACATTGAACATACACTTATTGACAGTTCTTAAAATAAACCAGAACTGTAAAACTGAAATACTTCTGTGACTTCTTTGTAGGTCTAGTTTTGTCCGCGAGTGTGCTGCACATGCGTATTGTGTAACATGTACCGGAGCACCAGCAGCCCACGGCCAGAACTCGGTGTAAAATCCAGACCGCTAATGAGTTGCTGCCGTTTCTGTTTGTTCACTTTTGTAAGTAATTTTAAAAAGTACCTAGGCCCATCATCAGCCTCTTGAATTTGTTATAAGGATGAAGAAGATCGTGTTCCTGGCTGTGCTGTTGCTGGCGGCGCTCTGCTCGGCGCAGAAGAGGCGGCGGCAGCAGAGCGCAGAGTGGGATTACAGAGCGGAAGGTGCGTTACCTGACACGCGATTTAATGCCTGTATACAGCCCGGTGATGTAACAGTGGGGTGCAGGCAAACCAAAGCGGGACAGTCCTGCTGTACCCTGGCGCAAGATGCGTACATTTACCCCAAAGTCCTTCAATACACGTACAGTTCCAGAAACGAATGATGTACAAGTCGGTTTGGACAAGCGTGTCCAAACGCTGTCATTTACTGCACAAATAGGGCCAGATGCTGGAGAGCTTACAACATTGTAGAGATCAATGAAACAGAATTTCCTCAACTGTCCAAAGGGTGTTGTTGTAGGTAAGATGAAGGGGGAAAGATTTACCCACAGAGAAGTCAAGGCAGGCTCTTCACACTCAATGGGAGAGACGAGACCCCAAAAACAGGGCTGAAATAAAATGAAACGTGTATAAACAGACGTTTGGCTGTCGCCAGTGCTCAGGAGGAGAGATTTTTCCTCAGGCTTCATTCATATGACTGACTCTGATTCGGAGTTCAGTGACGGAAGGTGCCTGGCAGCTCAGACAGGAAGTGGGAATGGCCGTGGAGCTTGGTGTTAAGCATGTAGATGTGGTGTGGGGTTGTGCTTCTGTGTGTTGATGTGGTGTGGGGTGTGCTTCTGTGTGTTGATGTGGTGTGGGGGTGTGCTGGTGTGCTTCTGTGTGTGGATGTGGTGTGGGGTTGTGCTGGTGTGCTTCTGTGTGTTGATGTGGTGTGGGGTGTGCTTCTGTGTGTTGATGTGGTGTGGGGTGTGCTTCTGTGTGCGGATGTGGTGTGGGGGTGTGCTTCTGTGTGTGGATGTGGTGTGGGGTGTGCTTCTGTGTGTTGATGTGGTGTGGGGGTGTGCTTCTGTGTGTGGATGTGGTGTGGGGGTGTGCTTCTGTGTGCGGATGTGGTGTGGGGGTGTGCTTCTGTGTGTGGATGTGGTGTGGGGGTGTGCTTCTGTGTGCGGATGTGGTGTGGGGGTGTGCTTTTGTGTGTTGATGTGGTGTGGGGGTGTGCTTCTGTGTGCGGATGTGATGTGGTGTGGGGGTGTGCTTCTGTGTGTGGATGTGGTGTGGGGGTGTGCTTCTGTGTGCGGATGTGGTGTGGGGTGTGCTTCTGTGTGTGGATATGGTGTGGGGTGTGCTTCTGTGTGTGGATTCCATGTGGTTTCCCACTCCTGTGTTTGGTTTGCAGCAGAGAAGGTGAACACCAGGGGCTGTGCCAACCTCACCTTGGTCCTGGACAACTGGAAGTTTGCCATCATGACCCAAGTCAAGGACCTCCTCCTTAACGACCACAGCACCGTGCTGCCAGACTATGGGAGGTGGGTTAGCTGCTGAGTGTGTGTGTGTGTGTGTGTGTGTGTGTGTGGAAATAAATGTTTGTATGGTGATGTGTGTCTGTGTCTACATGTTTGTGTGAGTGTGAGTATGTGTGTGTGTGTGTGTGTGTGTGTGTGTGTGTGTGTGTGTGTGTGTATGTGTGCGTGTACGTGTGTGAGTGCGTGTGTGTGAGTGTGTTTGTGTTTGGGTATGTGTGTGTGTGTATGTGTGCGTGTGTGAGTGTGTGTGTGTGTTTGTGTTTGGGTATGTGTGTGTGTATGTGTGCGTGTGTGAGTGTGTGTGTGTGTTTGTGTTTGGGTATGTGTGTGTAAATATGCTTTGTGTGTCAGTTGAGTAGATAGTGTGACAGATGCTTGTGCAGAAGGCTCCTGCTTCCAGACTCTGTCACAGGAATTGTCAAAGGACTGCACTGTAGCATACAGGTCAGGCAGCCTGGGTCAGAACTGAAACGGCTGCAGGTTTGATTTTCAGGTGCAGCATTGTCATTTTTCCCCTGAAAAAGGTCGCTTTAATGTGAGTTGAGAGTAAATATCCCCCTGCATGAATGGGTTAATTATGTATGCTGTGTGAGTTGATCCAAATCAGGGAGTGCAAAGTAAATAATCAGGTTGTGCAGAAATGCAGCCTCTTTCTGATGGAATCTTTTAGAGGACCTTTAGTGGAGAACTTCTACTGGAAGGCTCTTATTGGAGGCTTTCCATTGCAGGGCTGTTATTGGTGGCCTCTTATTGGAGGGCTCTGCGTGGCGGTAGTGGATTGCATTTCCTTGACGTTTCCTCCCTGGTTCCTGCCCAGAATCCAGCCTCTGTCTGAGGCCCTGGGGGACCTCTACAAGGAGTTCAACGCCCTGAAGGAGCGGCTGGGTGAACTCACCACCAGGTTTGAAGGGATGGAGGCCTTTGTGGACGACATGCGGGCGGGCAGGGCTCCCGCCCCCCCCAGAGCTGAGCGCCCCCCTCCACCCAGCGAGGAGGGTGCCACGCCCACAGCCGAGGGACGCAGGAACAGAATCCTGCTCCGAAAAAGACCTAGCACCCCTAAGTGATCAGAATCCCCCCCCACACACACACACACACACACACACACACACACATACACACACACACACACACACACACACACCACACCACTCACACACACACACACACACACACACACTCACACACACTCACACACACACACACACACACACACACACACACACACACACACACACACACACTCAGACACACACACACACACACACACACACTCATCCTCCTTGACTACAGTCTTCACTGCTCAGCCCTTTGCAGCTCTGAATTCCTTCCTTCTCCACTGTTCTTGCACTTACTTCAGAGTAGCAGACAAGCTGTAAATATTCTTTGTTTTTTTCCACAGTACCACCATGTACCCATTTGTAATTTTTTACCCCTTCTTTTAACAGCTCACTTTTAATTTTTTTTCCTCTTTCAGCATTTTAATTTACAACCAGACTGAACTGACTGACATTCTCAGACTAAGATACCTGTCCTCATTCTATGATAATGAAGTAATCTGATGTAAGAAAACATGCCACATATGCACCTGCGTTTGCCTGAATCTGAAGCTCATCTTTCTGCCGACGTTGAATCAGATGAGGTTGTATTCTGCCAACACACCACTAGGTGGGAGTATGTTAACAGCTGTGGAAATGGAGCATGTAGCAATGCCTAAGCATTTCCCTGCAGTGTTACAAGATGGAACCTTAGATACACTTGCTCAGACATCACAAGTAGAATGAATTCATTAAAAGAACAAATAAAACTGTATTTTCTTGAGAATGTGTCTCCAAATTGAGAATTTTTGTCTCCATTCTGATACTCTGTACTTGAGTGTCCTGTTGATTCCATGAGCTGTGAACTTGCACTCATTTTAATGTTATACACCTAGGTCTGACACATTTTGTACATGGCAAGGGTGTCAGTCCAGATAGAGTCTGAAGAGGCGTGTCTTCAGACCATGTCTAAAGGGTTTGATTGAAGCAGTTGTTCTCAGGGGAGTGGGGAGTTCATTCCACCATTGGGGTGCAAAGACGGAAAATCGACATTGTGAGGAGCATGGGCCTTTCGTTCTGATGGTGGGAGGAGCGAGGCGTCCGGATGTAGCAGAGCGAAGGTTGGTGCGGGTTGGATGAGGTCCTGGAGGTAGGTCGGGGCAGTCTTTCTTGCAGCAGAAAAGGTGAGAGTCAAGGTTTTAAAGCAGATCCTGGCTGCGATCGGGAGCCAATGAAGCGATCTCAGCAAGGGGGTGACGTGGGAGAACTTTGGGATGTTGTAGATCAGCCTAGCAGCTGCATTTTGGATGAGCTGCAGCGGCTGAATGGTGCAGGCTGGGAGGCCTGCGAGGAGGGCGTTGCAGTAGTCCAAGCGGGAGAGCCGTGGTGACCTGGACAAGCAGCTGGGTGGAGTAGGTGGTCCTGTTGAAGAGGAGGAATTGACAAAAGTGTGTTGTCTTTGAGACGTAGTCGGTGAAGTCCAGCCTATTGTCGAGGGTGACACCCAGACTCTTCACAGAAGTGGAGGAAGTTACTGTAGTGCCGTCGACAGTAATTGAGAGCTCTGGGAGAGGAGAGGTCCTGGCCAGGATGAACAGCAGATCAGTCTTGTCCAGGTTAAGCTTGAGATGGTTGGAGGCCATCTGGAGAAGTCGGCCAGGCAGGCAGAGATCCTTTCGTTGACCTGGGGGGTGGAGGGAGGAAAAGAGAAGATTACGTTGAGTGTCATCAGCATAGCAGTGATAGGAGAAACCATGTGAGTTAATGACTGATATATACTATATGGACAAAAGTATTCGGACACCTGACTATTACATTGTAATGACATTGTATTCAAATACATATACTTTAATATGGAGTTGGTCCCCCTTTATAACAGCTTCCACTGTTCTTGGAAGGCCTTCCACAAGATTTTGGAGTGTTTGTGCCCATTCATTCTGTAGAGCATTTATGAGGTCAGGCACTGATGTTGGACGAGAAGGCCTGGCTCGCAATCTCCGTTCCAGTTCATCCCAAAGGTGCTCGATGGGGTTGAGGTCAGGGCTCTGTGCGGGCCAGTCAAGTTCTTCCACACCGAACTCATCAAACCATGTCTTTATAGTCCTTGCTTTGTGCACTGGGGCACAGTCATGTTGAAATCTACATGTGTATCGTATTAGTTGCCCTATAGGCTGTAATTGTACAAATCTGATAGTACTGCGTCCTCAAACAGACCTTACTCTCAGCTGAGAACTGTCTCATTGTGGAACTGTACACATCCTGTCCCCGTACTGTCGCTGTACTTACTGTATGCACTTTTGTAAGTCGCTTTGGATAAAAGCGTCTGCTAAATAAATAAATGTAAATGTAAATGTAAATAGAAAAGGGCCTTCCCCACACTGTTGCCACAAAGTTGGAAGCATAGCATTGTCCAAAATGTCTTGGTACGCTGAAGCATTAAGATTGCCCTTTACTGGAGATAAGGGGCATAGCCAAAACCCTGAAAAACAGGTGTGGCCAAATACCTTTGTCCATATAGTGTATCATGTATCGCCATTCAACAAAAAAATACCGAGATATGATTTTTGGTCCAGGCCCAGCCCTAGTCTCAATACAGGCCTTCCTTACCAAACACAGTGTCTTAAGTAAGAGTCAGATTGGCTTTTTACCAAATCACCGAACCACTGATCATATTTACACCCTACACACCCTACTGAATAAGCATATTCACCAAAAAAGGAAAAATATGTGCATGCTTCATTGATTTTAAGAAGACATTTGAATCTATTTGGCATGAGGACTTATATTACAAAAATCTTTAAAGTGGAGTTGGGGGCAAAGTTTATGATGTAATCAAACTGCAAAAATTTTGGATGCATCTCCTTTATGGTACTTCTAACCCAAGAGCACAGCCTCCTCAGTCAGCTGGCTCTGAAACTAACAGACCCAGTGACAGCTAATACACACAGATTTCAGAACAGCACTGCCAACCAACCACAAATCAGATTAACCCAAATTATAAAACACACAAAAATGCATCTGTAACATTGGGAGAATGAAACCATACCACAAAATAAGCTTGACTGGTATCGGGCCCTAAACAGGGATAACATACTAGCAGAGTATCTCTTCACTGTCAGAGATACAAAGCAGAAAGTTTATTCAGTTTTTTTGTTTGCAGCCTTGTTACCATGTATACAAAAGTGGTCATATTTGCATTGAAATGTGCATGTATATAGGCAAAATATACATGTAGTTGTCGCTGAAGAGATTTTTCCACTATACTGCTGTATACACTGATGAGCTAAAACATTATGACCAGCTGCCTAACACGCTGTTGGTCGTCTGTGTGCCGCTGTTACGTCCCTGCAGGCTTTGCCTTGTTCTGTCGTCTTTCCCGTATGTTTCAGAACGTCCCGTGGGCAGATGGCGCCAAATTGCTTGCTCCTCCTGCAGACGTGCGATTGAGAGTTCCGCTCTATACAAAGGGCGTAGTTCTGCTTTGTCGTGGGCCACGCCGCGTCGGAGACACATCGTACCGGAGCCACGCCTCGCCACCGTTGTTGTCATAGCCACGATCGCCGTACTCAGAATGAGAGTCTGAGTTGACGGGCTGAGACGCTAGGCTTGCCCTGTTGTTGATTGACTTGCTTACGACCGGCAGTGGTTATGTACTTAGTAGTTTTGCGAGCCTTTGTTGTTTTTTTGCATAATAAATACTTTAAAATATACCGGGCCTTGTCTCGCCGTTTTCTTTTTGCCGGCAGTGCCATCTCACCCCTTTTGTTCACGCTCCTGACCCATAGACAGGGTCATGAAAACCGCCAAAACAGCACCGACCCGCTGAGGCATGGACTCTACAAGACCAATGAAGGTGTCCTGTGGTATCTGGCACAAAAATATTAGGAGTAGATCCTTCAAGTCCTGTAAGTTGCGAGGTGGAGCCGCTGTGGATCGGACTTGTTGGTCCAGCACATCCCACAGATGCTCAATTGGATTGACACCTGGAGAATTTGGAGGCCAGGGCAACACCTTGAACACTTCATTATGATCCTCAAACCATTCCTGAACAATGTGTGCAGTGTGGCAGGGCGCATTATCCTGCTGAAAGAGGCTACTGCCATCAGGGAATACCATTCCCATGAAGGGGTGTACCTGGTCTGCAACGATGTTTAGGTAGACGGCACGTTTCAAATTGACGTCCACATGAATGGCTGGACTCAGGGTTTCACAGCAGAACATTGCCCAGAGCATCACACTCCCTCCACCGGCTTGTCTTCCCACAGAGAATTCTGGTGCCATCAGTTCCCCAGGTAAACAGCGCACACGTACACGGCCATCCACGTGATCTAAAAGAAAACAGGACTCATCGGACCAGGCGACCTTCTTCCACTGCTCCAAGGTCCAGTTCCGACGCTCGCTTGCCCATTGTAGACACTTTCAACAGTGGACAGGGGTCATCACGGGCACTCTACTGCTACGCAGCCCCATATGCAGCAGTGTGCGATGCACTGTGTGTTGTGACACATTCCTCCCGTAACCATCATTAAAATTTTCGGTGACTTGTGCCACAGCAGACCTTCTGTTGGTTCAGACCAGACGGTATAGCCTTCGTTGCCCTTGCACATCGATTAGCCTTGGGCACCCAAGACCCTGTCGCCGGTTTTAGGTTTGTCCCTCCTCAGACCACTGTCGGTAGGTACTCACCACTCCTGACCGGGAGCACCCCACAAGGCTTGCGGTTTCAGAGATGCTCTGACCCAGTCGTCTGGCCATAACAGTTTGGCCCTTGTCAAAGTCACTCAGGTCTTTACTCCTGCCCATTTCTCCTGCATCCACCACGTGGACTATGAGAACTGATTGTTCCATTACCATCTAAACTACACAGACCTTAACATGTGCCCTTGTTTGGAGATGATCAACGTTATTTGGTTCATCTGTGAGTGGTCATAATGTTTTGGCTCATCGGTGTATGTAAGTCATGGGCTATCAGTGAGAGAAAGTGACCCAAGAATGCAACTACAGTAAATTTACCACACTAAATAGTGGTATCTACATTACTGTGACAGGTAAAACAACAGATCAAAAAGTTTGTTCTTGGTGTCACGATAGCTGCTTGGCTTCAAATATTTATGGGGCGTGGGGGATTGTAGGGGTGGATAAGATATGCTAAAGATTTTTTTCTATAGGTTCAAGGCCAGGGAGAATGTTGCAGTAAATGTGAAATTGATAACAATTTGACCCAAAATACAGAGGACACCATGATCAGCATTAGGGCTACAGCAGACTTCTAGTGGTAGTATCACGTGTTGTTGTTTCACTTGTCGTACTAGAAATGAAAAGCATCTGCAGACTTTTTGTTGTACTATAGTATACCTCAGAAATTATAGCATAGAGCTGTCATGAGGCATATTACAGCATTTCAAATTTATTTGTTTGGTATTACAATATGCACTGTAAACTTTACTTTTTTTGCAATGCAGCACTAATCTATGCAAAAACAGAGGATATGGCAACACATAATACATGCATTTTGCAATGCTTCAAGTTGTTTCTGTTTTTTAGTCTATTGTATTTTGAGTGACAAAGTAGTCTTCCTGAGAGAGAGCATTTGCTATAGTTATGGCAGCATGAGTCACTTTTGGGTGAATTATGAAGTGTTTTGGTGGTTGTAGTGCATTTTGCACGTAAGATTAACTGATGTGCTCATATGCATGGCTGTTAAGCACACTGTGTTAGGAGTTTTGAAAAAGTGGCCATGGTATTGACCTAAGTGTGAAAACGGTTGTAAAAAACTGTAATCACCAAATATTAACGTCTTGGTGTCAGAATAGTTTATTATTATTACCTGTGGGAAAAAATAGAGGAATATAAAAGTTAAAAATAGAAATAGAGGAATATAAAAGTTAAAAAAGTTTGTTTAAAAGCAATTCACATCCTGATGCACAGTCACAATAATTGTTTTCAATTTCCATATGCTTAGTGTCAGACCAGGAAAACAGAACTCAAGATACAGAAGTGTTTTTTAGTCCAGTTTCTGCTACATGCAAACCAGAAACAGAATTTTTTCAGTTGTGCCTGGTTCATTGGCTGTTTACTTCATGCTCTCAGAAATATGCAGATATGATGGAGAAAACAGACTGTACTGTGCATGGTGTGGTTGCGAGCACTGTTGCCACAGAGCCCTGGTGCGTACATTAGGATCATCAGAATTTCCTCCCAAGAATCAGCTCTCTGAAAGTTTGGATATGATTGCGTTTATGCATCTATGCTGTCCTTTGCTGGCTAAATCACAGATGGTGAGCTATGTCTGTCCGTGACTGCTCTCTCAAAAACCAGTGAAAGTATACCGTAGCTTTGAGACTAAACATTATCACAAAGATGACAACAATGTGCATTTCAGTGCTGGATTTGATCTTTAATCTCCAAGTGGATTTTTTTTTGCACTTTCAAAGCATTTTTCTGGCTCCACATCTCAGCTGGAGAGACTGGCCTGGTGCAGAACTATGGCAATATTACATGACATTAATGTGATCTGTTAATTTAACAGATGCTCCTTTCCACAGGTTACAATCTTTACATGTTATCCATTGATACAGCTGAATATTTTGTTACAGCTGTTTTGAATTGTGCATTTTCCCTCTCTTATTCTGTACCTGCACTCCAGCTGTGGAGCACCTGCTGTTCTTCCTGTAACACCTGCCGCCGCGATTCCCCCGCTCCTTAAATGCAGAGGTGGAGAGAGATGTTAGAGCTTTGCTAATGGACCAAGAGGTTTGTCCTCATCTTGCAAAATAAAACGATAATGAGAGGTTAAATCTGTGCCTCAGTAACTTAAAACGGGAATTTAAAACAGGTGGTGATCATCAAGCAAGGAGTTCCTGCTTCTCTCTTTCTAATTATTCACATTTTCCACTCATTAATGAGCATTTTAGATCTTAACAGTAGCGCCATTTTTTTTGCATTACATTTAGTAAACAGATTCTCTAATTCAGAGTGACTCATATCTGGCAATTTTCTCTTTTTTCTTCTTTTTCATTTCCTGTTTATTTCTTCCTTTCCTCTTTTTCCATTTTCTCTTTTTTCTTCCTCTCGTCTCTTTCCAATTTCTCTTTCTTCTTCCTTTCCTCTTTTTCCCGTACCTGCTCTTTCTTCCTCTCTTCTTTTTCCACTTTCTCTTTTTTCTTCCTCTCTTCTCTTTCCATTTTTTCTTTTTTCTTCTTTTCCTCTTTTTCCATTTTCTCTTTTTTCTTCCTCTCGTCTCTTTCCAATTTCTCTTTCTTCTTCCTTTCCTCTTTTTCCCGTACCTGCTCTTTCTTCCTCTCTTCTTTTTCCATTTTCTCTTTTTTCTTCCTCTCTTCTTTTTCCGTAGCCAGTTTCATCTTATCCTCCTCATTACTCTCCTGCTCTTTTACAGTCGGTCTCATTCTTTTCATCATTTTCTCATACATGCTCTGCTGAGGCTGTTTTTGTTCTTCCACGGCCTGCTTCCTCCTCTCCTCCTCTTCCTTTGTAGCCCTCTCCTCCTCTTCCTTTGTAGCCCTCCCCTCCTCTTCCTTTGGGGCCCTCCCCTCCTCTTCCTTTGGGGCCCTCTCCTCCTCTTCCTTTGGGGCCCTCTCCTCCTCTTCCTTTGGGGCCCTCTCCTCCTCTTCCAAGGCCTCATTCATCATTTCCTCCTCTGCCTTTGTGGCTTTTTCCTCCTCTTCCAGGCTCTCATTTCTCATCTTTTTTTCTTTCTGCTTAGCCTGTAACTTTGCCACCTGCTTTTTCATCCATATCCAGCAGTCCTCAAAGAAACAGGTTGGTTCGTCATATATCCATGCAAATTTAGTTTTTTCCATACGGAGTCTCATCAGTTGCTCCATGGCCTGTTTCCTTATTTTCTCCTGTTTCTTTCTCTCTCTTTCTGCCTTTGCCAAGGCCCGCTTCTTCAGTTTCTCCTCTATCTTGCTCGGACTCACATTCCTTCTTAATAACCGCTTAGTCTCTGCCTCTACTGCCTTCCTTTTCACCCATTTCAAAAAGACCTCCCAATAACAGGTGTTTTCAGCAAACACCCACCAAAATTTGTCCTTTATCTCCTTCTCTTGTCTTTTTTCTTCTTCTTCTGTTATTTCCATCTCTTGCCAGGTCTCCTCCCACTGTTCCTCTTCGCTGCTCTCTGTCTCTGTCTGCCGAGCCTCCTCTCTCTCTTTCTCCTTCCTCTCCATCAGCAGCTCTACTTCTTTCATGATGGATTGCCGCTGGTAGAACAGCCTCTCCTCCATCTCCGCCCTCTCCCTGATGATGCTCATCTTAAACTCACTCCTCATATTTGTAAGTGCAGCTCCACACCATGTAGTGCAATTTCTGAGCAGCTCCTCCTGAACCCTCCCTTTCCACTCTTCCATCTTTCTTTCCTTGTCAGAAGCATCCATTTCCCAGTCCTAAAAAGGGAGAAAATGTTAGGTAACCACTGGTTACATGAGAGAGTGAATGACTGACTGGCAATATGTCTGTTGGAGCATGCACTAATAAGATGGGTTTCAAGTGTAATACGCTACATCAAATGATAAATAAAACATACAGTAAATCTTCAGTCAATCTAATGGAAGAATGGATGACAAAAAGTCCCCAGGATGCTGCATTAAGTAAAAGGAAAATTAATATCGCTACTACACATATTTTACTATCATTTTTGAAGGACTGAGCACTCACCATCACTGTGTCTTTCGATTTTATGGCAATGTCTCTCATTGCAGCCTCACTCTCCTCTTGCTCTTTCTCCCAAATTTTCCTCTTCTCCTCCATCTCTCTCCATATTTGCTCTCCGGCCTCCTTCTCCTTCCTCTCCTCTATTCTCCTCCTCTCCCTCCATTCCTCCTCTGCCTTCCTGTCCATCATCAGCTCTACCTCCTTCATGATGGACTGTCTCTGGCAGAGAATCCTCTCTTCCATCTCCTCTCTCTCCCTTGTGATGGTGGCCTTAATCTCGTTCTTCACATCAGTCTGTGCAGCTTCGTACCACTGGTTACAGAGTCTGAGGACCTTTTCTTCAATCTCCTTCTTCCAGTGCTCCAGCCTGCTTTCCAAATCCAGCATTTCCATTTTGCGCTCCTGAATGAGAAAGAAGAGTTACTGGGGGTCAGCATCAGTAAACTACAAAATGAAACATTTTAAGTGAACTATTTGGGCAATCCTGTACTGATACAAAGTTCCTCACTAAAACAGAAAAATAACTACAACATTGGGAATGAGGCCATTTGGCTGTTTGTTACATTTAAACAAATTCATGATAATAATAATAAAAATACTGTACACGTTCACATGCATGCGATGATGCGATTTTTAAGACACTAACTGGATTAATGCATTAGCATGTCTGCAAAAAGTCATTTCCTACACGCTTCCATTTGCATGTAGTGCGAGGGGCTATAGGCTTTTGCCCCAGAGCAAGCTTTTGAGCTTGCTACTATTTCCAGTCCTGTCCCGCCACTTTCATTTGCTCATTTGCTCTGACCGTAAAAACCATGCTTAACCATTGCAGGTTTGCCTTTGCCACAAGAAAAAGCCTTAAAATCGACTTAATGTTTATGAAGACTGAGCTTAATGGCATTCAAATAACCAAAGTAAGGCGTTCAGACTTACTGTGCACCCATACATGCCTGTCATACACTTACATAGTGTCTTCATCGCATTAAAATCGATTTAAGGAGAGAGTGTCACATCACTCTAGGTTGTCATGAAAGACTTCTGTACTTACCATCTCTAACCGCTCTCCCTTTGAGTTATGCATTCAAAATAATTTTTTTCTGCATTAATGAAATAAGTTCGAGCAACAAATTTATATTTTTCTGCGCTTGACGTCACAATACAAACCCACCACACGACGCATAGACTTATACAGCACACCTTTCTGTGACGTCACATCGATGTCCTGTAAAAGGATCCTCCCGTTTAAAGCTACTAAAGAACTAGCATGTGTTTTAACATTATTATTATTATTAACATTGTTATTGTGTGTATTATTCTGTGTAGGCCTATTTAACATTATACGTTTCCCTGGAGAAAATTATTTATAAAAATATTTCTTTATTATGCTATCCGTGGAATACTTAGTCCACATCAGAATCACAACATGTTGACATATTTAAATTAATCTGCACGTTACCAGTGATTCTTAAATTTGACGAAAAAAAAAAACACTGATCACTGATCTTTACATCCGAGTTTAAAAAAAAAAATGTAACGCATTACCCGCATTACAGCTGACTAGTTCACATAAAGTTACATTTCACACACAGCCATTTTGTACAGGTAACGTTATCTACAAGGTGAGAGTTTCCCTGTGTTGCACAGCTAACCATATCGCTCCTAGCAGCAGCTGAAAACTGCACTGGTTCTACACTTTTAAAATACTAAACCTTCCGCTCTAACGTTACGTTGAGCATTCACTTAAATACTGAAAATGTGCTCTACCTAACCACTGTAGTCTAGCTAACTGGTTCCCAGTTAGCAACGCATCTTAATGTGTCGATTGAAAATTACAAGCGAATTACAGGCTACTGTAATTAGTCTGAATAGAGATGTCACAGTAAGCCGTTTGGGATAGTTGATAGACAACGACTAATGTGTTGTTAATTCAATAAGTAATAATAGCTACATGCCCAGTTTTTGTATTTCAATGCTTTATTAAATCCGAGTTAAACCTGGAATTCAGGATCATGCCTATGTTCTGATATGTCTATGTACATACCTTCCGGAACTATGATATTCGTAATATTCTTCCATGCCATTGCTGGAAATTAATACCAACCCCCTCAACCAATCGGAATCATTGTTGATGGAATGCAATTTGATGTGTTGTGATGTTGAGGTTTTTAATTGATTTTTCCTTGTTTTGAATATGTTTTTTTTTTGAGGAGACTTGTTACATTTGTTATGTCTTGTTATATGTGTTATGTTTTGTTGTGTGTGGACCCCAGGAAGAGTAGCTGCTACGTTGGTGGCAGCTAATGGGGATCCGAATATAGAATAAAGAATAAAGAATTGTTTCGTCCAAGCCTATATTCAGTCGCTATATTTCAGTTCAGTTCAGTTTGCTTTACTGGCATGAACATTTACAGTGTAGATTTGCCAAAGTGGATTTTAAAAGCATGTACATAGCATGAACATCATTTAGCAGACGCTCTTACCCAGAGCCACTTCCAAAAAAGTGCATCACTATGCTAAGAGTAGTTATCAAGAAGTATTACAAGAGGTCGGTAAGATACTGAGTTAAGTGCTAAACAAGTGTAGGGTGCGTTTGTATAGAAAATAGTTATAGATAGATAGATATAAACAGAGATGAAGGTAGAATAGAGATACAGCTTTGTTTTCAGCTCTCCCCGTCTCACCTGTGCTGGATACGTAACCATCACCTGAGGCTCAGCTTGGCTAAGATTGCACCTCTCTACATCGCTCCTCTCCCTTACAAGACCTCTCCATCACCCTGAAAACACCACACTGTCTGTACGAAAGACTGCGGGTGTAACGGGTGGTATGTTGCTGCGTTGTGTATTAGATGTTACGTGGGTCGGCGAGCGAGTTTCGAACCGAGGTTCTCACTGCTCGCTGCCAACCCCAGTATTGTTACCAGTTGAGCTAAAGGAATATGGCTTTGATGCCTGCGCGATGTCATTGGCTATCACATAGCTGGCCTTTACAGCAGCCTCACTTGTTTCATGGCCTCTTGTGAATACTGATTGCTGCTTCTGTAATGTAGCCACCAACTCCTTCACTTTCTCCTCCCGCAGCTGGCCGGTGTAGCGATCATACTTCTCAGCGTGGGTAGTCTGGTAATGCCATCTAATATTATACTCCTTTGGAACAGCTACTTGCTGTGAGCAAACTAAACAGATACACTTACTGGTAACCTCCCAAAAGAGGTGGGCGTTTGTCCATTTTTCCTGAAAGGCCCGACACTCTTTATCAACTTTTCTTATCTTTGACAACATTTTCTTGCCAGCAAGTAGCTAGCTCGCGATCTTTCTTTAGTCATGAAAGATGACTAGCTGTTCAGTTGAAATAGGTTGTTGCCACCTAGTGGATGGATGACGAATAACGTTTTGTGGTAATGGTAAAGAGTTGACGCAAATAGTAGGGCCTGTATTACATCCTCTGGTTGATGTGCGGGCCGTATGTTTGACACCCCTGCCTTAGCCCTTCGGCAACAACGCTGCTTAACCAGGTCTGGGGGGAGTGACGTAGCCGCTGAAACCGCTCGGCTACCTGCTACCCGCTACCTAAGGCTTTTTACGCAGGACTCACACGAGCTAATCACGTCAGCTCTGCTACACTAAGCCTAAGCAAGATACAGTCCTTCACGGGTTCCTACCCAACACTGTCAGTACCCAGAAATGTCCTGCCGTAGCGTGTATCGACAGTTCGTATCTATCGATCTTTGCTACCCTATCGGGAAATGCTACCGCAAGTACCGCAAGTGCTACCTTAGAAGCCAAAAAAGGTCGGAATTTTTTTTACCCTATCAGAAAATGGTTCTAAGATAATTATATTATTGTTTTCATTAATGCTGTCAAGTAAATTTTAATAATAGGCATAGCCTACTTACAATTTGTCCATCACATAAACTGTATGTATTTCGACGGTCTAGTTTACATGCTGACATGTAAATTTGTAGTCTAGTTTGTCCATCTAGTATTGTTCATCCAATCTAATCAATGCCAACGTAAAACTTTGTAGCATATTTTGATATTCTAAACCTGACCAATGACCTTATCAGAAAATGTTGCCAACATCAACCTACAGGTAGCGCATTTCGATAGTGTCTTTAATAAGTAGACAAAGCTTTGTTTTAAACTCAAATCAATTTTATTTATCAATTTAACTTACAATATTTTGTTCTTACAGAATCAACAATCACAAGGCAATAGCACATAAAAAATAAATTAATATAGACAAAAAAAACTCCGTAGAAAAAAACAGCCGTAGAAACCTTCAGCGAAATCTTGCAGTGGGGCAGTTAAATCAGTTAAATCTGTGCCTCAGTAACTTAAAACGGGAATTTAAAACGGGTGGTGATCATCAAGCAAGGAGTTCCTGCTTCTCTCTTTCTAATTGTTCACATTTTCCACTCATTAATGAGCATTTTAGATCTTAACAGTAGCACCATTTTTTGCATAACATTTAGTAAACAGATGCTCTAATTCAGAGTGACTCATATCTGGCAATTTTCTCTTTCCTCTTCTTTTTCATTTCCTGTTTATTTCTTCCTTTCCTCTTTTTCCATTTTCTCTTTTTTCTTCCTCTCCTCTTTTTCCATTTTCTCTTTCTTCTTCCTTTCCTCTTTTTCCATTTTTTCTTTTTTCTTCTTTTCCTCTTTTTCCATTTTCTCTTTCTTCTTCCTTTCCTCTTTTTCCCGTACCTTCTCTTTCTTCCTCTCTTCTTTTTCCATTTTCTCTTTTTTCTTCCTCTCTTCTTTTTCCATTTTCTCTTTCTTCTTCCTCTCCTCTTTTTCCCGTACCTGCTCTTTCTTCTTTTCTTCTCTTTCCATTTTCTCTTTTTTCTTCCCCTCTTTTTCCATTTTCTCTTTCTTCTTCCTTTCCTCTTTTTCCCGTACCTGCTCTTTCTTCCTCTCTTCTTTTTCCATTTTCTCTTTTTTCTTCCTCTCTTCTTTTTCCGTAGCCAGCTTCATCTTGCCCTCCTCATTACTCTCCTGCTCTTTTACAGTCGGTCTCATTCTTTTCATCATTTTCTCATACATGCTCTGCTGAGGCTGTTTTTGTTCTTCCACGGCCTGCTTCCTCCTCTCCTCCTCTGTCTTTGTGGCCCTCTCCTCCTCTTCCTTCGTGGCCCTCTCCTCCTCTGTCTTTGTAGCCCTCTCCTCCTCTTCCTTCGTGGCCCTCTCCTCCTCTTCCTTTGTGGCCCTCTCCTCCTCTTCCTTTGTGGCCCTCTCCTCCTCTGTCTTTGTGGCCCTCTCCTCCTCTTCCTTTGTAGCCCTCTCCTCTTCTTCCTTTGTGGCCCCCTCCTCCTCTTCCTTTGTAGCCCTCTCCTCCTCTTCCTTTGTAGCCCTCTCCTCTTCTTCCTTTGTGGCCCTCTCCTCCTCTTCCTTTGTGGCCCTCTCCTCCTCTTCCTTTGGGGCCCTCTCCTCCTCTTCCAAGGCCTCATTCATCATTTCCTCCTCTGCGTTTGTGGCTTTTTCCTCCTCTTCCAGGCTCTCATTTCTCATCTTTTTTTCTTTCTGCTTAGCCTGTAACTTTGCCACCTGCTTTTTCATCCATATCCAGCAGTCCTCAAAGAAACAGGTTGGTTCGTCATATATCCATGCAAATTTAGTTTTTTCCATACGGAGTCTCATCAGTTGCTCCATGGCCTGTTTCCTTATTTTCTCCTGTTTCTTTCTCTCTCTTTCTGCCTTTGCCAAGGCCCGCTTCTTCAGTTTCTCCTCTATCTCGCTCGGACTCACATTCCTTCTTAATAACCGCTTAGTCTCTGCCTCTACTGCCTTCCTTTTCACCCATTTCAAAAAGACCTCCCAATAACAGGTGTTTTCAGCAAACACCCACCAAAATTTGTCCTTTATCTCCTTCTCTTGTCTTTTTTCTTCTTCTTCTGTTATTTCCATCTCTTGCCAGGTCTCCTCCCACTGTTCCTCTTCGCTGCTCTCTGTCTCTGTCTGCCGTGCCTCCTCTCTCTCTTTCTCCTTCCTCTCCATCAGCAGCTCTACTTCTTTCATGATGGATTGCCGCTGGTAGAACAGCCTCTCCTCCATCTCCGCCCTCTCCCTGATGATGCTCAGCTTAAACTCACTCCTCATATTTGTAAGTGCAGCTCCACACCATGTAGTGCAATTTCTGAGCAGCTCCTCCTGAACCCTCCCTTTCCACTCTTCCATCTTTCTTTCCTTGTCAGAAGCATCCATTTCCCAGTCCTAAAAAGGGAGAAAATGTTAGGTAACCACTGGTTACATGAGAGAGAGCTACATCAAATGATAAATAAAACATACAGTAAATCTTAAGTCAATCTAATGGAAGAATGGACGACAAAAAGTCCCCAGGATGCTGCATTAAGTAAAAGAAAAATATTATCGCTACTACACATATTTTACTATCATTTTTGAAGGACTGAGCACTCACCATCACTGTGTCTTTTGATTTTCTGGCAATGTCTCTCATTGCAGCCTCACTCTCCTCTTGCTCTTTCTCCCAAATTTTCCTCTTCTCCTCCATCTCTCTCCATATTTGCTCTCCGGCCTCCTTCTCCTTCCTCTCCTCTATTCTCCTCCTCTCCCTCCATTCCTCCTCTGCCTTCCTGTCCATCATCAGCTCTACCTCCTTCATGATGGACTGTCTCTGGCAGAGAATCCTCTCTTCCATCTCCTCTCTCTCCCTTGTGATGGTGGCCTTAATCTCGTTCTTCACATCAGTCTGTGCAGCTTCGTACCACTGGTTACAGAGTCTGAGGACCTTTTCTTCAATCTCCTTCTTCCAGTGCTCAAGCCTGCTTTCCAAATCCAGCATTTCCATTTTGCGCTCCTGAATGAGAGAGAAAGAAGAGTTACTGGGGGTCAGCATCAGTAAACTACAAAATGAAACATTTTAAGTGAACTATTTGGGCAATCCTGTACTGATACAAAGTTCCTCACTAAAACAGAAAAATAACTACAACATTGGGAATGAGGCCATTTGGCTGTTTGTTACATTTTTGTTAAAACATAAACAAATTCATGATAATAATAATAAAAATACTGTACACGTTCACATGCATGCGATGATGCGATTTTTAAGACACTAACTGGATTAATGCATTAGCATATCTGCAAAAAGTCATTTCCTACACGCTTCCATTTGCATGTAGTGCGAGGGGCTATAGGCTTTTGCCCCAGAGCAAGCTTTTGAGCTTGCTACTATTTCCAGTCCTGTCCCGCCACTTTCATTTGCTCATTTGCTCTGACCGTAAAAACCATGCTTAACCATTGCAGGTTTGCCTTTGCCACAAGAAAAAGCCTTAAAATCGACTTAATGTTTATGAAGACTGAGCTTAATGGCATTCAAATAACCAAAGTAAGGCGTTCAGACTTACTGTGCACCCATACATGCCTGTCATACACTTACATAGTGTCTTCATCGCATTAAAATCGATTTAAGGAGAGAGTGTCACATCACTCTAGGTTGTCATGAAAGACTTCTGTACTTACCATCTCTAACCGCTCTCCCTTTGAGTTATGCATTCAAAATATTTTTTTTCTGCATTAATGAAATAAGTTCGAGCAACAAATTTATATTTTTCTGCGCTTGACGTCACAATACAAACCCACCACACGACGCATAGACTTATACAGCACACCTTTCTGTGACGTCACATCGATGTCCTGTAAAAGGATCCTCCCGTTTAAAGCTACTAAAGAACTAGCATGTGTTTTAACATTATTATTATTATTAACATTGTTATTGTGTGTATTATTCTGTGTAGGCCTATTTAACATTATACGTTTCCCTGGAGAAAATTATTTATAAAAATATTTCTTTATTATGCTATCCGTGGAATACTTAGTCCACATCAGAATCACAACATGTTGACATATTTAAATTAATCTGCACGTTACCAGTGATTCTTAAATTTGACGAAAAAAAAAAAAACACTGATCACTGATCTTCACATCCGAGTTTAAAAAAAAACGAAACGCATTACCCGCATTACAGCTGACTAGTTCACATAAAGTTACATTTCACACACAGCCATTTTCTACAGGTAACGTTATCTATAAGGTGAGAGTTTCCCTGTGTTGCACAGCTAACCATATCGCTCCTAGCAGCAGCTGAAAACTGCACTGGTTCTACACTTTTAAAATACTAAACCTTCCGCTCTAACGTTACGTTGAGCATTCACTTAAATACTGAAAATGTGCTCTACCTAACCACTGTAGTCTAGCTAACTGGTTCCCAGTTAGCAACGCATCTTAATGTGTCGATTGAAAATTACAAGCGAATTACAGGCTACTGTAATTAGTCTGAATAGAGATGTCACAGTAAGCCGTTTGGGATAGTTGATAGACAACGACTAATGTGTTGTTAATTCAATAAGTAATAATAGCTACATGCCCAGTTTTTGTATTTCAATGCTTTATTAAATCCGAGTTAAACCTGGAATTCAGGATCATGCCTATGTTCTGATATGTCTATGTACATACCTTCCGGAACTATGATATTCGTAATATTCTTCCATGCCATTGCTGGAAATTAATACCAACCCCCTCAACCAATCGGAATCATTGTTGATGGAATGCAATTTGATGTGTTGTGATGTTGAGGTTTTTAATTGATTTTTCCTTGTTTTGAATATGTTTTTTTTTTGAGGAGACTTGTTACATTTGTTATGTCTTGTTATATGTGTTATGTTTTGTTGTGTGTGGACCCCAGGAAGAGTAGCTGCTACGTTGGTGGCAGCTAATGGGGATCCGAATATAGAATAAAGAATAAAGAATTGTTTCGTCCAAGCCTATATTCAGTCGCTATATTTCAGTTCAGTTCAGTTTGCTTTACTGGCATGAACATTTACAGTGTAGATTTGCCAAAGTGGATTTTAAAAGCATGTACATAGCATGAACATCATTTAGCAGACGCTCTTACCCAGAGCCACTTCCAAAAAAGTGCATCACTATGCTAAGAGTAGTTATCAAGAAGTATTACAAGAGGTCGGTAAGATACTGAGTTAAGTGCTAAACAAGTGTAGGGTGCGTTTGTATAGAAAATAGTTATAGATAGATAGATATAAACAGAGATGAAGGTAGAATAGAGATACAGCTTTGTTTTCAGCTCTCCCCGTCTCACCTGTGCTGGATACGTAACCATCACCTGAGGCTCAGCTTGGCTAAGATTGCACCTCTCTACATCGCTCCTCTCCCTTACAAGACCTCTCCATCACCCTGAAAACACCACACTGTCTGTACGAAAGACTGCGGGTGTAACGGGTGGTATGTTGCTGCGTTGTGTATTAGATGTTACGTGGGTCGGCGAGCGAGTTTCGAACCGAGGTTCTCACTGCTCGCTGCCAACCCCAGTATTGTTACCAGTTGAGCTAAAGGAATATGGCTTTGATGCCTGCGCGATGTCATTGGCTATCACATAGCTGGCCTTTACAGCAGCCTCACTTGTTTCATGGCCTCTTGTGAATACTGATTGCTGCTTCTGTAATGTAGCCACCAACTCCTTCACTTTCTCCTCCCGCAGCTGGCCGGTGTAGCGATCATACTTCTCAGCGTGGGTAGTCTGGTAATGCCATCTAATATTATACTCCTTTGGAACAGCTACTTGCTGTGAGCAAACTAAACAGATACACTTACTGGTAACCTCCCAAAAGAGGTGGGCGTTTGTCCATTTTTCCTGAAAGGCCCGACACTCTTTATCAACTTTTCTTATCTTTGACAACATTTTCTTGCCAGCAAGTAGCTAGCTCGCGATCTTTCTTTAGTCATGAAAGATGACTAGCTGTTCAGTTGAAATAGGTTGTTGCCACCTAGTGGATGGATGACGAATAACGTTTTGTGGTAATGGTAAAGAGTTGACGCAAATAGTAGGGCCTGTATTACATCCTCTGGTTGATGTGCGGGCCGTATGTTTGACACCCCTGCCTTAGCCCTTCGGCAACAACGCTGCTTAACCAGGTCTGGGGGGAGTGACGTAGCCGCTGAAACCGCTCGGCTACCTGCTACCCGCTACCTAAGGCTTTTTACGCAGGACTCACACGAGCTAATCACGTCAGCTCTGCTACACTAAGCCTAAGCAAGATACAGTCCTTCACGGGTTCCTACCCAACACTGTCAGTACCCAGAAATGTCCTGCCGTAGCGTGTATCGACAGTTCGTATCTATCGATCTTTGCTACCCTATCGGGAAATGCTACCGCAAGTACCGCAAGTGCTACCTTAGAAGCCAAAAAAGGTCGGAATTTTTTTACCCTATCAGAAAATGGTTCTAAGATAATTATATTATTGTTTTCATTAATGCTGTCAAGTAAATTTTAATAATAGGCATAGCCTACTTACAATTTGTCCATCACATAAACTGTATGTATTTCGACGGTCTAGTTTACATGCTGACATGTAAATTTGTAGTCTAGTTTGTCCATCTAGTATTGTTCATCCACTCTAATCAATACCAACGTAAAACTTTGTAGCATATTTTGATATTCTAAACCTTTTCAGAAAGGACTACCAGGATACTAGAACTATAGAATATTACCAAGTACCCCATAAACCTACAGGTAGCATACTTCCATGGTCTGAATGACCTTATCAGAAAATGCTGCCAGCATCAACCTACAGGTAGCGCATTTCGATAGTGTCTTTAATAAGTAGACAAAGCTTTGTTTTAAACTCAAATCAATTTTATTTATCAATTTAGTATACAATATTTAGTTCTTACAGAATCAACAATCACAAGGCAATAGCACATAAAAAATAAATTAATATAGACAAAAAAAACTCCGTAGAAAAAAACAGCCGTAGAAACCTTCAGCGAAATCTTGCAGTGGGGCAGTTAAACTACTACAGTATGCAGATTTTAAATTCTGTAACAAATTCTATATTCCGGGATAGCCAGATCTGAGGTTATTTTCGCGATAAATTCCACAATCGAAAAGTGGTACAGGACAGATAAACTGAACGAAATACCAATTATTAACTCTGCTGTAGCTCAATTTAGCTAGCTAGACAGCGATTACGCTAACAGCATAGGCTAAACTAAGACTGGAGTTGCACGATGCAACTAACATTGTGTTGAAACTTTGCTAACACAACAGTCTAAATTGGCAAGCTAGCTATCTTAACTAAGTTGTCAAATAATGACAGTAAATGAGCTACGTAGACAACTTAACAACATCACCTCACATATTTTTCCATGTCAGGCAATCGATGATCGTTAAAATGAATAGGAATAGACGATCTCCGATTAACGTATATTGGCTAATATCGGTGCATCCCTAGTAGCTACATAACAGAGTTGCCAGTGATTGTGTGTATGAAAATTACTAATAAGATAAGTATGAATTCGTTAAAATGCGCGCTAGTAGCCATCGATAGTCAGTTATCGGTGTGTTATCACTACGTGAAACTACGATCAACCTTTGTCGATTTAGATAACACAAACAAAATGAAAGAACCGAATAACATAACAACTGAATAACAAAAATAACAATAAGCTGGCTTTCTATAATAGGCTTGAAGAAAGCCTGAATTAACATCAATACCACACTAATGATGAAAAACATGCAATACTAACCTTCCGCCAAGTAAGATAAATCGATGGGTTTCCTGCTAAACCCGAGAAACATGATGTAATTATGGTGTGCGCATGCGCAGTAAGCGTTGGTAGGACCGCTCGATAGGTAGGACAAATCGATAGGACACCTGGCAAGAACCTCAAAGCGACACTCGACAGTGGAGTGACCTCTGTGGAGCATGTAGTGCTGGCTATTATATAGAGAAAGAGGGAGAGAGAGAGTTTATTTATCAGTTTAACTTGAATGTGTTTTACTTAAATTTGTATGGTTATATTTGATTAATTGATGTTTTGTTTATCTTGTTTCTTTGGCAACACAGCAATCGTCCATCCTGCCAATGAAGCACCTTTGAATTGAGCTGAATAGCGAGAAAGAGAGAGAGAGTGACAAGCAGTAGCCACAAGCATGAGCTCCTGATCAAAAGATCAGATTTTGTTAAGAGTAAAGTACATTAAAATATAGGTCTAAACCTAAATAAGAGCAGCACGACAATGTACCGAACAACTTAACAGAAAGAGAGAACTTACCATAAAACCATATAAAGGAATAGGAATAATCAAAGTAGCAACGTAAGCTAACATCCCTTACGTTTACGTTGCGCTTACAGGGATACTAATACACTAGCTAGCTATCGAGTGTTTTGTAGTTCTGTAATGTCAATAGGCCTATATTGTTAATCAAGGAGCATAAATGGGAACAGGTTGTAAGTAGGCTAATGATAGATTTAAGGGTAATGTTCGGGCTTCCCCTGTTTCCAGCTCACCCGTCGCCACTGTGCCCGAGCACGTCTGACCCCCAAAGTCTAGTTCGTTTGACTACTGTGATCGCTCCGTACCGTGCCCGGGCCCGCTTGAAGAGGTGGGTTCGGGCACGGTTCAGTTGGACTCGGGCACGGTACGCATCAGTGTGATCGCTAACCGTGGCCGAGCACGGAACTCGAACAAGACGTCAATGATCCGACTCTCCCATTTAACAAATATATCCGTTATAGCAACAGTTAGCTGGATATCAGTGGTGTTAGCCTCGGCTCGGTCTCTGAATACGCTCTATGTTGCAGCTAAGCTACCACTGGGCTGGGAAGCATCTTGTTTCTCCAGTTATTGTAACGTAGAGGGTCTTGGACCATAGCAATAGTACACAAAAAATGTAAAGAACACATTTTATCATTATAGTGTAACGGGAAGAGCATTAGGACCTGGGGGCCCTTCCTCTCAGCCACCTGGTTTACCTTACTCATCCTTACCTACGTCATTGCTACACAGGTGCTGAGCCTTGTGGTTGTGCAGAAGGGAAGCCAAACCGCGTCATGGCCCCGCCCCTGCTTTCTCTGCGTGCAGTGGAAATAAGGCATGCTGCAGACCCTTTTGAGTAAGTTTTTTACGTATCAGATCGATCGGCTAAAACAGACTGTAGATGGCACATCAATTTAAAGTATTGCCTGTAGATCTCCTTAAATCGTATAGTTCTGCTTGTTCTCCGTTTCATCCGCAGCACGGATAAGACGGTGATTCCATGTGAACAGAGAGGATTTTCAGGTTGAAAAGATTTAGATGGGGTACGCTGTCCCTTTATTTTTACTCTTTATGGACATGAGCTGGCCATGGGGGTGGATTTGTTTGTGTGTTAAGATTGTCTTATCGCCTCCTTGTGCGCTTTCATTTTTACTTTTAAATGATTTCTTTTAGCTTTTGGTTGCGATTTAAGTTACGCTCAAGTCTAGGTTTGCATAGCAGCAAGGAAGCGAGGTTATTACATCTAACTTCCCTATTCCTTGCGTGCTTATTATGTGTTCTCCTGTTTATGACTGTGTAAGACCTTACTTTTCGTTTATTTCGCGGAAGCGCGCTCTGTCATTGTTTTTTCCTGATTAGAATTTTGATATTTTATTCGTGTTGCGAAGTAAAGTCCCTTACCACCACTTGGGTTAATATTCGGGAGGGTCGCGCGTCAAGAGAGAGGGGGCGAGTGTCTCAAACTTTTATTAAATTGTTTATTTGTGTACAGTATTTGTTTATTTGTAACAGTGCCTTTTACTTAGGTTTACATGAATTCAATGTTTTGGGCTGGTCTGTTGGGCAAAGTGCATTATATAGCCTATTTGGGCAATCCGTGTTTGGTTGCGTGGCCTTCCAACGGTTTGCAGTGCAACACGTATTGAACTGGTTGGTGGTATATTCCATGTTTTTGTTGGTGTGTGTTTGTGTGTTTATTTCAAGTATTATCTTTTCACTGTGATCCTTGAGTGTTGGCAAAGCTGATGAAATGCTGTGCCTGCTTATGCTTTCCAATTAGAATAACGGTGTTGGCTCATTTTGAATTTTAACAGCGGCCTGAGCACTGGCCTGCAAGATTAAAGTTTCGCAGTTTGTGCATTCTATCCGTAGCTCTAAGTGCTATCGTTGCCTCTCGATTTATTGCTGATCCTGTTCAGTTTTTTTAATTAATTGTATCAATAAACAGAATTTTCTATCCTTCTAAACATTGGCGTCCATCTGTTTTATTGAATTGAGTAAGGATTGTGCGGGGCTTTTAGTGAACCTGTCAATAGGGTTCCCTCACCTCACTGTGAGGTTGGGGTAGTAACTCCAAATTCCTTACTGAGGGCCACAATAGTGAGATAATGATCAAAATCCATAGAACAAACAGAAAGCCATTGATCACCCACTGTTCATTGTACCTTGGCATGTGACAAATAAAACTTTGACTTTGACTGGTCCATTCCTTTTTGTGATTCCAGCTAAAACAGTCTAGAGACTCAGGTGATGCTGACAATGTTTAATGGAGGCAAACATTCTGGGGTGTTTAATGAATGCAAGAAAATAAAGTAAAAACAACTTCAAGGATTCACTGGCCATTGAATGAACTCTATGATTAACTGGAACATGAGGCTGATGTCTTAATGCTTTCCTCCACTGAAAGGCATCAGTATGATTCCTCCTACTGCCTTTTCAGAGCACAGACAAATGGAAGAGTGTGTGAACAAGGGCAGTCATTCCAGTCTTTGGTACCTGAAATATAAACAAACAAAATAAATATCTGAGCTATTGCATGTTTGCATACACATCCAAACAGAGAAAGCCGTGAGACCAAACTGACTGGGCTCAGTGTGCAACCAGGAGACTCGGCCTGGAACTTCATGTCATATTGATATTAAAATACATGAAATAAGTAATATTTAATAATGAGAGTGTGAAAAGTAATATGATTAATTTGAAGAGTTTATATATTATATCAACGATTTTCAGATTAACGGTGCATACATGCAGTGTTCATTTTTCTCTCTATATGTTCATGTTCCTCAACACATTAATAAGGACCTGCTCTCGTCACTTTCAAAGAAGGGTATGCCTAAATTATGGAATTCTAGTTTTACAGTTAATATGGATTTTTTCCTAGAAAATCTCAGAAGTACCATATTCCATCTGCAGCTAAGTCACTCCTCATGAGAGACTTACCTCCAGCGTTGCAACAGAGACAATGTTCATCTCCTCCATAATTATCAGGTTGTGGGTAGGACCATTTTTCATAGGAAAATACAGATCCATCACTCCACAGCCACTGTCCTTCCTACATAGAAAGGTCAGAGGTCACCAACATACAGCTCTGATTGGCAGGTGGTGTTGAACATTCACATTAAAATGTAACTGGGTCTGCAAGAGGAAGGCTGAACTTCAAAATAAATTGGCAAATTAGCAATCTCTGCTGTAGTTTGTTGATTTGTGTATTGATTCACATTGGTCCTGGTGTCTATGTACAGACTGTATGACTTATTTTGACTGAAGAAATTGAAGTTGAAATTCTCAATTTACCTCAACAGCATCATGGCCCCCGATCCAGGATAGAGGGTCACCTGTGAGTTTCTGTAGGAATTGGTACTCTGAGAGGCTATGCACAGAGGCCAGGTTTCCACCCAACTTGAGGCAGTGTTTCTGACAGAAATGGGGCAAAAGGGTATGATCATATGTAATCACAATTATGTAGCTATAATCATTTATACCTTATGATAGATATTATTTTGTGCAAGTTTTTATATAAAATTATACAAACAGTACCTCTGCTTGAATCCATGGTTTCGTTTCATTCAGAAACAGGAAGCACCTTGATTGAAACCCAGTCCAACCTGTTGGGCATTGCCCTTTAAAAGAAGAATTACTCACAAAATTAACATTAACAGAACCATGAGTTATGAGACCTGAAATCAAAGTTTCTTTCAGATTTTATGTAAAGTAACTGTTGAAACAACTTAGATACCTCAAACGTTCAGTTCATAAAACATTGTGGTATAGTTACAACAGCTTTCAGGAAGCCACTGTCCTGGAGTCCCTGTAGAAACTGTAACTCCTGCAGGCTGTGCAAAGAGCCCAGGTTTCCACACCTGTTTGCAGTTTTTACCTCTTGCACCAGAGAGAGTGAGGCTGGTGCATATCACAAGGTATTAAAAAGGATAAAAATACTTAAGTTTTGACAGCATAGTTGTGGGTCTTCATCATAGATGCCCAGAAGCTGGAGGTCTTACCTGGAGGAGAGGTCACATCTTCACCACCTTCAGTATTCTGTTCTGATACAGGAACAGAGAGACAAAATGAAGAAGTGAACAGTCATCATGAACAGCTGGAAGAGTTTGGTTCTCTGTCTGATTGGTACGATCAGGTGATGGGATGTGTCTCTGTGGGACGTTTGCAGCTTCTACCTGTTGCACCAGAGAGAGTGAGGCTGGTGCATAGCACAAGGTTATGACAGAGAGAACATGGAGCATTTAGGCTTCACAAAATGAGGTTGTCTCTTCGCCTGCAGCCAATTCTTTAGAAACCCACTGATTTGCCTGCTATTCAATGCTGAAAAATGGCATAAGGACTGATCCAGATGAAACTGACCAGAAAGACAATCTATCACTCACCTTGGGTAGGTACCACATCTTCTTTCTGCCCCTCACACTCAATTGCTGTATTTCAAAAGAAAAAAACGTATCAAAAGAAGAGGCCACATTCTGAACACCTTCAGTTTCCTCTGTCTCTCCTGACACAGGAACACAGACAAAATGAAGACGTGAATCTGCCATCATGAACAGCTAGAGGAGTTTGGCTCAGTGTTTGATTGGTTGAGATCAGGTGATATGATAAGTCTCTATAGAACATTTGCAGCTTTTACCTGTTGCTGCAGGCAGAGCGAGGGCGGTGCAGAGCAGCACAGCGATGGTCAGAACCCTCATGGTCTCCTGGAGGAAGAGGAGAAGGAGGAGAAGAGTCAGGACCAGTCAGCAAGTCATAGTCAGTCAGGACCGATTACTGCTCACCAAATGCTAACAGCATTCTACACCTAGCACACATCCTCACGTCACTGCACACTGTAAAACAGTCAGTGAGGGACTTTCTGAACAATCTTACCATGATGGTGCCTCTGGATGGTAAAATACCAGTAGTACATAATTTAGAAAAGGAAAAATACAGAGCCAACAAGCCAATGACAGCAAGAATGGATTGAACTAATGGAGTGATACAGACAGAACCTGTATAAAGGAAAAAGATATGTCTCACCAATGAATGAGGAGGTCTCCCTCTGTGATATGATAGCGGTGATGGTTGTCTTCTCAGGTGAGGTGAGCAGAGTTGAGATGCTGTACATATACTTACTACAAATGTTTAAGCCTGTACCTCTATGACTCAACAAACGGCTTGATTTCATCATGGCGCTGCTGTAGCAACAGTTGAAGATCATATCACCAGTTTCTTCTTTTATTCTAGCTATCCTATTACAAGCTGTTCTGGATCCACAAGGCTTGTTCCTCTGACTACTTCTGCATTTGAGCAATGTGATGCACTCTCATGCACCCAACGCCTGGGTTTTTCATACTACAAGTCAGACAGCGTGCTTCACCGGAGCAGGCACTGGGGAGACATCATCCGAGCAGCATGCAGGTGCCTGATAAGTGGCAGGGTGCCTGAAAGGGGTGAGACTGAACTCACCCTGTCTGACACACCCTCCCCAATCCCCTGCAGAACAAAGCCTATTCCTTCTGCAGCTATGAGGCTCAGTTCTGGCTGGTTTGTGGCCTGAAATACACACACACACAAACACCTCTATTACCACCAAGCAAATTCAGACATGGGCCCCTTAAGTTCTCTTGTGGGAGATTTGCATTTTGGGAAGGGCCAAAAATGAGTGCCTTCTGCTTGAACTTGATTGATTGTTCATTATAGGAGTGGGTTGCATTTTTTTCCAAGATACACACATCTTCACTTGACACTTAGGTCAGTTTTCTCTCTGAAACACTGTTGCGCACCGGCTATATGCTGTGAAAATGTAAACGTATTTATTAATTTGTTTGTTTTTTCTTTATCTAAGTACAGGGGGAGCAGAGACCCTTTTATTGTTGCTGTTGTGTCAGCCCCAATGGCCCGGTGCAGGTCAGAGCCCCGCCCCCACATTTTGTGTTGCACCCCCGTGTGTCTGGAGGGTTCTTCACCTTACAGTGCTTCCAGGAAAATGGAGAGAAAAAGAGGGGGGTTCTGTCTCCCAGGTGACGGCCTCAAGGGGGAGCTGAGCTGGAAATGGGTAAAAGGTTTAATGGGGTGCAGTGTAGCTTGGAGGGGGGGCTGGGGTGGACTGTGTGTATCTGCTGGCTGCTGTTAATTCAATTCAATTTTCAATTCAGTTTATTTATATAGCGCTTTTTACAACATGAGTTGTCACAAAGCAGCTTTAGATCGGTATTCCAGGCCTGATACCCCTCAGAGCAAGCCAAAGGCAACAGTGGCAACTCCCTGAGCAATAGGAGGAACCTTGAGCAGAACCCGGGTCAGAGGGGGAGCCCATCTGCTTCTGGCTGGCACTGGGTGGACAAATAGAGTAGGAAAGAATTTCCTAAGAAGTTCTTAACAGTACTTAAGAATGGTGAAACATGTAGGTAGTAAGACACAGCAATATACGGTGCATAAAACATAATGTCTTGTAAATCTTAAATCTTAAAAGCAGAATATGCATAGCATGTAATCCTCGAAGGTCGAGTTCTTGGTACATGGAGGGCTCCACAGGAATGCCGGCGAGGAAGCTGAGCTGGGGGTCCCGAAATGGTGCTTGAGTTACAGCTGCAGGCAGGAGCCCGGAGCCAGGTGGGGAAAACAAAATTGAAAAACATAGGTTGGTGGATGATAAGAGTGGCAGGAATGTACAGCAGAGAGGCAGGAGAAGAGGGGCAGGGAAAAAGATGGCAGTGTGCAACTAGGAAAAAACCCTGGCAGACTAACATTATGGCAGCATACCTAGGGGGCGGGAGGCAAGGGACCGGCATAATCATGAGGGCAACCCTAAGGCAGTCAACACCAGATCATGGCACAGGGTCCATGAAAGCAATGACCACTTAGTCCACCAGAGACTCTATGATCCCTGCCAGCACCAGCCCATGTCCCTCAGCTGAAGGATTTACTGTATAGATATGTTTTGAGCCTAGACTTAAAGGTGGAGAGAGAGTCTGCTCCCAGAACCTCGGTGGGTAATCTGTTCCACAGAAGAGGGGCTCGATAGGAAAAGTCTCTACCACCTATAGTAGTTTTGCCCACTCTTGGAATGATGAGAAGCCCGGCATTTTGGGAATGAAGGGCTCTTTGTGGAAGATATGGGTGAAGAAGGTCCTTAAGAGGAGGGGAAAAGCCATTTAAAGCCTAAAATATGAGTAAGAGTATTTTAAAATCAATCCGGTATTTAATGGGTAGCCAATGGAGAGAAGCCAGAACTGGGGTAATGTGCTCAAAGCGTTTAGTTCTAGTTAAGATTCAAGCAGCTGCATTTTGTACCAGCTGAAGGGGTTTTAATGAGACATTTGCACATCCTGACAAGAGGGCATTACAGTAGTCCAATCTGGATGTTACAAAGGCGTCGATTAGCTTTTCAGCATCATTAATTGATACAATTTTCCTGATTTTGGCTATATTTATCAAGAAGAAGAAGGCTGTCCTAGAGGTGTTAGTTGTATGTGTTTCAAAAGAGAGCTCAGGATCAATAACGACGCCAAGGTCTTTGATAGCTGCACTCGAGGCAATGGAGACACCATCAAGGTCTAGTATAAAATGAGTGAATTTGCTCCTGAGTGAATTTTGGCCAACAACCAATATTTCAGTTTTGTCTGAGTTAAGGAGGAGAAAATTTCAGGCCATCCAATTCTTTATTCTACATTTTTAATCTATTAGGCAGACCTCCATGTTTGATATATTAAGAGCGACATCAGGTTTGACTGATACGTATAACAGAGTGTCATCTGCATAACAGTGGAAGCTAATGTCATGGTTACGGATGATAGCGCCAAGAGGCAACATGTATAACGAGAAGAGCAGAGGCCCAAGCACAGATCCTTGTGGTATTCCATGTCTTACTCTGGAACGAGTGGAAGATTCATTGTTAATGAAGACAAACTGATATTGTTCTGATAGATAGGACCTAAACCAAGATAGAGCCTGTCCTCTTATGCCAACCAGGTTTTCAAGGTGGTTGAGGAGGATATGATGATCGATGGTATCGAAGGCTGCACTCAGGAGAGAGATACAGAGTGATACAGAATGAAGTGTCCAGATGTAAGGGCGTAAAGGCGTTGATAAGATTTAATAGCGGTGCCAATTGCAGGCAGTATCTGTTTTAGGAAGCCGGTTGGTATGGAGTCTCGTTGGCTGATAGAGTTTTTAGATGAATTGATAAAAGAAAGAAGTCGTTAAATTCAACGGGTATAAAAGAGTCAAAGCAGGAGGCAGGCCAGTAGACATACTTACGTTGTCTGGGACAGGACTGGCCAGGCAGGAGGCAGAAGTCAATATGTGTGTGCGTGTGTGTGTGTGTTTTGTGTGTGTGAGTTTCACGTGTGCGTGAGCAGTTTGAGTTATGCACTACACATAATCTCATGCTTTACTCATTTTTATGAGAACACTGGTTTGCATGTCTTTGCTTGATTCATCTGAATGTATATATTTTAGATCTGGTGTGAAATGATCTGTAAGATGAATTACTACCTACCCGTCTGTACTGAGCAATCGGCGTACAGAGAAGGCTCTCCCCAAAGTGCCAAATTTTTTCCCCCAGTCTGACACTCAGCACTTGAGTGTCCTGTTGTTTTCTTGAGCTATGAATATTCTTTCCTTTGAATGTTACACACCTACGTCTGGACCCACAGAAATAATTGGGTGAAGTCAAAAATATTTCATTTTTCAAAGCAGAAAACAATTACCTCCTCAAGTAATTCTGCTCTGGTGACGAAAAAAAAATCTTGAGCACTGAACACGATGCTGCCACTACAGTTAAGGAGCTTTCCAACAGCATAACAAGGTCATTCTGTCTGAAAATAGGCAAAAACATGACCATGACATTTTGGATTTTCAACACATAGAAAAATCGTTTGGAAAAATCATATTTTACATTCATATCCAAAATAATTTTTTGTGAAAAACATTTAAAGTTGACAATTTCTTGTTATTCTGGCCCTACCTAGGGTCACTACAACACACTAACTGTGTGCTACAAACACAATCTTGAAACCTTGTTATATGTTCTGAGAAATGGGTCACATGTTGATTTTGTAAGATGTATATGTAAATGTACGTTAATTATGTGATTATGAGAAAAACTGAAAATTAATATCACCAAAGTGCCATCTTAGATGTTGCGGTTTTTGTAATGTGTTGTTTTATTGTTTATTCAGAGTAACAGGCTGCTAGTAGTATGACCTGTGTGTACTGAGATCAGGCGCTCCGGCAATCTGACACCAAAGAGCGTTTGAAACGATTTAGAAACAAATCGAATATTAGTGACCTCAGCCTGCATTCTTTTAAAATCTATTTCAGTGACAAAGTGCACTTCAGTGCATGTTTTCAGCATGGAAATTGCTGTGATTTTTGAAAATTATGTCTTCTAATAATCTGTGTTACGTGCAGGAATTATTGTATTGACCTGGCCGTCAGGGCTGACTGATCCTTACTTGCATAACATTGCATATCAGATCGTTTTCTGAAGAAGAATAAACCTGACAACCCGCTGGTACATCCTGCACACAGCCCCCCCCCCCCCCCCCCCCCTCAAGCAAGCAAATGTCATCCTTCTGTGGAATTCACTGAGCATGATGTTTACTGTACTGTTATGAGCAGGTCATATGCTTGCAGTTAGCTAATTTCCAAGTTTAATGTTGACTCTTCTTTCCTTTTCTCTTATCTTAGTAAAATGATCAAGAAAAGTAAACCTGATGCTCGCCTGCCCGTTGCCTGTGGAAAACCCGCTGGAGCATCCTGCACACAGCCCTCATCCCCCCCCGTTTGTCAAGCAAGCAAATGCCCGCGTTCCTCGGTAATGCGTGACAGGACACGAAACCAATACGTGAATTCAAAATAATACACCTCTTGAACTATCTTTGCTCTGTGATGACGTGGCTTGTGCTGCCAACATCACGACATACCATGGCATCTATCAGAGCCATGCTATAGTGTTTGTTACTCTGATTATGTTTCTCTGTGGATTATTACTTTGTGATAGTTTTTCTGTCTCAATCTCCATTTGTTGCATTCCATTTCAGATATGCCTCATTTTGAATAATTATAATTATTATTTGTAATCATAATTATGTCTATCACTACTTCTCTAAATTCACATTTGCCTTATTCAGCGGAGGACATGGCCAAGTTGCAATCACAAGGGAAGCGATTCTTTTAATCGGTGCTGAGTTCATGCAGATTGGGTAGGTCATGTGGGTCAGGAAATGTCAGTTGCATTTCGACAGCTCAATTCATTTGAAGGTAGTTAGCTCTTGAACTACAGTGTAGAGATCACTGCAAAAGATCTGTTACATCATCTGTTAACCATTGCATGACAACTAAGCAGGTTTCTGTGCTCTCAAGTTTTAAAGAAATGGAGAAGTCCTTTATCCCATACATATACTGTGTGTCGTTTCAATTTCTTTCAAAACACCAGACTAAAATTTGAGTGAATGTTAGTCAAACAGCACCAAAGGTCATCATTTGGGTAAAGCAGATCAGCTGCAAGTAGATCCACGTCCAATGAACACGCTGACAGCATGTGATAGTGTTTCATTGATAACTGCTGCACAATCAATCAATGCATCGTTAATAAGGCCTTGTATTGTGTCCCTTGTGCTGGGAGCCCCTGTTTCCTCTCATCCTGACACAGTCACTGTAAATAGGAGAGAAGGGGGGGGGGGGGTCAAAGACATCACTTCAGAAACAGGCTGACCACTTCCTTCTCACCTAATTCTGCTGCCTTTTGATCTGCTGAGAGGCAAGCTGAGAACAGACAGAAAACAGCCATAGATCTGACGAGCGAAATCACTGAAACAATGTTGGTTTTGCTCCGGTTCGCTCCAGGGGGCCCACAGCGGGGGAAAGAACGGGCTTTATTCCACCAGGGATGGGGGTGGGTACGTCAGCCAGGATTTTACGGTCTCATTGCACACCAGCAACCCCCAGCTGGGCGCTGCAGCCTACCTGAACAAAGCTAAGCATGAATTGTCTTCCTCTGACTGTGAGACTGGTCTGTGCAGGCTTGGCATGGGGACTATGGCGTGAAAAGAGGCACTCCAAATTATCTCGAAAAAAAATGAACCAAACAACACATAATTTATTCATATCCAAAAACATGGAGGAGAGAATAGACTGTAAAAACATCTTTACTTTTCACTGCCAGAATAGAAGGAGAAACCTGATGATGTCCAGAGTCATCAGGTAGCCAAATAATTAAACAATTCAGTTGTTTGGGCTATATTTACACATGCTAATTTGAATACTTCCATCAACAGCAACTCCCGTTTTGTCAGAAGATGAGGTGCTACAGAGAGTCTGTTTCCTTGGTGTTGTGCACTGTCCCGTTCCAGCTCTGTGGCGTGGGTTTCTATGCTACTTACCTCTGTGGGGAGCTTTCGGGCCTGTGATAGCTTCTGTATAAGTGTGCAGGCTGTACTTTTAAAACACCTTCATGCCTGACAGTACACTGAAAGTGTCTGAAAGTCCTCAGTCTCTTCAAAGCTTAAATTGCACATATTAAAGTGCTGTGCCAGCAGAACAAGTGAACAGGTTCTGATTATTATTATTGAAACTTAATAGCAGCACTTCTAATATTGTGACTCCTTGTATGGCTTTTGCTTGTGTTGTACTTTGCCTCACTTGTAAGTTGCTTTGGATGAAAGCATCTGCCAAATGAATAAAAGTAAGTGTAAATGTAAATGTGTCATCAGCATAGTCCTGAGTACAGTTATATCTAGAATGATTCTTCGACCAATCAGAACACAGAACTGAACCAATAATTTCTATAATGAGTTGGAAGTATGATCTGCCAACAAATACATATGGCACATGTGGCGGGGCAGACATATGCGCTCTCCCCAAGGTCCATAGAGTAAACATACACATGCGGACCTTCTTTATCCAAACACTCACATTTACTGCAAAATGAGATGTTTGCAGAAGTCAGGTGTGCATCTTTAAGCCAAGGAGGATGTGGTGAGATATTTAGGCAAATTAAGGTTCGCTGGAACTGAAGAGTGTACACACAGGTCACCGTTACCCCGTAATTTCCAGTAGAGCTCAATATGTGCCCCAGCAACACGTTTAGGTACCTGTCTTGCATTATTGTCTCGTATTATTGATCACAAAAGGGCAGTCAGCAGAAAAGATGAGGAAACCCCTGCTGCTCAACAGCATTCAGAAGCCAGACACCCCGTCTCTGCACTCTTACATTTTGTGCAAAAGAACAAGTACAAAAATCTAAAAGAGGGGGTAATGAGCAGGGCAACAAAACAACGTCTACAGGTTGAGTGCAGGTCGATGGGAAGTCCTTGCACCCCTCTACAGGCTGAGTGCCGGTCGATGGGAAGTCCTTGCACCTCTCTGGTCTAAACAATGAAATGTTGTTGTCCTACTTTCTGTAATACTTCCTTGTATCCTGTGTAACCCTGGTGGTGATGACTTTATAGCCTTACTCTCTTCTGTTTCTGATACAGCCTCTTATTTATGCAGGATTCTTGCTATTCTACAGTTTCTTTGTGTCTCTCCTGCCTCCAATGGTTCACTCACGGATATAAATAACTTATTGATTGACATGTCTGTATATGTCTACATGTGTGTGTTTATACCAGGAGGAAGTGATGATAAATTAATTGTGAAAACCTTTCTCCTGTGCACTTTTTCTTTTGCATTTGTTTTCACTAAGGCATTTTAAAACAATAAGTCTGTTTTTCCATCAGTTAGCCTTTGTCTGGACCTTCCTCCTTTCCACAGCATCGTAGTTCCTTTTGTTCCCAAAAGACAGCCTATATTAAAATTGTAATTAAATGAAACACTGTAGCTTGCGAGTTGGCTTCATGTTGACTTTATAGAAAAGGCAGCTAGCAATTTAGCTAACACCTGTTGGACACTGAGGCTAGAAGATTCACAAATTTGATAAATGTGCTGTTTTCTGACAATATGAAATTTGACTCGTGAAAAGTGTCATGTTTCATAATGTACTCTGTATGCACATTCTGCAAACATCACATTGTCACATGCCTCTCCACCTGCCCATGTCTACAGCCAGGACTGTATAAATGTTGGACAGTAATTACTCATCACTACTTACCTGAGAGAAGCCACCTGAGATTCACCCACACCAGGTGAGTGTCCCTCTGCATCACTCACCTCTCTCTCCCTGCCTCTTCTGCCCGTCTTCTTCTCTCACAATGTGTCTCTTTCTAAATTATTTGCTTCTTTTCACAGAACTGATATTAACCATCCAGAGTCGCTATCACAGTAAGACTGTTCAGAAAGTCCCTCACTGACTGTTTTACAGTGTGCAGTGACGTGAGGATGTGTGCTAGATGTAGAATGCTGTTAGCGTTTGGTGAGCAGTTATCGGTCCTGATTGGCTGCGACTTGCTGACTGGTCCTGACTCTTCTCCTCCTTCTCCTCTTCCTCCAGGAGACCATGAGGGTTCTGACCATCGCTGTGCTGCTCTGCACCGCCCTCGCTCTGCCTGCAGCAACAGGTAAAAGCTGCAAATGTCCTACAGAGACTCATCCTATCACCTGATCTCAACCAATCAGATACTGAGCCAAACTCCTCCAGCTGTTCATGATGGCAGGTTCATTTCTTCATTTTGTCTCTGTGTTCCTGTCAGGAGAGACTGAGAAACGTGTTGATGATGTGGCCTCTTCTCAAGGTAAGAGCTCCAGCTTCTGGAAATCTATGATTAAAACCCATAACTATGATGTCCAAAGTTATATATTTTTATACTTTTTTTTACTTTTGAATTACAGTGATTGTCAACAGCACCGGAGAAGAGAAAGGTCTGGCACTTAGCCAAGGCTGGTGATTAGTTGTTAAATTAGCCCTCATGCTGTTTTTCCACATGGAATAGCAGGCAAATCAGTGAGTTTCTAAATAACTGGCTGCAGGGAAAGAGACAACCTTAGTCTGTGAGGACTAAATGCTCCGTGTTGTCTCTGTCATAACAATGTGTTATGCACCACCTTCACTCTCCCTGGTGCAACATGTAACAGTTGAAACCATCGTACAGAGATTCATCCTATCACCTGATCTCCCCAATCAGACACTGAGCCAAACTCTTCCTGCTGTTGAACAGAATAGTTAATGATAATGAGTTCACTCCATTTTGCCTCACTGTTCTTGCAGCAATAAGGAAGACTGAGAAAACGAGGTGTCAATGATCTGGCCCCATTTCTGAATTAGAGCTCCTGCTCCTGGGTTTATATGACACGGCCCTATGACCATGACTATGCTGTACCATGTTAAGTGATTGTTGTGTTTTTTCTTTTACTTTTCAGACTCTGGAATTGAGAAAGTGTTGGGACGAAGCCGAAGGAGCTACAGTTAGTGTTGCTGCTGGGATACATTTTCTTTTCTGAGGGGGGTGCTGTTCGGCAAGATGGAGTGAATTATTTTGGCAGTGCTCCCTGTTTGTGCAGGGAAAATCAGTGGGTTCCTGAAGGCCGTTTTATTGTGCACCAGTGTGGCATGAACTGGACATTTAAGATATGGTAGAACTATATGATTTCAACTGTTATTTTACATAAAATCTGAAAGGTTTGAACTCTGGGCTGATAACTTTGTTCATTAATACTGTTCATTTCATGAATAATTCTTCTTTTAAAGGGTATTGCCCAGCAGGTTGGAGTGAAAATCAATCAAAATGCTTCCTGTTTGTGAATCAGAAGAAACAATGGATTGATGCAGAGGTATGGCATGTTACATTTAGTGATAATTTTAAACACTAAATAGCAAAAAATCTTTATAGGCCTAGAATCGCAAAAAGTCATTTATTGTGAGTATACATGAATATTTGTATAAATTATTCCCTTCACCCCATTGCCCCAGAAATACTGCATCACGTTGGGTGGAAACCTGGCCTCCTTACACAGTCTCCAGGAGTATGAGTTTGTACAGAAGCTCACTGCTGGGTCTCCTTGGACTTGGGTCGGGGGTTTCGATGCTGTTAAGGTAAAATAATCTCAGCTTCATCTTCTTGAGTCAAAATGAGCCAGATCAGCAAATAGGAACACTTAGGAACGTGTGAATCAACATATTAATAAACTAGATTGACAGTGTGGGAATTTACCAATTAAAACATCAGTCTTATTCTTTCAGTCCAAAAACTACATTTGAGTATGAGTGTGCATCATCATCAGAGCTGTATGTTGGTGACCTCTGACCTTTCTGTGCAGGAGGGGGAGTGGCAGTGGAGTGATGGATCTGCATTTCCCTACCATCCCTGGGCCAGTGAAGAGCCCAATAATAAAGCTGAGAGAGAACACTGTCTCTTTATAAATTATGGAGGTAGGTCTTCTCTGATAGGGTGGCACTCAGTGGCAGATGCTATAAAGTACTTTGGAGATACCACTTGGTACTTGGTAATTATCTTATGCATTAATTACAAACATTAACCAGTGTTACAGTGCCTGGAGTGACTTCTTTGTACTGAATGGAATTTGTAAACCCTAGAATCACACTGTTGTCTTTAAGGCTGAATTTTACATGAATCGGCCTTCAGGCATTTCATGTGTAATTGAATGTGTACAGTCAAACTCATCTGATTACCAAGGCATGGTGGCATCACCAGTATGCACAAAACAGAGGGAATAAAATCTAAATCTTTCATAATACAAAACTTTGAGCAAGCCATAGTTCTAGGTAATTATTAATAGGTTACCTTTAATTTTTTAGGAAATATTTCAGAAATCACAGAAAAAACATGAACATGACAATAAGTGGAGAAATGAATATTTATGCACCATTAATTTGAAAATCAGGATGATATTTACAGAACTAACCTTAAATTCACCAAATTCATTTAATTTTCATATGAGTGCCATGAGGTCCCAGGCCGTGAGTCCTTGCTGCACATCCTGAGTCCATGTTTAACCCAGTTTAGTCACTTTAACGCTGTCTCCGTTGAGTTAAACGTTAAATGACTTTGATTCATTGTTGCATTTTACATAATGAGTTTTGATGTGGTTTTTGCACATAATGGATGAATCACCGTGTATAATATATAATTGTAAATCTTAACTGTAATGTTTACTACTAGTTGCACAGAAAGTCCAGCTAATGCATGGACATTTCATCACTGGTTCTAGCTCACTGTCACTATCACTTACATGCAAAATGTTACATATATACCTCCATTATATACAATCACTTGCATATTTATATTTACATTTAGATTTATTCATTTGGCAGATGCTTTTATCCAAAGTGCAAGTACAAGAGAGGCAGAGTATGACACAAGCAAAAAAACATATGGAGTCAATAATATTAGAAGCATGTAGCATGTAAGGGATGAATACGTGCACATTCTTCTGTTTAAGAATGTGAGTGTACAGTTATCATTTGTCATCCAATGCCCATCATTACTTCATATTAATATCTACAGTATGAAAGCTTTCCTATGTACCTAATTTCCTTTCATTTATGTACTCATGAATGCAATAATTCAGACAATATTAATGTCTGTACTTTTCTGTTGTAGGTTCCAAAGCTTGGAATGATTACCATTGTACAGCAGACTTACCATTTGTCTGTGCTATAAAAAGGCAGTAGGAGGCAACATATCGAAGCCTTTGATTAAGTGTGGAAAGAGTAAACTACTCCATGTAATTTTCCAGTGAACCTATAGATCATGTAACGTCTAGTCGCTTAAATTCCTACTGACCTTCTGCCTTCATTAAACACTGTCAGCATTGCCCAAGTGTCTGGAGTGATACTTTTTATATTCACAAAGATTTGTGGATCTGTGGCCTTCTTGGTGGTTGGTACATGGCTATTGTGATAACACAACAGATTTTAAAATGTGCTATTCACATTTCTGCATGCTATCATCTGACAGACTCTGCTCATACAGTAAATGTCTCCTCTCTCTCAGGCGTATCATTGATAGGGGTTTTGTGCACTGCTGTGACTCACCGCTCAGCTTGCTGTAATGTAATACGTTGGCCTATAGGGGGTGCTGTTCGTCTGCTGGTGAGAGTGTGTGTAGCAGATCGCTAGTACATGAATGTGTGGGGACGTGCTTTCCTTTAGGGGGTGCTCAAATATGAGGGGTGGGGCGGTGGAGTAGGATCCCGGTCCTGGGGAAAGCAGTTAAGAAGGAGGGAGTATTATTACTCTGTGTCTGTGACAAGGAGAAGGGCGAATGTAAAGAGTACTCGAGTCTCTTTTTACTTGAGATTATATATATATAGTCAATAAAAAATCAGATCAATAAAAAAAACTGGCTACAAAAGTTAAAACACACACACACACACACACACATATATATATATATATATATATATATATATATATATATATATATGATTATTGATTGATTGATAACTGATTATTAATTGATTGTTAATTTGTGAACCCCTTGGGTATTGTAGTGTATTTGTGTATTTGTATGTATGTATATATGTATGTATATATTTTTGTTTTTGAACATTTGTGAACCACTTGTGTATTATTCATATTTGCAGCCACCGTTGTGTGTGTATGTACTGTATGTGTGTATTGCTAGGGTTAAGGCACACACTCCTCAAGCACACACACTTCATTTTGGTTTCATTTGGCCCCTGCTGCTGATGTCAGTGCACAGCTTGAGGCAGGTGTAGCTTCTAGTAAAAAGGTGAATTTCTCACCACAGGGGGAGGGAGAACACAGTGAAGATTTGTGCTTAGTTCTCATGGAGTGTGGATGGGGACACTAGCTAGCAGCATTAGGGGGTTTACACTATTACATATGTTTGCAAACACTGTTCATTTCAGCTGGAACGCCGGTATACAGGGTTTGCTCGAGATCTACCGTGACCAGAACGCAGGGTCTTTTGTATCTGCTGTTTCTTCCACTGCAACTCAGGACGCATTTCAGGGACACTTGTTTGATGTCAGATCCTGGAAATGTGGCAGCATTTTTAAATAAAGTATCCTAAACTGAACCAGCCACCCCTGTATAGCTCTGGTGACTGTGGAGCCCAGAGGACAGAGCTGGCCCAAGAAGAGATCCCAGAGCTCACCCCAATTCACCTTCGCTGCCTGAGGTCCTGGTATTCTTAATGTCCTGGAAACACACACACACACACACACACAGATACACACACACACACACAGAAGTATTCTCACTGACCCGGAGACACACACATGTTACATGACACAAGTAGACATTGCGCCTGCTACAGGAAATGTATTTTCTGCAGGATGAATGCAGTCTTTAATAAGTACTGCCCGCTCCAAGAAGCCATGTCATTTGCCAAAAAATAAATAAACAGATAGATGACTGACTGTATCCCTGAAGTTACATATGAAACAATATGAAACATCATATTGTATCAATAAAACACTCCATTAATAACTCATCATACTCACACATAAGTCTTCATTCTCATCCATAACACAGATCAGTCCTTCAGAAACTGTCTCTCTGACATGACTCCATTAACAGTAAACAGTTAACATTGTTACATTTTTAAATATTAACTTCTTTTACGATGACTAGTCATCCACACAATTTTTTAAAAATCTTATCTTTTAAATAATACAATTGCAACTACTGTATTTTATATTGTGACTCTTCACCATCACATGCCCATAATGAAGCAAAGTCCCTTGGATGATATGGGTTTGAAAATTCTTGAAATGTCAGGGTTAAATTTTTTGTTTACCGGGATTTTGTAGATGATGCGTTTATTGTGGGGGTATTGTATTTAATGTTGTATTTTTAAACAGCGTATATTGTAACGCGTGAGTAAATAATTTGTCTATAACTTCTATAACTAATATTAACTCTATCATTTTTAATAATTTAGCAGACGTTATTATATATACTGCTGAGCAGGATATCACTACAAACAGCAACCGTAATTACAATGTTTGACATTGTTACTCCTTATCAAAGCTTTATTTAACTTAAACACCGTTTTACATGTGACTTTCTCACAAGAACCCAAACCTGTTAATGAAGTATTCCTGATACGACAGGTTGAACGATACTACATGGAGATCGTCTGGCCCACGGCAATCGCGCACCATATGAGAAATTTCCATTCAATTATTATTCTTTTTCAGACGATCGCAGACTGCACTATAATGTTAAGAAAGTTAGTCTTTGCTAACTAGCGACAGATTCAATTACCTCAGCTGGGAAGGAAGAAAACAAATTAAAACAATATTGTCAAAAAAAGTCTGACATCAGTAGATAACGTCAGTCTTCATTTCAGTGTTTGGATTTCAGCAAATGTATACACTGGGCTTTGAAGCCGTCTTTCGTCGGGTTTCATCCAGTTTTTGAGTAATTGTTCGGCGTTTTGCGGGCCAGTGAAAAACCGGCTTTCTGTAACGTCACTGACAAAACTGTCACATATTCAATACAGAGAAGAGGCAGGAAGTCCCTCCCCCCTCCCTCACACACGAGATTTCAGAGAAATCGAAACTTATTTCTGCGTTTCACAGGCGGAAACTAAACAGTCTCTTTCAGTCTGCACGGTAAAATGGCTCAAGCTGGAGATCTACTGGATCTGGACCAGTTTACCTGTCCAATCTGTCTGGATCTACTGAAGGATCCAGTGGCTATTCCCTGTGGTCACAGTTACTGTATGGCCTGTATTAAGGGCTGCTGGGATCAGGATGATCATGCTGGTGTCTACAGCTGTCCCCAGTGCAGAGAGACCTTCACCCCAAGACCTGTTTTAAGAAGAAACACCATACTGGCTGAAGTGGTGGAGAAACTGAAGAAGACAGGACTCCAAGCTGCTCCTCCTCCTCACTGTTACACTGGACCTGGAGACGTGGCGTGTGATTTCTGCACTGGGAGGAAGCTCAAAGCCGTCAAGTCCTGTCTGGTGTGTCTGGCCTCCTACTGTCAAACTCACCTGCAGCCTCACTATGAATCTCCTGCCTTTAAGAAGCACAAACTGGTCCAAGCCACTGGAAACCTGCAGGAGAAGATCTGCTCTCATCATGACAAAGTGCTGGAGATTTACTGCCGGACCGATCAGCAGTGTATCTGTTATCTGTGTACGATGGATGAACACAGAGGTCATGATACAGTCTCAGCTGCAGCGGAAAGGACTGAGAAACAGGTAAGGACTGGACAGCATTACTATGATCAGTGTTTTGCTTTAAAAGTAATCACGCAATAACTATGTTTTTGCTGTGATTTATGATCAAAACTCATTAGCAAATGAACATTTGTATAGATTTACACCTTTGAAAATGAGAACTGCTGAAGGGAGTGGTTATCAGGTCTGAAGTCCACAGTGATAAAGCAGTAAAAGCAGGAAGTGAACACAAGCCAGCTCTCTGTGACAGCTCTGTTCACACCCCTCACCCCCCTATTCACCCCCTGAACGGGAATCAACACGGCTGGAGTAGCTGGTTCACTCACACAGCTTAGAAATTTACCTGTAATGCCAGTACAGGTAACACTAACTCTTCACACTAACCAGACATACACATTAGAGGTTTGGTGTGTTTCACTTTTTAAAGGGCCATGTTAAAAAATAAAAATTCAGTGCAGTGTATTTTAATGATGAAAACAATCTATCCACAGAATCTAGTGGGGGCGACACAGAGGAAATTCCAGCAGAGAATCCAGGAGAGAGAGAAGGAGCTGCAGGATCTGAGAAAGGCTGTGGAGTCACTCACGGTGCGTACTGACCAGAGGAGAAGACAACAGCTGGCTGCTGGAAGAGCCATTTCAGGGCTCAGTCAGGGCTCTCCCCCAGTCAGCCAGTGAGGGGCCCAGTGTTGGGCCACTTTCCAGCCCTGTGGGGCTCAATCCCACTGATCCACACTGTGGGGAACAGGATGTCTGATGTCCCAGTAAGAGCTGAGTGAAAGGCCTAGTTATAATGCACAGCCCTCCTCTCTCTGTGTCTCCTAACAGCGCTCTGCACAGGCAGCAGTGGAGGACAGCGAGAGGATCTTTACTGAGCTGATCCGCTCCATTGAGAGAAGGCGCTCTGAGGTGAAACAGCTGATCAGAGATCAGGAGAAGGCTGCAGTGAGTCGGGCTGAAAGACTCCTGGAGCAACTGGAGCAGGAGATTGCTGAGCTGAGGAGGAGAGATGCTGAGATGGAGCAGCTTTCACACACAGAGGATCACATCCATTTCCTCCAGGTAACATCACTGACTCTCTGACAGTCTGCAGTATGTGCATTGTATATACAAGGTGTAACGTGTCTTACTGGTAGGTCAACTGAGATGTAGTATGATGGTTTTTAGGGATGGATCGGAATCAGCCGATTTCCGTTCTAAACATGTGATCGGTGATCGGCTGATCTTCCGTTCATTTGGCCGATACAGAGACCCAATCTATGACGTAAAATATGTGAGCCAAATTTCGCCAGGAGGGTTGGAATGGAAAAAAAAATGTCGTCCATCTGGCGGTTTTTTTTTTAAATATCTGATACAGATCAAAGTAATTCCATTTGCAATGTTTGTAAAACTAAAGTATCTCGTGGGGGAAGCAAGACAAAAAAATTCGATACAACTAACTTGATACTTAAGAGTACATCACCCAAACGAGTAAAGGTATTATCAGAAGGTAGCAGAGCTAGTGAAGAGTGATAAAGCTACACCGACATTAAGCCAACCACCAGCGCAGGAGACACTGGAGAGATACCAAAAGTACAGCAGCAATAGCACACTCATCTTCATTGGATAACTCTTACTTTACTCTTTAATTACTCTTACTTTACTCCTTTAATTCAAGATGTTAGTCATTTTAACCAGTTACAAATATGCTGCACATTTTGGCTATTTTTGTGTCAATAGCTATTGCGTTTGGTCATACTAGCACCTTAATAAGATAAAAGAACAGTTAAACTGCAGCTACTGCCTTTTCCATCGTGTGAATTGGTTGCAACAATCGTTGTCTTGCTTGTTAATAATAATAATTTTAAAAAATTATACCGCCTTTTGGTTCTTTTCACAGCTCCCCCCCCCCACAGACACAGATCGGTCCATCACTAATGGGTTTTTTTTTGTCTGCCTGTCTGTCTGTCTGTCTTTCTGTAGAGCCGTCAGTCTATCTGTGCCCCTCCTGGACATAGACACTTACCCAGCATCACTGTCAATCCAGACTTTGCTTTAGAGGCTGTGAGGAAATCTGTCTCTGAACTGAAAGAACGAGTGGAGGACGTCTGCAAGGGGGAATTAGACAAGATCTCAAAAACAGGTTAGTGCAGCAGAAATACGAAAACTCTTCAATCACACACACACACACACACAATCATATTTAGTCAAACATGTGCACACACACACTTACAGGGTGTAGACAAAATAATGGAAACACTAGGGCTGTAGCCTACTCGACTCAGAATTTTGTCCGTCGAATTGGATTTGGCTGTTCAGTATGAAGATTCGACTATTCGTTTCTTTTTTTTCCATATAGAAATTTTTTTTTCTGGCAATCAGAAAATCCATTAGCATGAGTTTCAGTGATGATTTCGGCCACATTAACATAGTCAAATGCAACAGAGTCATGGGAACATATTTTTTAGCTTTTAACCCTTTTGCGTGTACAGTCACACCGGTGTGATTAGACGTTTAGTGCGTATGCTAAAACCGGTGCTATTAGAAAACTAGATTGGAAAAATTCTAGCTAATTTTAGCATTGAGGAAACACCAATATAACATTAAAAATATAGCAAATGCTAACTGAAAACTATGAGAAGCTTAACGCTAATGAAGACATAACGAACCATGTAATGTATCGCGCTACATAGCATAAAAATAATGTCAGAAAGGGTTAAATTAGCCTGCCTGCATCATATGTATAGTAAATCTGCCCACATAATTGCAGAATGGCCACCTAGCTATGCAACTTAACCATTTCAAGTGGTTTGCCATGTTCGATGTTGTTGAATGATAAGCGAATTCTTGCATACAGAATTTGCATTTAACTGTTAGGGTTGTCCTTCAAAAGTTTGATATGCCGCGATACTTTAGACTTCTTCTGAGAGTTATAGCTAGCCTAGTTGAACCACTCCGCCTCATGTTTCAGCTTCTCTCATCAGTTAACCACCAGCGCATGTTGTCACGTGGATTTTTTTTTTTTAGCAAGCGCACCAGCTGGCCCTAGCTAGGATATAAAAATATACTTATGATTCCCCTTATTTATAATTTCTCATTGAAATATTATCCCTGTGCATTTTTGTAAGCTTCTGTCTGTTTTATCCTGTTATTGTAATGCACACTGAATGACCAAAAAAAAAACTGCTCAACTTGAAGAATCTCAGTCGACTGAGGGGTCTCAGACAGATGATTCGACTCATCAACTTTCAGGGGGCAGCCCTAGGAAACACCACAAAATACATAAAGACTATATAAATATTTATTAACTACTAAGTGGTTGGGCTACTCTTTGTAAATGTGATATTAAGCTGACTTTATTGTGTTTATTTGACAGGGACAGTGCACAATAATCAGCATTTCTGTAAATGTGACAGAAAAGTTTTCATTTGCTGTCCCTGGGTGTTGTTAATATTTAACATTACATTATTGGCATTTAGCAGACACTCTTACCCAAAGCGACTTACATCAGTTGCAATGTTATCCATTTATACAGCTGGATTTTTGTCTGTTCATTGTTTTATCTTGTCTATTTATTGTCTTGTGTCTTGTGTCTTGCACCGTGGGTTCCAGCAAAACGTTACTTCAGACCTACTGTATACTTGAATATGGATGGTCTGACAATAAAATCTCTCTTGACTCTTGGATATTTACTGAGGCAATTGGGAGTTAAGTACCTTGCCCAAGGACACAACAGCAGTGCCCCAGCAGGGAATCGAACCAGCAACCTTTTGTGCATAAGTCCTGCTTCTTAACCACTATGCTACACTGTCGCCTCCTGTAGTTTCCCATGTTCCTCCATCTTCAGGAGGGAAAACCACCAGGAAGGTGTTTGACTTCATTCTGGTTCATGAAACCACTCCTGAATGCTTTTAGCAGTGTGTATGTGGGCGTTATCACTCTGGGATATAGGATTAAATTACATTACATTAGATTCATTTAGCAGACGCTCTTATCCAAAATGACTTCCAGCACAAATGAACATCATCTTGAGGAAACAATGTTTGCACCACAGAGTGCACCTAAAATGGGTTTACATTCCTTGGCTGCAATTCTACCGTGCAGAGTAGCAATCGGACCCAATAATTCACACAAGATGACTTCCCATCCCAGAACAGATCCACCACCATGTTTGGGAACGGGCAAAATGGATTGAAGGCTTCGTTTGGATTTTGACAGATATAAACTCATCAAGATGTGTTATAAAGACTCATGAGACCACATGACTTTGTTCCACTGCTCAGAAGTCCAGGTTCAGGGTTGGGGTTCTTAAACCCCTTAAACCAGGTTATGCGTTGTTATGCTTTGGCCTTGGTTACAAGCGGTTTCCAAGCATAAATATGAAGTTTCGTGAGGCTCACAAAGTGCACCTTTTATTGAGACTGGGTCATGGAGGTGTAGATTTAGTTTTCTGGTCATTTTTGAGGCTGCTGTTCTGAGGTTTTGAGTGTCTGTCTGTCCCTGTCTGTGAAATTTGACTGTTCCTCTTTCCTGATGCAGCTTTTCCTTACTTGGCAAATGCCGTCATGATTTCCGACATCATTCCCCTGGACGCATTAAATAATTTGACAGTTTCTGTGACTGATGCACCTGCAATTCAGGCACCAACAGTGAGATCTCTCATGTTGCTTTAGAAGCTCATGTGTTAATATATTATAACAGAAAGATATTGGTAATTAGTATTGACATTATTATGAAGCACACGTGTAGCCTCTTTTTTAATTGCAGTTTAGTTGCTTCAAATTACAAGTCTGTTTCCATTATTCGGCTACCCCCTGTACACCACCTGAATGAAAGTGACGGGACAGGAAACATTTTTACTTTCACCTGAGTTTTACCCTACTTCTCTCTTTCTCTACAGTGAAAGAAGTCCGTATATTAGAGCCCAGGACCAGAGAGGAATTCTTACAATGTGAGTCTGTCTTTCAAACAAGTTAAAAGACCAATCGATGTATTAGAAAGAACAAAAATGATATTAGATACATTAGATATGATAGATTAAAACTAATGAAAAACATGTAAGTGATCGATTGTGGTGATTATAATAACTGAGATCTCTTCTCTCCTTCTCCTCCATCAGATTCCTGTGAGCTCACACTGGACCCCAACACAGCACATAGAAACCTCCGTCTGTCTAACAGGAACAGAGTGGTGACACGTGTGAGAGAGACTCAGCCATATCCTGATCATCCAGAGAGATTTGACCGCTGGCAGCAAGTGCTGTGCAGAGAGGGTCTGTCTGGACGCTGTTACTGGGAGGCTGAGTGGAGTGGGAGTGAGGTTTCTATAGCAGTCTCATATAAAGGGATCAGCAGGAAAGGAGCGAGTGCTGACTGTGGTCTGGGACAGAATGACAAATCCTGGAGTTTGAAGTGCTCTCGTTCCACTTACTCTTTCTGGCACAATAATAAGAGCACTGAAATCCCTGTGCCCCCCTCCTCCACAATAGGAGTGTACCTGGATCACAGGGCAGGAACTCTGTCCTTCTACAGCATCTCTGACACAGTGACCTTCCTCCACAGAGTCCAGACCACATTCACTCAGCCCCTCTATCCTGGGTTTTGGGTGTATTTTAATATCTTTGATTTGAATGATTCCACTGAATCATCTATAAAACTGTGCAATCAGGGAACCAAGAGGAGTAGCAAAATGTGTATTCAAAGTTAAGGAAAAAATTAGAAGAGAAGAGAAAGCACATTATGAGTATACTAGAATATAGTATTTTAGAATATATATAAGTGTATGTGTAGACAATTATTAACACTGTGTAATGAGATTTATAGGTAATTTTATGTTGTTAGAAGAACTAGTGTCAACAATGTTGTACTCACTCATAATTTACCTACTAATTATTTACTGCATCATTTTCATAGTTCTAAACTGATCCTTTGATTTGTACAAAGCTGTAACTTATCAGTTATGAAACAATTCATGAGACAGAAATAATGAACAGAATCCTATCTTCAGAAGTGCCCTTACTCCAGGTATAATAAGAATGAGAGGGGTTATTAGTAAGGACTCCATCAATCAATAAAATGTGATAAATATGAGTTTAATTTTGTCTTGAATATAAAGATAAATGCTGCATTTGCTGCCCAGAACTGAAGGATGAATTCTCTCTTTAATCAGTACTGACCTTCCAAAGAGGTCTTACAGTCAGTCACTTTCCAAAATGGACGACTAAATTCTCCGACACGCTAGGAGAAATGGGTTGATAATATTTACTGAAAACTGCCAGCTATCAACTTAAAGACTTTATGAGGACCTTTGACCAAGACACAGCATTTAACATTTCAAGTTGATGGGACAATTGTTTTAGGAGTTATGACCATTTGTTTGTTATAGCGCCACCTATGGATGGATTTATACCAAAATGGTAGGGTTGAGTCTAATGGACTGTAAATGAGGGATCTCAAGTTTGGTGATGATTGGCCATTGCATATAGGAGTTATTACTCATTATATAAATAGAGGCCATGCCCACATAACTCATTGGTTCACTGCGTCCACATCTTTTAACATAGCAACTTTCTTTACACTGGGATTAAAGATCTTGGTCTGAAGATGCTGTGTACCAAATTTCGTGCAAATTGGCCGCACCCTCTAGGAGGAGATAGATTTTAAAGGTTTTACAAAATATTCAAAATGGCGGAAAATCCAATATGGCGGATAACTTTGGTCCAAAGGCTTTTTTGTTCATGTGGAGCCAGGGAATCAGGGGAAAAAAGAATTTTGACTCTTGGCCTAATGGTTCAACAGTTATAGGCCAAAACGCGTTGTTGCTTCCTGTAGCACCACCATGTGGCCAATCGGGATAATTTTTCTAACATTAGTAGTGAGTGACCATAGGAAACTACCTGCCAAGTTTCATGATGATAGGTCATAGTTAATTCAGTTTAAGGGCTGCTGAAATTTGATTGGCTGATAGCGGCCATCTTGTTCAAGCTATCAACTTGTCCTTTTAGACGTTAATAGGACCTTTGACCAAGACACAGCATGCAAAATTTCAAGTTGATGCGACAATTGATTTAGGAGTTATGACCATTTGTTTACTATAGCGCCACCTATGGACGGATTTAACCCAAATTTGGTAGGCTCGACTCTTATGGTCTGTACATAAGGGATCTCAAGTTTGGTGATGATTGGACCTTGCTATCAGGAGTTATAGCTCATTATATAAATAGAGGCCACGCCCTCTGTTTTCATTGTCTTACTGCGGCCACATCTTTTAATGTAGCAACTTTCTTTATTCTGGGATTAAAGATCTTGGTCTGAAGATGACGGTTTACAAACCGTCTAGGAGGAGATTTTAAAGGTTTTATAAAAAATTCAAAATGGCGGAAAATCCAATATGGCACATCATTTTGGTCCAAGAGACTATTTTGTTCAACTGGAGGCAGGGAATCAGGGGAAAAAAGAATTTTGATTCTACCCCAAACGGTTCAAGAGTTATAGCCCAAAACGCGCTGTGGCTTCCTATAGCGGCACCATCTGGCCAATCGGGGTAATTTTTTTTTTACCTGAGTAGTGGGTGACCATAGAAATCTATGTACCAAGTTTGGTAGCTCTATCATCTATAGTTTTTGCTGTGCAAACACTTTTAGGGCAGAAAAAATAATAAAAATCGAAAACAAACACAACAGGGTTCCAGTACTACGTGCTTGGACCCCTAATAATAATAATAATAATAATAATAATAATAATAATAATGATGATGATGTTAAAACACGTTAGTTCTTTAGTAGCTTTAAACGGGAGAAGGCTTTTACAGGACACCGATGTGACATCACAGAAAGGTGTGCTGTATAATTCTATGCGTCGTGTGGTGGGTTTGTATTGTGACATCAAGCGCAGAAAAATATAAATTTGCTGCTCGAACTTATTTAATTAATGCAGAAAGAAATTATTTTGAATGCATAACTCAGAGAGATGGCACTGACCACCAAGGAGAACGGTTAGAGATGGTAAGTACAGAAGTCTTTCGTGACAATCTAGTGGGAGGAGACCTGGCAAGAGATGGAAATAACAGAAGAAGAAGAAAAAAGACAAGAGAAGGAGATAAAGGACAAATTTTGGTGGGTGTTTGCTGAAAACACCTGTTATTGGGAGGTCTTTTTGAAATGGGTGAAAAGGAAGGCAGTAGAGGCAGAGACTAAGCGGTTATTAAGAAGGAATGTGAGTCCGAGCGAGATAGAGGAGAAACTGAAGAAGCGGGCCTTGGCAAAGGCAGAAAGAGAGAGAAAGAAACAGGAGAAAATAAGGAAACAGGCCATGGAGCAACTGATGAGACTCCGTATGGAAAAAACTAAATTTGCATGGATATATGACGAACCAACCTGTTTCTTTGAGGACTGTTGGATGCTGGATGCTACTGTTTCATCCATACTGGATATGGTGGCAAAGTTACAGGCTAAGCAGAAAGAAAAAAAGATGAGAAATGAGAGCCTGGAAGAGGAGGAAAAAGCCACAAAGGCAGAGGAGGAAATGATGAATGAGGCTTGGAAGAGGAGGAGAGGGCTACAAAGGAAGAGGAGGAGAGGGCCCCAAAGGAAGAGGAGGAGAGGGCCACAAAGGAAGAGGAGGAGAGGGCCCCAAAGGAAGAGGAGGAGAGGGCCACAAAGGAAGAGGAGGAGAGGGCCCCAAAGGAAGAGGAGGAGAGGGCTACAAAGACAGAGGAGGAGAGGGCTACAAAGGAAGAGGAGGAGAGGGCCACAAAGGAAGAGGAGGAGAGGAGGAAGCAGGCCGTGGAAGAACAAAAACAGCCTCAGCAGAGCATGTATGAGAAAATGATGAAAAGAATGAGACCGACTGTCAGAGAGCAGGAGGGTAATGAGGAGGATAAGATGAAACTGGCTACGGAAAAAGAAGAGAGGAAGAAAAAAGAGAAAATGGAAAAAGAAGAGAGGAAGAAAGAGCAGGTACGGGAAAAAGAGGAAAGGAAGAAAAAAGAGAAAATGGAAAGAGAAGAAAAGAAGAAAAAAGAAAAAATGGAAAGAGAAGAGAGGAAGAAAAAAGAGAAAGTGGAAAAAGAAGAGAGGAAGAAAGAGCAGGTACGGGAAAAAGAGGAAAGGAAGAAGAAAGAGAAATTGGAAAGAGACGAGAGGAAGAAAAAAGAGAAAATGGAAAAAGAGGAAAGGAAGAAATAAACAGGAAATGAAAAAGAAGAAAAAAGAGAAAATTGCCAGATATGAGTCACTCTGAATTAGAGCATCTGTTTACTAAATGTAATGCAAAAAAAATGGCGCTACTGTTAAGATCTAAAATGCTCATTAATGAGTGGAAAATGTGAATAATTAGAAAGAGAGAAGCAGGAACTCCTTGCTTGATGATCACCACCTGTTTTAAATTCCCGTTTTAAGTTACTGAGGCACAGATTTAACCTCTCATTATCGTTTTATTTTGCAAGATGAGGACAAACCTCTTGGTCCATTAGCAAAGCTCTAACATCTCTCTCCACCTCTGCATTTAAGGAGTGGGGGAATCGCGGCGGCAGGTGTTACAGGAAGAACAGCAGGTGCTCCACAGCTGGAGTGCAGGTACAGAATAAGAGAGGGAAAATGCACAATTCAAAACAGCAGCAGAAGGGAGATTATGCTTATGAGTAAAGTAAGCTCTTAACCAAAAGATTTAAAAATAAACACTCATTTGCCAATATGATCTCAACAGGCAGCAAAAACATGTCAAAAAATGTATCTCCTTGTATGCCACCTGGCTGATATAAAGGCTAAAACGTAGGCCTAAAAAATATTAAAAATACTTTTCCTTGTATGCTGGTTGGTATCAAGGTTAAAATACAGGCCTAAACACGTCCGATTTACATATGCTATTCTGGCTAGGTGCAACCTATAATTTCTGATGCGAGATTCGCCCCTTACCGGCTGGAGCTGTTGCACAGACCCGTTGCCTTTTATATGTTCCACCACTGTTGACTTGTGCGTTATTTTCCAGGAGTCTCTCGACCGCCTTTTCCTGGGGTCAGGGAATAATTTTCCTGTTTTTTCCCATTTGGCCCTGGGTTTTCTGGTTTTTGATTCCTTCTGGAAAAGGCACTTTGCTTCATGAACCGCAATTTGTGAGAATTTTGTGACATTGTAAATCTGAGCTATATAAAGTAAAATTTGATTGATTGATTGATTGGTTGATTGATTGAGTTAATGTAACTCTCTAATAAGTGCAATATACATTTATTGTCAAATATTGACAATAAATACATAAAATGACATCTCACAGTGACAACAATACATATTTCCTAAAGCAAGTATTGTATTTTGACATATAAATACATATTTTTTACATTTTGAATTTTAAAAATGAACATATACTACTTATTCAGAAGGTTCCATCGCGTAACTCCCTATTACGAACAGGGATGCACCTTATCTTAGACACCACACTTCCAGCACCACACCTCATGCACTGGGGGCAGGGTGGAGCTTGCCTGTTGGGAGAATAGGTAAAAGGGGCAGTGGTGTCAAAGGGCAGGAGGGTGGTGTCAAAGGGTGGGGTGGAGTCAAATGGCAGGGGGGTGGAGTCAAAGGGTGGGGTGGAGTCAAAGGGCAGGGGGGTGGTGTCAAAGGGTGGGGTGGAGTCAAAGGGTGGGGTGGAGTCAAAGGGCAGGGGGTGGAGTCAAAGGACAGGGGGGTGGAGTCCCGAGGAGAAGCTGAGACAGAGGGCTCGCGTGCAGAACTTCTCAGATGTTTGACCCGTTTTTTTTTTTTTCTTTTTGTCACATTAATTAAAACTACCATCTAAACGACCTTAGCCCATTTTAATAACAATAAAAAAATCTGAACGAACCACAACAAAGAGCGAGGGCTGGCCGCCTCACCCTCGACATTAAATTCATACATACTGACGTCCACATTAAAGCACACATTAGCTTAGGTTACAACCTAAGCTCAGGCAGGGTAATTGCCGAATCTCCTACACTAACGTAGTGCAGGTTATTAAGAGCCCATCTAGGCTTGTGTATTTTTCTGCCCTTGGGTCTTGGGTTGTAACACTCACCAACAACTGTCCCTTCACCCCACCGCCAGCACACCCACAGCCAATCACCATCCACCATGCAAGTCCTATAATGATAAGTAAATATTCAGCTGTATCAATGGATAACATGTAAAGATTGTAACCTGTGGAAAGGAGCATCTGTTAAATTAACAGATCACATTAATATCATGTAATATTGCCATAGTTCTGCACCAGGCCAGTCTCTCCAGCTGAGATGTGGAGCCAGAAAAATGCTTTGAAAGTGCAAAAAAAATCCACTTGGAGATTAAAGATCAAATCCAGCACTGAAATGCACATTGTTGTCATCTTTGTGATAATGTTTAGTCTCAAAGCTACGGTATACTTTCACTGGTTTTTGAGAGAGCAGTCACGGACAGACATAGCTCACCATCTGTGATTTAGCCAGCAAAGGACAGCATAGATGCATAAATGCAATCATATCCAGACTTTCAGAGAGCTCATTCTTGGGAGGAAATTCTGATGATCCTAATGTACGCACCAGGGCTCTGTGGCAACAGTGCTCGCAACCACACCATGCACAGTACAGTCTGTTTTCTCCATCATATCTGCATATTTCTGAGAGCATGAAGTAAACAGCCAATGAACCAGGCACAACTGAAAAAGTTCTGTTTCTGGTTTGCATGTAGCAGAAACTGGACTAAAAAACACTTCTGTATCTTGAGTTCTGTTTTCCTGGTCTGACACTAAGCATATGGAAATTGAAAACAATTATTGTGACTGTGCATCAGGATGTGAATTGCTTTTAAACAAACTTTTTTAACTTTTATATTCCTCTATTTTTGAGGGACAACAGTGTTAATTTTCTTTTGTTCTGTTGTGTCATAAAACAGGTAATGTAACAATGATTAAGAGAGAATTTTGCTCTTTAAAAGCTGGGGAATTTCAATCCCTTATACAGCCTCAGGTCTGAAAGAGCTAATCGAATCCCTTTATTTGATGGCTCCAGGACACTACCAAGACCAAGTCAGCCTGTATCTAACTGAAAGGGGGCACAGGCTACAGAGCAGCTACAACCAGAGAGGACTGAATGAAATTGAAATATAGCTACTGAATATACACTACCGTGGATTTAAGTAAATAACAGACTCCGATTGGTTGAGAGGGTGTGTATTACTTTCCAACAACAATAAGGATCATCGTTGCCAGATGTATGACAATTATCGTATTTGTACGGTAATTTTACCCTCTGTACAATGTACAATCAATAATGCCAAAAGTACCATAATGTACGATAATTTGATCATTTTGTGACCCTTAGTGTTAGAAGTTGTAATCAGTCTAATTTTAATTCATTTCCCAACACGATCAGGATAGTAAAATATGGATCCTACGTCTGTGCTAACGCATCGCTTCTCACGTGACGTCTTTCCAGCCAATCATTCTTGTTGTGATGATGAACGTGACTCACGAGCACAGATGTCGTTAACCATTAATCAAATCCTCTTTACAAATCAGAAATTTTAGGTATTTTATATTGAATGCAGTAACTTACGGGCCAGTACTATATTTACCCAGTGCAATGCAGTTATCGTTATAATATTACAAGTTAAATGAGCTCGTCAAATGATAAGGTAAGTATGTTATTTATTTAATTTCCATTTAGATGCTGAACAGGCTACAACTCATGTTCTTATAGTTTACTATTATAGCCTTTAGTTTATTGAGCATCTTATACTTTTGTTTTCAATGTTGGGACATTTTTATCTGAGTGAGTCCCAAAAGACTACTTCCTTCCACGCATCATATAACTACGTCAGCAATTTTTTTAACAATGTGGCTAGATTTGTAGGCGGTGTCAAAAAGTCGTTCATCTCAATAAATACGTGTTTTCTGAAATTACACATTTACGCTTATTTGTTCTCTTGGTTATGACTCACGTACAATAATTTTCCAAAAATATGATAATTTTAAGCCTCTGGTACGATACTTTCACATTTTCCATCTGACAATGCTGGAAAGGATGAACATTAATGTTGTTCCAGCACAGGTGGCCTAATTACTATCAAAATATAGACATGGTCCTGAATTTTAGTTTAACTATAATTTTATTACATTATATAATAATAATAATAATAATAATAATGATAATAATAATAATAATAATAATAATAATAATATAGACAAGGAAAGGGGAGTCAATGACTCAGGGAAGGCAAGAAAAGCACAGGATAAAAAGTAACCTGAAAATGGAAAGAAAGGAAAGAAAAGGACTGAAGGTAAAAGGTAGGGTCTTTTAAAATCAAAATTTAAATCAAAAAGCAGACATTTTAATTTAGACAGTCCACATTCTGACAGTTGGCAGTTGAAAACTGACAGTTGGAAACTGACAGCTGTAATTTGATCCCCGTGGATCAAGAGGGGAGGGGCTTGAGCACTGTAATCCGATATCCTGACAATGCAGCCAATGGCAAGGCCAGGAAGCAACAAAAAGGGAAGGTCCTGTGGGACTGTGCAGAGGCAGACTGCAGACCGCAGTGTGATCAGAGACAAAATGGATAAACCCTGCTGTTTTACACTGAGCACCCCAGTGCATGACACACAGCCTTCCACACAGATATGAGTCATCCAAAGATTAGAGGGATGCCTACAGGAAGGCAACTGTACATCAAAGACAAGACTGACTCTGACTATCAAATTTAGCAGCTGAAACGGGCAAACCAGACCTTAGGAGAGGAGCTGAAGTGAAAGGAGGCTTGTATAAATAGCCTGGGAGAGGATCCAAATCATCAAACCGAAGGATAGCCAGGAGAAGAACAGAGGAGTAGCCTACCAGAAAGAGAGGCTAATCAGACTGACACTGTCCCACACACTAACCCAAACACCCCGCCCACTGCTGCTGAGAGACCCCCCCTCACCCCACACCATGTACCCACCCCACCTAGAGGAGGCTCTACAATTTAAACCCAGCAATTAAAATTTGGCAAAATATTTTCTGAAGTGTTATTATAGTGAAATGGTGAACCTGTGCAGCGGGGATAAACCAGGTCTCGCTTTATTATCGTGAGGCTCTTCTGCTCCATCCTCTGCGCTATTCGCATATTTGTGGATCACGTTTTGGAATGTTTTCACTAGGCAGAATTCCCTGTCTCTTTTTCAATAAACATTTGTAATAATTATGTAATAACTGCTGGTTTATTGTATTATCACTTAAAATGTTGAACTTTAAAACTGTTGGCTATAGGCTGCATTCTATTCATGTCTGTTTAATAACTTTCTATTGAACAATTAACAGCATTCTGTTTAATGATTAGTATCTAAAAGTGGTAAAATTTCAGTAACCAAATCCATAGACAGAAATGTGGTAGAAAATGATTATTCATGAAACCTAGATTAAAGTGTTCAGCAATTAACCAAAGGAGCCAAAGGGCATTATTCTAAATTTTTATTTGATAATACTGTATATTTTGTCCATTGACTGAATGTCCACATATGAATTAAACAAAGCATTAAAGACATGCATAGTCTGGTTTTCAGTATACAACAGCTCTCATGTGGTTCCAGCACAAATCTCACACTATTCTTCTGCAGCACTTAAAAGAAAAAGACAAAAAGACTAATAAAAATACATTAAAATAATTAAAAAATCATAACATAATAGAAAATGACAAGTAAAAACACAGATCGACCAAGTTTTAAATTATCTCAGCGTTTCCCAGTATATTTAATACTAGCAATAGCATGAAGACCATAAAACAGTAACAGGCAAACCAATCTCTTTAGTCTCTTTTTTTACATCTTGTGATGTTAAGAGCTTGTGGAATGGAGAATTCTGTTGGAGATGTCACTGGCATGTGTAACAAAACTCTTTACCGCGGGAAAGATGGCAAATATGCGTCAAAATATGGAATCAAACATTGCAAAATATAATTAATGCCAATCTTAAATGGGAAGTATGTAAATATTGTGAAACATTTACAATAAATACATAAAATGACATTTAAGAGTGTCATCAATACATATTTTCTAACACAAATATTATATTTTTATATATTTTGGATTTTATAAATTAACATATATTACTTATTCAGAAGGGTACATAACATGACAGCCAACCCCCCAGCAACTGTCCCCTAACCCCACCCCCAACGTACCCAGCCAATCACCATCCACCATGCCAAACCAGCCAATCACCATCCACCATGCCAAACCAGCCAATCACCATCCACCATGCAAGTCCTGTAATTGTAACTGTATGCGCAGAAAATAATAAAGATGGTGTCATACATCACTGTAATGTTTCCACTGTGAATACTGTCACATATTGCCACAGTTCTGCACCAGACCAGACTCTCCAGCTGAGGCATGGAGCCAGATTAACCTGGTGTGACTGAAACAAAAACGTTTATACAGAAGCACAACAGAAGCCAGCTCATGAGATCCACAGTCTTAGTCTTAATTCCATCCAGAGACCTTTAACATTAAACACATCAATTTCAGCTACATTGCATTGAACCTGAAGGCAGAGAACAGAGTAATACATTTTTTACCTCTTAGAATGGGGACCCCTAACAGGGATAGGAGTGAGGCTTCATGAGGATGATGGATGGAGCTATCCTCTACTGTCAGTGACTCGCACATTTGGGCAAATCGTAGAGTTTTGCTATGGGGAGTAAAATTATTTGACCAGCACACTGTAGCTCCACCTACTACAGGGTTCATAAAGCTACACTCAATCATCCCGAGATCCTAAGTCCCATGAAACATGATAGTCCAAACACTTAGCTAGGACACAAGCACAAGAAAAATCTTTTTTTTGTATGAAAAAATGAAAACCGAAGTGTAATACAGAAGTATCGATACAAAAAACACTAGTATTAGAGTCCACTGGGAAGGTATGTGAGGAACTACAGAAGGATGTCCAAAACAGACCTACTGAACTGAAAGGGACGACTCTGTCCTCCAGCTTTTCACCAAAAGCATCTTTTGCAGAAACTGATTGGAACGTGCAAATCTAGTTCTAACCAGGATTATTCATCAATTCAGAAGTATAATAATTAGAAGACATGATTTAAAAATATATATATAAAAAATGAATGCATAGGCGTACTGTACAGCGATCAGGAAGACAAGGAGGGGGTGATAAGGGCAACACATAACACCAAAAAAGGAGCACAGCGAGCAGACTGCATTTCTCTATCAGTATGGTGTAGACTGGTCAAGTGAAATGTCAAAAATCCACTTCAGAATTAAAGGTCAAATCCGGCACTGGTACATTTTCACCCCTGTCTTTGCCCTCTTTGTGATAATGTTTACACTCAAAGCTACGGTATGCTTTCCTTTGCTCTTAATGACAGACATAGCTCGCCACCTGTGATCTACCCAAGGGACAGCACCGATGTGTAAACTCAAACAAGCTTTTCCTGACCTTCAGAGAGTAGATTCTTGGCAGGAAATGCACACAGTGGCTTTGGGGAGCACAGCAACACTGCAGTCAGCCACTCAAAGCTCACAAATCTCTGCCCTGCACCCACTTCCTCTCTATCCTATCTGACAACACACAGCATTTTGGGAGCTGTGGTCACCTGAGACGTACATCTGTCCTGCTTCTCCTCAGAACAATAAACATGTCTGTCACAAGACTGCAGACAGCAGGAAAGGTGCAGTTAAAGCTTTGGATTTCCCACCTCAAAACACATGCATCCGCTCATCAGAATGAAGTTATTCTCATGACACATCTTTGAACAGCCTGGGAAGTCCTGCCTCACCATCAGTCTGAGGGGTGTAAATAGCAGAGCGTGTGTGTGTGTGTTTGCGGGAGTTAAGTGCTTACTGAGACACACAGTCTTCAGAATCAGCCTTCACTCGCAGTGCCCTCGCAAGGAAGTGACATCACAGAGTGCCTTCGCAAGGACGTTACATCATCACTTGACCAGTCTATATGTGTCTCGTGTTCTAATTTACTTAATTAAAAAAAAAAAAAACTTTATCTTGTGTTGTTATTTTTTGGTTGTCTCTTTATGTATTTGCTTATTTTTTAATTTAAAAAATTGTGTGCAGGTGTTTTTTTTTTTGTTTTTTTTTTTTTAATCGGGCTGTGCAGCGGGCTGCCAGATTAGGGGTCCTCGATGTCAAGGAACTCCTTCTTGGGCGGTGCAACGCCACGGTACCAGGCGCAGGAGCCGTCGCTCCTCTTGATGCAGGCGTAGTGGTTGGCCTGGCGACCGCTGATGCTCTTCTCCATCACCCAGTCCGTCCACAGGCACTCCTCCGGGGCACTGATCAGGCAGGGCAGAGACGGGCAGCGGGTGATCTGGCGGGCGGGGGGAGGGTGCACGTTATCAAAACGGTGGGAAATAACAGCCGTCTCAGCTCTTTCAACCTACTGCTATTGCTAACTGATCCCATTAAGGAAGAAGAAGGCAGGTGCTTTTTTCCCTCCTCCACTTCTCCAGCTCTGAGTTCAGGGTAGTAGTGTTCACTCTGCTCCCAGGTGAAACCTGACACCCCCACACTCTGCTCCCAGGTGAAACCCGACACCCCCACACTCTGCTCCCAGGTGAAACCTGACACCCCTGCACTCTGCTCCCAGGTGAAACCTGACACCCCCGCACTCTGCTCCCAGGTGAAACCTGACACCCCCACACTCTGCTCCAGGCGAAACCTGACACCGCCTCTTCCTGTTGCCCCATTACTTATGCTTTTAGTAAAGGCTTTTAGCTGCAGTGACACTTTACCCTCTCTCCCAGTCACCACCTCTCCCCATCACGACTTCACCCTCTCACCCCATATCCCTCTCTCTCTCCCTCCCTCTCTCCTTCCTTCTCTCCCCCCCTTCTCTCTCTCTCTCTCCCTCTCTCTCTCTCAAATTCAAATTCAAATGAGCTTTATTGGCATGACAAAAACTCCATTTGTATTGCCAAAGCAAACAACAAATACAGAAGTGTGTGTGTGTCTGTGTGTGTGTTGTGAATGCGTGTGTGTGTGTGTGTGTGTGTGTATTTATTTCTTGAAGTGTTTTACCGATGGAGTGACTCTCTGTCTCTGTGGCAGGCATCCACATACCTAGCTGCGACTCTGGCACTGTCTTGTTCCTCGCCTAGTAAAATTCTTAGAACCTTACTGTCCTCAGACTTCTCAAAGTCTGGGTAGATTGTTTTGAATTCAGGAAAGAATTCCTTCCGGATATCTTTGAATTTGCAGCATTCACTCAAGAAGTGGAGCTCTGTTTCTATCATGCCCTGGCTGCAATGGGTACATAGTCTCTCTTCTGTGGGCAGCCAGGTTTGCCTGTGTCTGCCTCTTTCAATAGCCAGGTTATGGTTGCTTAGTCTATACCTGGTCAAGGTTTTCCTTTGTTTTGTATTAGACACTGTGGACAGGTAGTCTGCTGCAGTGTATTCTCTGTTTAGGGCCAAATAGCATTGAAGTTTACTTTGACTTTTTGTTGTTTCAATCCAATATGTCAGATAGTTTTCTTTTTGTGTTTTTATAATTTGGTTAGGCCGAATTGTTTGTGCAAGGGTGGCATAGTCCTGAGGCTGATTGTTAGTTGTATTAGTCTGGTTATTCTTGTTAGTCGTATTCGTTTGTGTGAGCCTCAAGACTAGCTGGCAGAGGGGACTTATTTTTGTGCTCATCTCTTGGCTTTTCAGGGCTTTAAAACAATAAGCGTTGGGGTCACTTGATTTGAGATGTTTCCAGAATTTGATGGCTCGTTTCTCAATTTTAATTGATAGGGGATAGTGGCCTAATTCAGCCCTGCATGCATTGTTAGGTGTGCTCCTCTGTACTTTGAGGATACACTTACAGAACTCTGCATGCAGGGTTTCAACTGGGTGTTTGTCCCATTTTTCAAACCCATTGTACATGAGTGGACCCCACACTTCACTGCCGTACAATGCAATTGGTTCTATGACTGATTGGAAAATTTTGAGCCAGATTCTAATTGGTATGTCAAAGACAGATGGATAGATTTTTTAATGGCATAGAAAGCCCTTCTTGCTTTCTCTTTCAAGTCATTCATGGCCAGGTTGTTACCGGTTGTAGTAATCTTCAGCCCAAGGTATGTGTAATTTTTTGCATGTTCAATTGTATTTGAACCGAGGGTGAATTTTTTTCCCTGACATCTGGATTTTTTCTGAAATGTTAGCATTTTTGTTTTTTGGGGGTTAATAGTCAGGGCCCAGGTCTGACAGAATTTGTGCAAGAGATTTAGGTTCTGCTGTAGACCCTCTTCTGTTGGAGACAGCAGAACCAAGTCGTCTGCAAAAAGAAGGAATTTAATTTCGGAGTCATTTAATGAGAGACCAGATACTGCTGACTGCTCGAGTCTTTTTGCCAATTCATTAAAATAAATATTGAAGAGGGTCGGTGATAGTGGGCAGCCCTGTCTCACACCCCGTTCTTGAGTGAAGAATTCTGTTTGTTTGTTTCCAATTTTAATTGCACATTTGTTTTTTGAGTACATTGATTTTATTATGTTATATGTTTTTCCCCCTACACCAGTTTCAGTAAGTTTAAAGAATAATCCATCATGCCAAATTAAGTCAAAGGCCTTTTGAAAATCTACAAAGCAGGCAAATATTTTGGCTTTATTTTGGTTTACATATTTGTCGATTAGGGTGTGTAGGGTGAAAATGTGATCTGATGTTCTGCATTTAGGTAAAAAACCAATTTGACTTCTACTCAAGGCATTGTGTTCGATAAGGAAGTTTATAATTCTGTTGTTCAAAATGCTACAAAATAACTTCCCCAGGTTACTGCTCACACAGATGCCTCGGTAGTTGTTGGGGTCGAATCTGTCTCCGCTTTTGAAAAGGGGTGTAATGAGTCCTTCGTTCCAGACATCAGGGAAGTATCCGACACTCAGAACCAAATTGAACAGTTTTAGAATAGACATACGGAGATTGTGGCTTGCGTTTTTGAGCATTTTGTTGAGAATGTCATCAGGCCCGCTTGCCTTTTTTGGTTGCAGGTCTTGGATTTTTTCCAATAATTCTTTTTCTGTTATTAGGTAATCTAAAGGATTTTGATATTCCTTAATTGTCTTTTCCATATTGATCATTTTTTTGTATATTTGCATTTGTTCTGAGTTCATGTTGTCATTTACCATACAAGTTTTCAAAGTGGCCTTTCCATATTTCTCCATTTTGTATGGCAAGTTCCTCATGTTGCTTTTTATTCAGTGTATTCCAATTATTCCAGAAGTTGTTTGAGTTTATAGATTCTTCAATTGTTTTTAATTGATTTTGAGTGAACTGTTCTCTCTTCCTTCTGAGTGTGCTTTTATATTTTTTAAGCTCATTGTAATAAGTAAGGCGTAAATCAGGGTCATTGGGTTGTCTGTGCTTTTGGTTTCATAGTAGCCTCCCTCTCTCTCTCTCTCTCTCCCCCCTCTCTCTCTCTCTCTCCCTCCCTCTCCCCCTCCCTCTCCCTCCCTCTCTCTCTCTCTCCCCCCCCTCTCTCTCTCACCTTGCACTCGCAGCCCATCTCGTAGCGCTGACTCAGGCTCTTCTTCTGCGTGGGACTCATGGTGTCCCAGGGCACGATGAAGTCGCACAGGGTCACATGCATCTTGCCGTTAGACTCTGCCTTGCCTGCAGGGGGCAGTCAAACAAACACAGCCTCACACATGTGACCATTAGCTAGAAATTTTCCAATCTAGTGTTCTAATCACACTGGTTTGACCATACGTGCGAAAAGCTAATCACACCGGTTTGTCCGTATGCGTGAAAAGGTTAAATACGAGTACCAAGCACCAGCAGACAGTCCAGCAGCATTGTAGAGTACACAGTTTCAAATATCAAGGAAACACTAATAAATCATTAGCATGTAAAACTATTTTCACGTTTAAAAGAATTTAGTTATTGACACTTACATTGTCAATAACTTTGACAGGCTCAGCGGCCTGCATAGTGCTAGCCATTTCTTCCATCACACTTATAATTAAGGAAAGTTATTTTTATTGAAAGGATTGCTCAAATGTGACCAAATATATACAACAAACCTCCAATTTATCCCTTCATTCATTGCCCTTCTTTTAAGAACGGACACCCATTTGTGTTTGTAAATTGTTCACCGTAAAAATTCTCCAATTTTAACAGCATTTGGCACCTTCTTAAAATATAGTTCACCATCTAAAATCACACGTCATTTGGCCATCTGTTAAAATGCTGTTTAAATCTAGCACACAGGATGCTGGATAGGGTTGGGAACCGAAACTCGGTTACAAGTACCGGGTACCCGTAAAGAAAAAACTGAATTTCGGTTTCGAAATGTCCACGTGTCCATTTGTTTAGCCCTTTCGCGCGTACAGTCACGCCGGTGCGATTAGCCGTTTAGCGCGTACAGTCACACCGGTGTGATTAGCCCTTTAGCGCGTACGGTCACGCCGGTGCGATTAGCCGTTTAGCGCGTACAGTCACGCCGGTGCGATTAACCCTTTAGCGCGTACGGTCACGCCGGTGCGATTAGCCGTTTAGCGCGTACAGTCACGCCGGTGTGATTAGCTGTTTAGCGCGTACAGTCACGCCGGTGTGATTAGCCGTTTAGCGCGTACAGTCACGCCGGTGCGATTAGCCCTTTAGCGCGTACGGTCACGCCGGTGCGATTAGCCGTTTAGCGCGTACAGTCACGCCGGTGTGATTAGCTGTTTAGCGCGTACAGTCACGCCGGTGTGATTAGCCGTTTAGCGCGTACAGTCACGCCGGTGTGATTAGCCGTTTAGCGCGTACAGTCACGCCGGTGTGATTAGCTGTTTAGCGCGTACAGTCACGCCGGTGTGATTAGCCGTTTAGCGCGTACAGTCACGCCGGTGTGATTAGCCGTTTAGCGCGTACAGTCACGCCGGTGCGATTAGCCGTTTAGCGCGTACAGTCACGCCGGTGTGATTAGCCCTTTCGCGCGTACAGTCACGCCGGTGCGATTAGCCGTTTAGCGCGTACAGTCACGCCGGTGTGATTAGCCCTTTAGCGCGTACAGTCACGCCGGTGTGATTAGCCGTTTAGCGCGTACAGTCACGCCGGTGCGATTAGCCGTTTAGCGCGTACAGTCACGCCGGTGTGATTAGCCCTTTCGCGCGTACAGTCACGCCGGTGTGATTAGCCGTTTAGCGCGTACAGTCACGCCGGTGTGATTAGCCCTTTAGCGCGTACAGTCACGCCGGTGTGATTAGCCGTTTAGCGCGTACAGTCACACCGGTGTGATTAGCCGGTTAGCGCGTACAGTCACGCCGGTGTGATTAGCCGTTTCGCGTGTACGCTAAAACTGGTGCGATTAGAACCCTACATTGGAAAAATTCTAGCTAATTTTAGCTTTGGGGTAAGAACGATTTAACGTTAAAAATGTAGCAAATGCTAGCTGAAAACTATGAGAAGCTTAATAACACTGATGAAAACATAAACCACGCAACGTAACACGCGTACTAAACAGCATAAAAATAAGTTACGTGTGAAAGGGTTAAATACGAGCTAGCATGCATGGCTAACATCACAACAGTGTGAAAGATGGACCGCAGTAAACGGTCAAAAGTTGTCATTTTGTTTTCTAAAGTGAAGCCACACAAGGCAAAGTGCAATGCATGTGGGAAGCTAATTAGCTGCATGTCAGCTTGCACACCAAATCTGACCAAAAATTTAAGGCAGCACGGCGTCGATCTGAAAGACTGTGTTTGATGTCTTGCGATAAGCAAGCATAAGCAGAATCGATAAAATTCAAACGATACCCAACCCTAATGCTGGACATGGTGCTCAGTTTAATGGGGGCCAGAATGGTTAAGCTGACTGGCTTCCTCTTGATCTCCTGACCTCTCTCACCCTGGAAATCATCTCTAACCTTCTGCTGCCTCTTGCTCCTCCAAGTCAAACCGCAGACTCTCCGGTGGCAAACAGTGCCTTACGCCACTTGGTGCTCTTATAACGGCACCCTGAACCACGCAGTGCCCTTATAACGGCACCCTGAACCACGCAGTGCCCTTATAACGGCACCCTGAACCACGCAGTGCTCTTATAACGGCACCCTGAACCACGCAGTAACGGCACCCTGAACCACGCAGTGCGCTTACAACGGCACCCTGAACCACGCAGTGCTCTTATAACGGCACCCTGTATCACGCAGTAACGGCACCCTGAACCACGCAGTAACGGCACCCTGAACCACGCAGTAACGGCACCCTGAACCACGCAGTGCGCTTATAACGGCACCCTGAACCACGCAGTGCCCTTATAACGGCACCCTGTATCACGCAGTGCTCTTATAACGGCACCCTGAACCACGCAGTGCCCTTATAACGGCACCCTGAACCACGCAGTGCTCTTATAACGGCACCCTGAACCACGCAGTAACGGCACCCTGAACCACGCAGTGCTCTTATAACGGCACCCTGAACCACGCAGTGCCCTTATAACGGCACCCTGAACCACGCAGTGCTCTTATAACGGCACCCTGAACCACGCAGTGCCCTTATAATGGCACCCTGAACCACGCAGTAACGGCACCCTGAACCACGCAGTGCCCTTATAATGGCACCCTGAACCACGCAGTAACGGCACCCTGAACCACGCAGTGCTCTTATAACGGCACCCTGAACCACGCAGTGCCCTTATAATGGCACCCTGAACCACGCAGTAACGGCACCCTGAACCACGCAGTGCTCTTATAACGGCACCCTGAACCACGCAGTGCCCTTATAATGGCACCCTGAACCACGCAGTAACGGCACCCTGAACCACGCAGTGCCCTTATAACGGCACCCTGAACCACGCAGTGCCCTTATAATGGCACCCTGAACCACGCAGTAACGGCACCCTGAACCACGCAGTGCTCTTATAACGGCACCCTGAACCACGCAGTGCCCTTATAACGGCACCCTGAACCACGCAGTGCTCTTATAACGGCACCCTGAACCACGCAGTGCTCTTATAACGGCACCCTGAACCACGCAGTGCCCTTATAACGGCACCCTGAACCACGCAGTGCCCTTATAACGGCACCCTGAACCACGCAGTGCCCTTATAACGGCACCCTGAACCACGCAGTGCCCTTATAACGGCACCCTGAACCACGCAGTAACGGCACCCTGAACCACGCAGTAACGGCACCCTGAACCACGCAGTAACGGCACCCTGAACCACGCAGTGCGCTTATAACGGCACCCTGAACACCCTGAACCACGCAGTGCCCTTATAATGGCACCCTGAACACCCTGAACCACGCAGTGCCCTTATAACGGCACCCTGAACCACGCAGTGCCCTTATAATGGCACCCTGAACCACGCAGTGCTCTTATAACGGCACCCTGAACCACGCAGTGCTCTTATAACGGCACCCTGAACACCCTGAACCACGCAGTGCCCTTATAATGGCACCCTGAACCACGCAGTGCCCTTATAATGGCACCCTGAACCACGCAGTGCCCTTATAACGGCACCCTGAACCACGCAGTGCCCTTATAATGGCACCCTGAACCACGCAGTGCCCTTATAACGGCACCCTGAACCACGCAGTGCTCTTATAACGGCACCCTGAACACCCTGAACCACGCAGTGCGCTTATAACGGCACCCTGAACCACGCAGTGCTCTTATAACGGCACCCTGAACACCCTGAACCACGCAGTGCCCTTATAATGGCACCCTGAACCACGCAGTGCCCTTATAACGGCACCCTGAACCACGCAATGCCCTTATAACGGCACCCTGAACCACGCAGTGCTCTTATAACGGCACCCTGAACACCCTGAACCACGCAGTGCGCTTATAACGGCACCCTGAACCACGCAGTGCTCTTATAACGGCACCCTGAACCACGCAGTAACGGCACCCTGAACCACGCAGTGCTCTTATAACGGCACCCTGAACCACGCAGTAACGGCACCCTGAACCACGCAGTGCTCTTATAACGGCACCCTGAACACCCTGAACCACGCAGTGCCCTTATAATGGCACCCTGAACCACGCAGTGCTCTTATAACGGCACCCTGAACACCCTGAACCACGCAGTGCTCTTATAACGGCACCCTGTATCACGCAGTGCGCTTATAACGGCACCCTGAACCACGCAGTGCCCTTATAACGGCACCCTGAACCACGCAGTGCCCTTATAACGGCACCCTGAACCACGCAGTGCTCTTATAACGGCACCCTGAACCACGCAGTGCTCTTATAACGGCACCCTGAACCACGCAGTGCCCTTATAACGGCACCCTGAACCACGCAGTGCCCTTATAACGGCACCCTGAACCACGCAGTGCTCTTATAACGGCACCCTGAACCACGCAGTGCCCTTATAACGGCACCCTGAACCACGCAGTGCCCTTATAACGGCACCCTGAACCACGCAGTGCTCTTATAACGGCACCCTGAACCACGCAGTGCTCTTATAACGGCACCCTGAACCACGCAGTGCTCTTATAACGGCACCCTGAACCACGCAGTGCTCTTATAACGGCACCCTGAACCACGCAGTAACGGCACCCTGAACCACGCAGTGCCCTTATAACGGCACCCTGTATCACGCAGTGCTCTTATAACGGCACCCTGAACACCCTGAACCACGCAGTGCTCTTATAACGGCACCCTGAACCACGCAGTGCCCTTATAACGGCACCCTGAACCACGCAGTGCTCTTATAACGGCACCCTGAACCACGCAGTGCTCTTATAACGGCACCCTGAACCACGCAGTGCCCTTATAACGGCACCCTGTATCACGCAGTGCTCTTATAACGGCACCCTGAACACCCTGAACCACGCAGTGCCCTTATAACGGCACCCTGAACCACGCAGTGCTCTTATAACGGCACCCTGAACACCCTGAACCACGCAGTGCCCTTATAACGGCACCCTGAACCACGCAGTGCTCTTATAACGGCACCCTGTATCACGCAGTGCCCTTATAACGGCACCCTGAACCACGCAGTGCCCTTATAACGGCACCCTGAACCACGCAGTGCTCTTATAATGGCACCCTGAACCACGCAGTGCTCTTATAACGGCACCCTGAACCACGCAGTAACGGCACCCTGAACCACGCAGTGCTCTTATAACGGCACCCTGTATCACGCAGTGCCCTTATAACGGCACCCTGAACCACGCAGTGCTCTTATAACGGCACCCTGAACCACGCAGTGCTCTTATAACGGCACCCTGAACCACGCAGTAACGGCACCCTGAACCACGCAGTGCTCTTATAACGGCACCCTGAACCACGCAGTGCTCTTATAACGGCACCCTGAACCACGCAGTGCCCTTATAACGGCACCCTGAACCACGCAGTGCTCTTATAACGGCACCCTGAACCACGCAGTAACGGCACCCTGAACCACGCAGTGCTCTTATAACGGCACCCTGAACCACGCAGTAACGGCACCCTGAACCACGCAGTGCTCTTATAACGGCACCCTGAACCACGCAGTAACGGCACCCTGAACCACGCAGTGCTCTTATAACGGCACCCTGAACCACGCAGTGCCCTTATAACGGCACCCTGAACCACGCAGTGCTCTTATAACGGCACCCTGAACCACGCAGTAACGGCACCCTGTATCACGCAGTGCCCTTATAACGGCACCCTGAACCACGCAGTGCTCTTATAACGGCACCCTGAACCACGCAGTGCCCTTATAACGGCACCCTGAACCACGCAGTGCCCTTATAACGGCACCCTGAACCACGCAGTAACGGCACCCTGAACCACGCAGTGCTCTTATAACGGCACCCTGAACCACGCAGTGCCCTTATAACGGCACCCTGAACCACGCAGTAACGGCACCCTGAACCACGCAGTGCCCTTATAACGGCACCCTGAACCACGCAGTGCCCTTATAACGGCACCCTGAACACCCTGAACCACGCAGTGCTCTTATAACGGCACCCTGTATCACGCAGTGCTCTTATAACGGCACCCTGTATCACGCAGTGCTCTTATAACGGCACCCTGAACACCCTGAACCACGCAGTGCTCTTATAACGGCACCCTGAACCACGCAGTGCGCTTGGTACAGCACAGTGCACCACTCTGTACTCTTGTATTGACAATGTAAAACCACTTTCTCCAGCTGCAGTGAGACACTACATTTCTGCTAGCCTGTGAAAGTAGCTGATGGGCTGTCTCTCTGTCCTCCCAGCGCACTGGCTGCTCTGGTCTGTGTAACGCAGCTGCGGCGTGCCCCGATGAATTCACAGCCTCAGCAATTACACAGTAAGCAGTATCACAGTAATCACGGTAAGCTCCCGATGAGCTGTTTCAGGGGCAGTTACTCCCCTCCCTGCCTCCCGCCTTCGGGCTGTAATTTGGGCTTGTGCTCGGCGGGCCCGCGAGTGTCGGGAGGGGGGAAACCGGAGAGCGTCTGCAGTCACCGTCTGGCGTCTGTCTGCTCGGCAGTGGTGTTCGGCCGCGGCAGGAGCGTTCCCGTCCAAATCTGCGCCCGCGCGGCGGCCATCTCGCAGACGGAGAGACGCAGAAGCCCCAGCGGCGTGCGGGGGTCTGTGCAGCGTGATTACAGACACACTTTACTGAGCGCTGTGGGGATTTCTCACACCGAGCGCGGTGCTCTGCACTTTCTGCACACCTGTGTGTCTGCGCACCTGCCCTAACTGTGATGAGCGTGTTAAGAGCGTTCTCTGTGGCCACCTGCGCGTTCACCTGTGTGAGGGTCCTACCTGCGATGAGGTACTCCTTCTTGCCGTTGGTGTCCAGAGTCACCCCGCACACGGCCGAGGAGGGGGCGGTGAACACCACCTCGATGTCCTGGTCAGGACCTTTAAACATCTGCAGAAAGGGCGGGAGAGGAGAGCCAATCAGCAGGGGGCTGGCGGAGTCTGTGCCGGCCAGGCAGGGCACAGTGTTCACAGGCAGAGCATCCCACGGTTTCTGTAAGTGTTCCCTGATCCCAAACACACAGCGGGAGCGTAGCAGCAACACGCTCAGTAACACAGCGGGAGCGTAGCAGCAACGCGCTCAGTAGCACAGCGGGAGCGTAGCAGCAACGCGCTCAGTAACACAGCGGGAGCGTAGCAGCAACGCGCTCAGTAGCACAGCGGGAGCGTAGCAGCAACGCGCTCAGTAACACAGCGGGAGCGTAGCAGCAACGCGCTCAGTAGCACAGCGGGAGCGTAGCAGCAACGCGCTCAGTAACACAGCGGGAGCGTAGCAGCAACGCACTCAGTAGCACAGCGGAAGCGTAGCCGCAACGCGCTCAGTAGCACAGCGGGAGCGTAGCAGCAACACGCTCAGTAACACAGCGGGAGCGTAGCAGCAACGCGCTCAGTAGCACAGCGGGAGCGTAGCAGCAACGCGCTCAGTAGCACACTAGCTGGGTATACACAGCACAGCAGCTATCAGGTATAGAGAGCCCACAAAGGGGATGGGAGAAGGGCTGCTTCCTCTGGCTAATTTAAAGTGTGTATCTCCTTCCAGCAGGAGGAACACAGGGCTAATACAGGCTGTGTATCTCCTTCCAGCAGGAGCAGCACAGGGCTAATACAGGCTGCGTATCCCCTTCCAGCAGGAGCAGCACAGGGCTAATACAGGCTGCGTATCCCCTTCCAGCAGGAGCAGCACAGGGCTAATACAGGCTGCGTATCCCCTTCAAGCAGGAGGAACACAGGGCTAATACAGGCTGCGTATCCCCTTCCAGCAGGAGGAACACGGGGCTAATACAGGCTGCATATCCCCTTCCAGCAGGAGGAACACAGGGCTAATACAGGCTGCGTATCCCCTTCCAGCAGGAGGAACACAGGGCTAATACAGTCTGTGTATCCCTTCCAGCAGGAGGAACACGGGGCTAATACAGTCTGTGTGTCCCCTTCTGGCAGGAGGAACACAGGGCTAATACAGGCTGCGTATCCCCTTCCAGCAGGAGGAACACAGGGCTAATACAGTCTGTGTGTCCCCTTCCAGCAGGAGCAGCACAGGGCTAATACAGGCTGCGTATCCCCTTCCAGCAGGACGAACACAGGGCTAATACAGTCTGTGTATCCCCTTCCAGCAGGAGGAACACAGGGCTAATACAGGCTGTGTATCCCTTCCAGCAGGAGCAGCACAAGGCTAATACAGGCTGCATATCCCCTTCCAGCAGGAGCAGCACAGGGCTAATACAGGCTGCATATCCCCTTCCAGCAGGAGCAGCACGGGGCTAATACAGTCTGTGTATCCCCTTCCAGCAGGAGGAACACAGGGCTAATACAGGCTGCGTATCCCCTTCCAGCAGGAGCAGCACAGGGCTAATACAGGCTGCATATCCCCTTCCAGCAGGAGGAACACAGGGCTAATACAGGCTGCGTATCCCCTTCCAGCAGGAGCAGCACGGGGCTAATACAGGCTGCGTATCCCCTTCCAGCAGGAGCAGCACGGGGCTAATACAGTCTGTGTATCCCCTTCCAGCAGGAGGAACACAGGGCTAATACAGGCTGCGTATCCCCTTCCAGCAGGAGCAGCACAGGGCTAATACAGGCTGCATATCCCCTTCCAGCAGGAGGAACACGGGGCTAATGCAGTCTGTGTATCCCTTCCAGTGCTGGAGATGGTCTCTCTGGCAGACGCCATCAGTTTCAGCTCACTGTCAGCGCTCATCATCGGTGGGACACTGACAGCGCGGAGCAGCGGTAACCCCGGTCTTTCACCCCACGGACACCCCGGAAATCCCACCGCCTTCAGCACACATGCAGCTGTGTGAGTGGACCCCCTCGCAGCAGCCCGCAGCACCTCTGCCCTGCGCTCCACGCTTCCACTTACCTTAATCTGTTTGATGTCATACTGGATCCTCTTGATGGGGTTGCCATAGATGTCGTTCCCAGAATCCACCTCTTTCCCTGCGACCACCTTGGCCCTGATCACTGGTGGGGGGACAGACAGGGCGGAGGTTAAACCTGATTTTAGGCAGCAGAGCGATTCTCTGGCAGCACTGGCAAGAGCTTATTATGCAAAACGCCACAGATGGTGAAGAATGACTTCATTCATCGCCGCTGGATTCCTGATGTTAAAGCAGATGATGCAGGGATGTTACACAGACAGGCTCCTTCCCTCCCTTCCCCCCGTCTGTCCCTCTGTCTGTCCGTCCCTCTGTCTGTCCTTCTCTCTCTCTGTCTCTGTCCCTCTGTCTGTCCATCTCTCTCCCCGGCCTGTACAGTAATCTGTCAGGTGGGTACAGCGTACCCATGCCTGTTCTTCTCTTCCTTCCTGCACCCTGAAACAAACAGATCCGATCTGTGCCTGTATGTCCATTTCTCTATCTCTCTCTCTACATACATATACACACACAATATATATATACATATATATATATTACGCGCATGTGTGTATATGTTTGACCTGTGCTTTGTTTGACCTCAGTTGTCCGTCTGTTCTGTGTGTCCTGCAGTTGGGTCTGCCCAGATTTTGACCTGCGTCCCTCACCACACAATACAAAGGCGACCACAACACATGACAGTAACACATGCTACATACACGATAGGATAACAGTTTACTATGACAACAATATCCAGCCACGGCAGTGTGTGTGACAGCGCTGACAGGCAGGATGAGAACGCAGTGTTGGCTTTACCTTTACCTAGCCAAGCATGTAGCAGAGTGCTGCTTGCTTATGTTAGCAAGCAGCTGTGTGGTAAAGTTAGCATGTAGCAGAGTGCTGCTTGCTTATGTTAGCATGTAGCAGTGTGCTGTGTGGTAAAGTTAGCATGTAGCAGAGTGCTGCTTGCTTATGTTAGCATGTAGCAGTGCGCTGTGTGGTAAAGTTAGCATGTAGCAGACTGCTGCTTGCTTATGTTAGCATGTAGAAGTGCGCTGTGTGGTAAAGTTAGCATGTAGCAGAGTGCTGCTTGCTTATGTTAGCATATAGAAGTGCGCTGTGTGGTAAAGTTAGCATGTAGCAGAGTGCTGCTTGCTTATGTTAGCATGTAGCAGTGTGCTGTGTGGTAAAGTTAGCATGTAGCAGAGTGCTGCTTGCTTATGTTAGCATGTAGAAGTGCGCTGTGTGGTAAAGTTAGCATGTAGCAGAGTGCTGCTTGCTTATGTTAGCATGTAGCAGTGCGCTGTGTGGTAAAGTTAGCATGTAGCAGAGTGCTGCTTGCTTATGTTAGCATGTAGAAGTGCGCTGTGTGGTAAAGTTAGCATGCAGCAGTGTGCTGTGTGTTAATGTTAGCATATAGAAGTGCGCTGTGTGGTAAAGTTAGCATGTAGCAGAGTGCTGCTTGCTTATGTTAGCATGTAGAAGTGCGCTGTGTGGTAAAGTTAGCATGTAGCAATGTGCTGTTTGCGTATGTTAGCATGTAGCAGTGTGCTGTGTGGTAAAGTTAGCATGTAGCAGAGTGCTGCTTGCTTATGTTAGCATGTAGAAGTGCGCTGTGTGGTAAAGTTAGCATGCAGCAGTGTGCTGTGTGTTAATGTTAGCATATAGAAGTGCGCTGTGTGGTAAAGTTAGCATGTAGCAGAGTGCTGCTTGCTTATGTTAGCATATAGAAGTGCGCTGTGTGGTAAAGTTAGCATGTAGCAATGTGCTGTTTGCGTATGTTAGCATGTAGCAGTGTGCTGTGTGGTAAAGTTAGCATGTAGCAGAGTGCTGCTTGCTTATGTTAGCATATAGAAGTGTGCTGTCTCTAAGGCACACTATGCCTAGCCCCCGTCCCCCTTCCTGCTGCGCCTAAACCCCTTCCCCTGCGCCTACCCCCCTTCCCCCTGCGCCTAACCCCCTTCCCCCTGTGCCTACCCCCCTTCCCCCTGCGCCTAACCCCCTTCCCCCTGTGCCTAACCCCCTTCCCCCTTCCCCCTGCGCCTAACCCCCTTCCCCCTGTGCCTAACCCCCTACCCCCTTCCCCCTGCTGTGTGTTAACGTTAGCATGTAGCAGTGCGCTGTGTGTTAACGTTAGCATGTAGCAGTGCGCTGTGTGTTAATGTTAGCATGTAGCAGTGTGCTGTGTGTTAACGTTAGCATGTAGCAGTGCGCTGTGTGTGAACGTTAGCATATAGCAGTGTGCTGTGTGTTAACGTTAGCATGCAGCAGTGTGCTGTGTGTTAACGTTAGCATGCAGCAGTGTGCTGTGTGTTAACGTTAGCATGCAGCAGTGCGCTGTGTGTTAACGTTAGCATGTAGCAGTGCGCTGTGTGTTAACGTTAGCATGCAGCAGTGCGCTGTGTGTTAACGTTAGCATGTAGCAGTGAGCTGTGTGTTAACGTTAGCATGCAGCAGTGCGCTGTGTGTTAACATTAGCATGTAGCAGTGTGCTGTGTGTTAACGTTAGCATGTAGCAGTGTGCTCTCCGAACAGTGTGGCCCTGAACAGAGCTGTCGTACTCCACAGGCCTAAAGCTGAAACTGCTGCTTCCCACTCTGGAGCCGCAGTGGGACGGAGTTCAGCCGCCAGCAGCTGGAGTTTGATCAAAACGGCTCCGCAAGGAGCCCTGAATCAGCATCCTCAGCGATGTGTGTCACCCCACCCCCAACCCAAATAAAAGACACCACAGCTGGTCTTAACCCCCATCCACAGCCTGGCCTCGCCCACACTCCACAGCCTGGCCTTAACCCCCATCCACAGCCTGGCCTCGCCCACACTCCACAGCCTGGCCTAAACCCCCATCCACAGCCTGGCCTCGCCCACACTCCACAGCCTGGCCTCGCCCACACTCCACAGCCTGGCCTCGCCCACACTCCACAGCCTGGCCTCGCCCACACTCCACAGCCTGGCCTTAACCCCCATCCACAGCCTGGCCTCGCCCACACTCCACAGCCTGGCCTTAACCCCCATCCACAGCCTGGCCTCGCCCACCCTCCACAGCCTGGCCTCGCACACACTCCACAGCCTGGCCTCGCCCACACTCCACAGCCTGGCCTTAACCCCCATCCACAGCCTGGCCTCGCCCACACTCCACAGCCTGGCCTTAACCCCCATCCACAGCCTGGCCTCGCCCACACTCCACAGCCTGGCCTTAACCCCCATCCACAGCCTGGCCTCGCCCACACTCCACAGCCTGGCCTTAACCCCCATCCACAGCCTGGCCTCGCCCACACTCCACAGCCTGGCCTCGCCCACACTCCACATGCTGAGCACAACCCGGCAACAAGAAACAGCAGGATAACCAGGAGCAACAGGATAGCAGGAAATGCAGACTGCGCATCCTCACTCAGCCACTGACACCTCAGAGCACACTGCCCTCCAAAAGGCAGTTTTTATAGAAGAAACATAAAACGTTTAACGATGATGAACGTGTCATTCAGCCCAGAGAAGCTTGTCGTTTTGCTTCAAATGTAAAGAGCATCCTGCCCTGTTCCATTCTGGCCTTGAATACTCTAATGATCTCTGGTTCTGCTGATACTGGTATTCCATGTAGTAATCACCCTGTAAATGAGAGACATCTTCCTGGGGTCAGTGTGAAATTGACACTGATTTTTATTTTAAAATAGGCTGAGTACTCCATTCCTTTAATCATCCTCAGCACTAATCCCTTTGAGTCACCTTCTGCTGAAACCGAACAGTGTGAGAGTCTTGCATCTCTCTTTACATTCGTATCTGATACCTGGAGCTAGTCTTACGGCCCTCCTCCGTGCTTTTTGCAAGAGCTTTGCTATGGTCCTCTTATGATGCAGTGGCCAGAAATTTGCTAAATATTCTCAGTGTGGTATGACAGAGACATGAATGTAACCTCCTTTGATTTGTACTTGATATTTCTTGCTACGCATCTCAGCTTTCTGCTTCATGTCTGTACAGAAGCTGGGGGTTTGCATGGAGGCTATCCAGAGGACCAGAGAAAACAGTGACAGCGTTTTATATACCGTGAAGACGATACAAAAACTCACAAAATGGGACTGTCTGGTTAGCACACTTTGTAAGGATGGACAGAGTCACAGAGAAAAAACATGGTGAGAAGGAGAAGGAGAAAAAGGTAGCAAGGGAGAGATGAAGACCGAGTGAAGCTGAGAGAAGAGTATAAGGGACAGAGAGTGAGCGATGGAGAGAGACAAGCTGCAGTTGAGAGAGGATTTTAGTGCACCTCAGTGTTCAGGTGGAGAAGGTCAGGGCTGGAATGGGAGGCTCTGGAGTGGGGGGGGGGGGGGTTTCACAACATCATGCTGGAGGTATGGGAGATACCGGGGGGTATGGGGGAGTATGGGGGAGGCAAGCGCTCACCACGGAAAATATTAGCAGCAGGACATTACACGTGGGTCATAAAATAGCGCGCACACACACACACACACAGATACACACACACGTAGAGCGCACACACACACACACACGGAGAGCACACACACACATACACACACACAGAATACTCAGCTCCCCAGCTGAGTCTGTTTCAGCAGGGTCTGGCTCACTTCATGGCCTGGAAAAGATGCAAATATGAAGGGTTCACTGCTCTTAAAGTTAACACCAGGCCCCATCCATGTCTCATGCCTTTCCTTCTGTATCACCGGCTTGCTGAAGCGCTCGGTGGAGTCACAGTGAGGCACAGACGACACACACGCGCACACACACAAACACACACGTGCGCACACACACACCAAACACACTCGCGCGCACACACCAAACACACTCGCGCGCACACACACACACCAAACACACTCGCGCGCACACAGATGCCAGGGCTTCCAGCGACCTGCTCGGCGCCCCCCCAAACTCAACAGACCCTTTAAAGTCATCAGGTGACTCACGTTTACTGTGATTTACACACATATATGAGGCCACAAAGGTCATGCACGCACACACGCACGCACACAAACACACACATGCATGCACATGCACCATACACAGAAGGGTGCACACACACACACACACACACACACACACACACACAGACATACAGACACAAATGCACACACACACACACACACACACACACACACACAGGGACACAAGCACACACATACAGACACACTAATTACTGCCTCTAACAGCTTGTTATTCTCACACATTCCACTCTCAGCTTTCAGTCCTCCGTCTGTACCCTCAGTAACGGCAGTTAGCGACAGCGCTAATGACTCAGGTCTGACGGGGGAAACAGGCACACAGACAAAGCCCTCCCAGTAATTGCGGTGTGTGGGACTCGTAATGTAATGTCTTTTCCTGAGTTTGCAGAATCATCTTTCCTAAACAGGCACGGGCTGCTGTTTAAAGTAGGTCATGTGAAATATGTTCCACTGCTATTAAGCATGCAGAGGCAGGGGCAGCACTAACACACAGCACAGCACGTGGGCACTGAGGCCGTATCCAGCCCTTTATTTCACTTTAACACTGATACCAGAATAAAAACATACAGGTTTACAGGACACACAGAAAATTACTGCAACCTGGATTTAAAGCACACTCATGTATAGACGCTGCAATCACAGAATACAGGGAAAATAAGGCTTCAGGGCACGACGCAACAGACGGAAAAATCAGGCCGTAAAAGCAGATTCTGAGAGGAGTCCATGGGGTATTTCTGTGTCCCTACTGTAATGCCCAGAGCAGCCCCACCATCACCATCTGTCCCCCACCAAAGAACCTGTTTATTTTCTTCCTTTTACTTCTTTAAAGCACCCTGGCCTCCTGTAACAGCACACTATGCCTAGCCCCCGTCCCCCTTCCTGCTGCGCCTAAACCCCTTCCCCCTGCGCCTACCCCCCTTCCCCCTGCGCCTAACCCCCTTCCTCACAGTGCCTAACCCCCTTCCCCCTGCACCTAACCCCCTTCCCCCTTCCCCCTGCGCCTAACCCCCTTCCCGCTGCGCCTAACCCCCTTCCCGCTGCGCCTAACCCCCTTCCCCCTGCGCCTAACCCCCTTCCCCCTGCGCCTAACCCCCTTCCCCCTGCGCCTAACCCCCTTCCCGCTGCGCCTAACCCCCTTCCCCCTGCGCCTAACCCCCTTCCTCACAGTGCCTAACCCCCTTCCCCCTTCCCCCTGCGCCTAACCCCCTTCCCGCTGCGCCTAACCCCCTTCCCCCTTCCCCCTGCACCTAACCCCCTTTGTTTTATCAAAAACACAATTCTGTATTCCAGTATATGAGCATAAATATATTAAAAATAAAGAATAAAACATTTATTTATATATTTTAAATGCTTAGGACAGATCTGTGCATATTTAAAAAGCATAAAATAGTTCTGTGTACATTTCAAATTCATAAAAAGTTCTGTATATTTATATATTATAAAGTATAAAAACATATATTAAGTATAAAACATTCATGAAATACAGTTTGCACTTCAACTGTCAACCATGTTCTGGTATGCACGCATGCGCACACACACACAGGCACACACGCAGGCACACACACACGCACACACACACGCACACACACGCACATCCCATCATCAATGGAGAGATACAGCAATGCTAACATGTTGCAGTCTTCGGGCGTTAAATTTTACTGCCATGGGGCTGTAGTGTAGTGAAGTGGTTGGGGGGGGGGGGGGGGGGGGTGTAGTGTGGTGGAGACGTCCAGCGTATAAATGGACTGTACAAGCTCTGTATTAAGGCATCTGCAGCAAATAACTTAATGATAAAATAAAATAAATGACATTACACGTAAAAGAGATGAGGGCTGTAATACATTTCCCTCTGGGCCAAGTAAACCCACTGTCCGCTGTGGAGTTGACTATATCAGGGTAACCCTGCAGGGCGTGGCCGGGTGAGAGGCGGGCAGTGACTCAGGGAGGGGGTTGGTTCAGTGACCACAGTTTGGAAAGTCCCTGACTCACAAAGGCCTGACTCAGAGTGAGAGAGCAGACGCGCGCGACCGCTGCCGTGGACCGCGAGAGCGGGTTTCTCCACACCGCCCACACCCTCTAGCCCCTGGTACACCGCTACAGGCCAGCACTGGACAGACGGACAGGGGTCAGTCCTCCACCCTGGGGAAGAGAGCCCCGGAGGGCAGGAGACGGGCATGAGAGACGGGGCGGGAGAGACACGGGGCGAGAGAGAGACGGGGCGAGGGAGAGACGGGGCGAGAGAGAGACGGGGCGAGAGAGAGACGGGGCGAGAGAGAGAGACGGGGCGAGAGAGAGAGACGGGGCGAGGGAGAGAGACGGGGCGAGGGAGAGAGACGGGGCGAGGGAGAGAGACGGGGCGAGGGAGAGACGGGGCGAGGGAGAGACGGGGCGAGAGAGAGACGGGGCGAGAGAGAGACGGGGCGAGAGAGAGACGGGGCGAGAGAGAGACGGGGCGAGAGAGAGACGGGGCGAGGGAGAGAGACGGGGCGAGGGAGAGAGACGGGGCGAGGGAGAGACGGGGCGAGGGAGAGACGGGGCGAGGGAGAGAGACGGGGCGAGGGAGAGAGACGGGGCGAGGGAGAGAGACGGGGCGAGGGAGAGACGGGGCGAGGGAGAGACGGGGCGAGAGAGAGACGGGGCGAGAGAGAGACGGGGCGAGAGAGAGACGGGGCGAGAGAGAGACGGGGCGAGGGAGAGAGACGGGGCGAGGGAGAGAGACGGGGCGAGGGAGAGACGGGGCGAGGGAGAGACGGGGCGAGGGAGAGAGACGGGGCGAGGGAGAGACGGGGCGAGGGAGAGACGGGGCGGGAGAGAGACGGGGCGGGAGAGAGACGGGGCGAGAGAGAGACGGGGCGGGAGAGAGACGGGGCGAGAGAGAGAGACGGGGCGAGGGAGAGAGACGGGGCGAGGGAGAGACGGGGCGAGGGAGAGACGGGGCGGGAGAGAGACGGGGCGGGAGAGAGACGGGGCGGGAGAGACAGATGTGAGATGGGTGCAAGACGGGTGCGAGCAGGATCAGAGGGGGCTGGTGGAGGTGAGCCGGCACCATGGAGCCAGCAGGGGGCACTGTGGCATGGAGGACATGACCTGAGAAATAAACACTGCAGCCGAAAAGAGAGACAGCGCATTCCACATTAACACCAGCCGAAAAGAGAGACAGCACATTCCACATTAACACCAGCCAAAAAGAAAGACAGCACATTCCACATTAACACCAGAAAGGAGGACTCTTCTACAGTCCCAATACAATAACTGTACAGGGCTAGCAGACACAGGCTCAGACAGGAGCAGCAGGTGAGGATGTAATATGATGATATTTACACTGTAACAGAATGGTAATTATATAAGTATCAAATGGTAATTGTAGCATAACAGACTCATACTTGCACTGTAACAGAACAGTAAGTGGCTGGGGGCAGTGCAGGCCGGACTCATGTCCATCTCCAGCTCTGCAGAATAATGAGCACTAACACCTGCCTGCCGCACGCCAGCCGGCAATTCGCCAATTACACCAAGGCTGTGTGCCAGTGTGGCTCGCTGTGTGGCGCTAACCGGCCCCCGAGCTAACCGGCCCCCGAGCTTTCCCTCCTGCGGAGCTTGTGGGAGAGGACTCTTCCCTGAAAGACTGCTATTGGTGCTGGTCTGGAGAAAAGACAGCAGAAGCTGAAGCTGGTTTGCTAGCCTTTCTCAGCTAGCCTGTGTTTGCTAGCCTTTCTCTGCTAGCCTGTGTTTGCTAGGCTGTCTCTGCTAGCCTGTCTCTGCTAGCCTGTCTCTGCTAGCCTGTCTCTGCTAGGCTGTGTTTGCTAGGCTGTCTCTGCTAGCCTGTGTTTGCTAGGCTGTCGCTGTGTGGTGCTAACCGCTAGCCTTTCTCTGCTAGCCTGTGTTTGCTAGGCTGTCTCTGCTAGCCTGTGTTTGCTAGGCTGTCTCAGCTAGTGTGTCTCTGCTAGCCTGTTTGCACGCGTGTCCAGTGAACCCGGGAGCCAGCAGCAGGAGGCTGCTGGTTCAGCAGGTTCAGAGCACTTTGATGTGAGGCCTGCCCACCCTCTGCTTGCAGCTGTCAGCCACAGATGGCTCAGAAGAGCTGGGAGGAAGCAGTCAGCTGTCTGCAAGCTCACGCTGGTCTGTCTGGACTCATTAGATGTGGTTATGAGACCAAACACGAGCCACGCCCCTCTGCCAGGAGCCGGGGAGCACAGCTGAGACCTGAGGGCGGGGCAGAGTGGGGACACATGCACATGCATACTCACACTCACACACACACACACACACACACACACACACACGCACACGCACACGCACACGCACACGCACACGCACAAATACACATACACATACACATACACATACACAGACACACTCACACTCACACAGACACACAGACACTCTCTGTCAAACTCTCGCGCGCACTCTCACACATACTCTTTCTCCCTCCCTCTCTGTACTCCTTCCTGTCCCCTCTCCTCCCTCCCTTCTCTGGACAGGTCTGAGGTGGATGCTGGACATAACTCTGTTTTGGATTGAATGACGGCCCCCCCCCCCCCCATTCTGAATTCCTGTGATGAGCCCATCGCAGCTCCACTGGGTGGTTAAACAGCAGCTCAGGCAGGGCCCCCCAGCTTTAGCTGCGTCTCCTCACCTCTGGCAGGGGGTGCACTTTCAGCATCACCAAACTGCACATGGACGATATCTACCAGTGCAGGGTCATTCGTCGGCTTTTAAACAGCCTACAGCATCTGCTGAATAGGTAATGATATATTTAACGTGATGTAGTACTGAAAAATGTGAGCCGAATTTGTGGTTGTGACAATGCCTAGCCTAGTTTCAGAAATGCCACATAAGGCTCTGGCTTGCAGAAATCAGAGCCCATCTGATTTCGGGATTTCTGCCTGCACCTTATTAACTGGCAGTTATTTTTTTACAGACCATTGCCTGGGAACCCTTGCAATGCCGTCACAGACCACTAGGGGCAGGACAATGATGGCTAAGGCCCAGCCAGCACATGTCACTGTGAAACCTTTCCCCTTCCACTAACATCAGAGAGGGGCAGGCAGTGAGAAACCTGCACTGACTCACAGAGGTGTTCATTTCATTATTTACAGTGTTTATCTGGCAAACACCTTCAGCCATTACAGTAATACACAGACACACTGCTGGCTCTCCTTCAGAGTATTCCTTCAACACTGCTAGGAGCCCAACCTCCGTTCACAGCTTAAAGATGACAAAGTTAATGCTTGAACTTGAATGCTAAATTTCTCCTTGCCCAGATATAGCACAGCTATTACGTTATTACATTATTGGCATTTAGCAGACACACTTATCCAGAGTGACTTACATCAATTACAGGTTTTTACAATGTTATCCATTTATACAGCGGGATGTTTAAGGATACAGCAGCAGTGCCCCAGTGGGGAATTGAACCGGCACCCTTTCAGTCCGGGTCCTGCTCTTTAACCACTATGCCACACTGCCACCACAGCTTAACTGTGAAATTACGTACACAAAAAAATGACTCCTGTCATAAGTCTGAGCACCTGTGTGTTTGTGTTGTCCCCATGCAGAGATCCAATGGGCTGGTCCTGGGGGTTGCCGTGACTTTCTGTGCTCTGTCTTCCGTAACTGTGAATACTCTACTCAAATTATTTAATGATGATAAATTATTTTCTGTAAAAAGCATGATTGTCACTGCACTCACCCCATCCTCTCCCAGAGGATGACAAGTGATGTCTGATTCCAGCCTGGAGACTTTAAATCTCACATCAGGGTCGACAGTGAGCCGCTGTCACTGCAGTCAAGAGCCGTGGCCAAGATGGGCACCACCCTGCAGCAAGCCCAGCTCCTTCACACCTGCTCATAAGCTAACAGATGGACCAATCAGACCTGGCATAAGCCTGCCGCCTCATCTTCATAATGCAGAGACCCGCAGCGTGTGTCCTATGGCTCTCTCTGTCAGGCCCCTCAGGGTACGACTCTTCCCCTACCTCTCCAGAACATGCTTCAAATTCCTCCAGTTCCTGTCTCATGCCAGGGGAACGTTTGGGAAAATTCTGATTTCGTTAATGTTGATCATCTTCGTGTCTGCAGCAGCTGCGCGCCTCTCTGTGAGAAGCGAAGCAGTGGTGTAAGAGGTGCGGAGGAAAGCTCGTTCGTCTGATTGACACGGTCTCTCACAGGATGACAGGAGGAAAGCTCGTTCGTCTGAGGCTCTGATTGGCACAGTCTCTCACAGGATGACAGGTCAGTGACAGCGGACTGTTTGAAAGCCAATATTCACCTCGGCCACTTAGAAAAGAAAGAAAACACAAGACTCCCTTTCTCTTAGCTAGAGTCAGCTTGCATTCCAGGAATCTCTTTCTACCCCTTTTCTGAAACAGCCCCCCACCCCACACTGATTCATGGAGCTGGATTAAGGCCTGTCATCAGGGCCCCCCCAGCAGTCGGGCCGTACCCTCGGTGTGCCCCACACACCCCCCTCACGCCAAGCCGCTGCTGGAGTAACACAAGAGGGAGGGTTTCCCAGCACAGGGCGGGTGAGGGGGGCACCCCGCTTATTTTTAAAGCTCTGCTGTTGCTGCTTTGATGTTTTTCCCACCTGTGTGAATCCAGAGCTGGGCTGAGACATTGCTGTTTTAGTACCATTACTCTGTCCTCAGGAATGCAAGCCTATACCCCCAATTTACAATAACTTTCACTAAACCACCAGTTTTCCAGAACTGGGAGAAAATCAGAAACTGCAGCAACAAAATGGTATTTGATCTTATGCACATGAGCAATACGGTTATTCAGAAAACAATATCGCATTATGGACCGCCTCTGTCTGTTGGCAGGGTTTTTTCAGCCTATAACATCCATAAACCATGAATCATCACATGTGCGGCACGCGAAAGCACAAGACGATGAATTACCGCTTCAGAAGAGGCGCGCGGGTGAGTCACCGCTGAGCAACGCTCACTTCTGCGACACATCTGGCAGCTTCAGTCGCTCACAAACTTTTATCCAAATCACTCATGCCCTACAGCACAAAAAAGATTTCGTGAGCTCCATTTTTGTCATTACTACCCGCAATGATGACGAGAAATGACAGCGGTGTCCTGGTCTCCGCCACCGTACTCCTCAGCAACAGGTGGTGTCTGGATCATTAACCATTCTGACAGAGGGGACAATCTGCCAACCGCAAATCCGCAAATTAAGGGCGTCTGAATAATTAAAGCAACGGGGCTGTGAACTCTCTTTATATCGCATTTACTGGCCTACTACTGGCCTATTACTACAGTTACAGACTTCTTAATCTGTAACATGATACATTATTTTCTACCAGTATAATTACAGAGAGCGACCAGACTGCTCCCTACAAGCGGGTCCCAAGGCTTCTAAAGGAATAATGCTGGTTTTACCAAACATTCCTTTTTAAAGGGTAAAAGCGAAAGAGCACGGACTGGCTTCGGGACTGAATGCCTTCACGCCATCCTTTCCTCGCAAGTTAGTTTAACTTTGCATGGAAAAAAGTGCACTGGAATTTCAAAGCCATTACAGTTTTACGGGGCATGCCAGAGCCTGTTTTCCTCCGCGGGCTCCTCCCGCACGGACGGCCCGGGGAGACGGATTCCCACCTCGGCTCAGGGGCGGCTCAGGGGCAGCGCTGGGGCATGTCACGGAGAAGGCAGGAAATGCACACGAAAGACAAAAAACAGCGGTGCAGCGGCGCGTGCGCGTCGCACCGTCTGACAGGCTCGCGCCTGGACTGGGGTGCAGAGCTGACCGCGCTGTGCGGAAAATGGGGTCTGCAGAGCACGCGGCTGAGAATACCCAAACAGGGTACCCACAATTCCCCAGCCCGTTTGATGTGTCGAGTCTCGTGGTGTTGCTGTAGCTCGGGCACAATTTGACACAGAGCAGGGAGATGAAATACTCCATTTCGCAAAGTCCTAATATAGTGTGTTTATCTTAGCAAACAGATACGAAGACATGCTGTGCCCACTATATAAACAAAGCAAATGGATATTCCTTTGCCAGGAAATTTCATTTTCGAACAGCCCGCTACGAATGGATACCATCATAACAACAATGGTGCCTTTGTAAAAAAAAATAATAATAAATAAAAATAAAATCATTCGTGTAGCCTACTCCATCGGCAGAGCGTGTACGTGTTAATACCGTCAGGAGCTGTAGGCCAATAAACCTTGACAGTGTCTTAAAATGCAAACTTCAGCCAAGGACGACTCACTAACTTCCAGCACACTTTAGATCTCCCGTGTGAGGCAAACTGTTTAACAGAAGGACACGGAGAGGGACACTCCATTACTGCAAAACGATGAAGCTGCAGCTGCATCAGGTATTTGGGGGGAAAACGGACAAATCCCAAAAGGTCCGGAAACGAACGCAGCGCAGGCTACAGCGCAGTAAACGAGCGGGCACTCTGTCAGTTTAACTGTGACTAAGACGCCGTGCATTGTGTGGCCATTAAACCTGTCAGCGTGACTATAAAGATTTCTTCTATTCGCTTTGTCAAAGGTGTGGTCATAAGGAAAGCGGCTTCCCATCTAGCTAATCTAACTTGCTCACCAGTGACAGCACGGCGCTTCGTTTCTCTTGCTGCGGCTGCGTTTGGCAGCTACATTATAAACACGTTCGGACTGAAGTTCGTTTAATTCCAAGAGGTAAACAAACACCCTCCACACTGTTAATTCATCAAAGCAGGCCGGCTACCAACCACCACACAGATGTAACAAATACGAAAGAACATACACTGTTTGAGCTCTAACTGAAATGAGCACTGCTTCTATATGCCGTTATTCAACAGAACACTGAATGCGATGCAGCCACCTGGTTTTTTTTATTCATTTGTACGTCGTGGACTGTTCCCATTTCGAGATCAGCCGACTACGCGCTGTAAAGTACTCAGTGCAGACCCGCGTTATATCAGCCCGCATTTTCAGTGACAGCCGCCAGCCGGGCGTATACGCAGGTACCTCAGTGCTACTTACCTACGT
>NC_050583.1:1370000-1387500 GCF_013368585.1 Megalops cyprinoides | reverse complement strand
ATCTATGTGTGTTTTTCATTATGCTAATATGATTATTATATTGGGATATATGAAAAGAGCATATATATCAGGACATCTTGTTGACAAACCAGCTTCCCTCTGACATATTTCATTTATCTGTCTGTGTGTGTGTGTGTGTGTGTGTGTGTGTGTGTGTGTCAGTTTGTGTGTGTGTGTGTATCAGTGTGTGTGTGTATCAGTGTATGTATGTGTCAGTGTGCGTGTGTCAGTGTGGGTGTGTCAGTTTGTGTGTGTGTCAGCGTGTGTGTGTATCAGTGTATGTATGTGTCAGTGTGTGTGTGTGTGTCAGTGTGTGTGTGTATCAGTGTATGTATGTGTCAGTGTGTGTGTGTGTGTCAGTGTGTGTGTGTGTCAGTGTGTATGTGTCAGTGTGTGTGTGTCAGTTTGTGTGTGTATGTGTCAGTGTGTGTGCGTGTCAGTGTGTGTATGTGTCAGTGTGTGTATGTGTCAGTGTGTGTGTGTGTCAGTGTGTGTATGTGTCAGTGTGTGTCAGCGTATGTATGTGTCAGTGTGTGTGTGTGTGTCAGTGTATGTATGTGTCAGTGTGTGTGTGTGTAAGTGTGTGTATGTGTCAGTGTATGTATGTGTCAGTGTGTGTGTGTGTGTGTGTGTGTGTGTAAGTGTGTGTATGTGTCAGTGTGTGTGTGTGTGTGTCAGTATGTGTGTGTGTATGGCTTTGGTGATCTACGTAACATGGAAACTATGCAGAAAATGCAGCATCTGTGCCCAGAAGGAATGTTTTTGCAAATTTCTGCACTCTTAGAAAAACTAACAAATAAACCCTTCCAGGACGGTCACTGCTCGTTGGTGTGCAAGGCACATCAGGGAGACCTGAAGTTAAAATAATGAATTTAACCCCTTCTGCTCAACTCACACAGTCATGCTGCAGCTGGTCGCTTCCTACCTGGCCAGGCTCCTACAGAAAGCTCCACTGCCGAAAGAACAAATGGGTCGGGACCCGGTGTGGATCTGGCAGCGACTTCCTACTGGGACTGCTGCCTGCGGAAAGCAGGAGTGAATTCAACGCACAGGTCAAACACATCACCAGGCATCTGCTTCCAAACCCTGCGGTCACGCTGCAACATTTCTGCACTTGGCTGACCTGTGCTGCGTAGCCTCCGTGTGATACAGTTTATGCGGCTGGATGTGCTCACGCGTGGAATTCCTGTTGAGCACCTTGCCTAAGGGCACAGCAGCTGGGCCTTCTGGTTATCAGGCCTTCCTCAAGCACAACGCCTCTCCGCTTCCCCTACAGACAGGGGCAGCACAGAGCCATCTCCCAGTCTCACTGAGGTAGGGGACAGAGACAGTAACGTTCTAGCAACGTCTCCTTAACGCTGTGGAAACATTGTGTCAGAGCTGGGAGCTGGGGGCGGAGTGTGCTGCAGCAGGCTGGGATGGTGGAGAGCCGAAGGTACAGACAGACGGACGGACAGATAACGTCAGTCCTTTAAATACAGCGGCACAGGCTGGAGTGGGGATGCACACTGCACCAGTTTTTTTTTTTTTCATTTTTCCATTTTATCCCCACATTGAAATGCCCAATTCCCCAAATTTTTTGGAATGCCCAATTTGTCATCCATGTTCGGTCCCATTGCACAACCCCCACTGTCAATCCGGGAGAGCGTGGACAAGCACATGCCCTCCTCCGAGACATGTGATGTCAGCCGCTGCTTCTTTTCACACTGCGGTCCACAAGCTATGCTAGCACAGAGATGGAGAAAGACATTTCATATGCAGCTTTGGCACGTGGACCACAGGTGCCCGACCAACCAGCAGGGGTCGCTGTTGCTAATGGGACCGAAGCCTTGGCCGACGTACCCACCGCTATCCCCCGGCAGAACGAAGCCAATGTGTTCCGCCTGAGAGCTCCTGGTCACTGTCGGCTAGTGACACGGCCGGGATCAAACCCGGCCCATAGCGTTCAGTCTACACTCAGAACGAGTGCTTTTACCGGCTGAGCCACTCGGGAGCCCTCCACACTGCACCAGTTTAACCAAGCCCTGTGATGTGCATGCGTGTGTGTGTGTGTTGTATCTGTGTTTGCTTTCATGGGCCACACTACACAGCTCTCTCACACAGCCTCAGAGCAGCTGGTCCTGTCCGTTAGCAGGAGTTGAGTGTCTCTCTCACCCTCACACAGGCAGCTACCACACGCCTCACGTCCTGCATTCGGAGTTTGGTGTGAGGCTGAGCTGACAGGAGTGGCACTAAAGAAAGAGATTAAAGCCCTCAGTGTGGTGGTGTAGAGGAGGGTCCCAGAGCCGGTCTCTGCAGTACAGACTGAGCACACTGTCACACACACACACACAATTTCTCACACACACACACACACACACACACATGAATGTGCGCGCGCGCACACACACACACACACGTGTGAGCGCACACACACCAAAGTCAAAAGTTAAAGTTTTTTACTTGTCACATGCCAAGGTACAATGTACAGTGCAGTGAAATGATGGTTGGCAGCGGGGCAGGAGCTTTTTAAGCTCCTAACAGCAGTCAAGAAGACTCTTTTTTAAACCACACATAGTTCATCAGCCGATTACCAAACAATGGAGGCAAAGCTCCAGATTTGGTTGGAGCCATTACGGAGCATAATGGGAGAGATGCTTCTCTTTATAAATTGCGCTGTTGTCATAAAATGTCGTAAAATATCATTAATATCCTTTGGCGTGGTCTTTCACCTCATTCCCTATGGAACAGCGTTAACCTCCACGTTGCCCTCTAGTGGAAGAAGTGACATGACAGAGATCTGGCCATTACGGACAAAGATGAGAAATAAAAGCTGGCCACACAGGTAGGGCAGTCACGTTCACTCAGAAACATTCTGCGTGATCACTACCAAATGCCAAAGACAGGAATACAACTTATGAATAAAAATACACCTGACCTGAACTCTATTAATGAAATCTTTTTTGAGAGGCATTACAAACTGAAATCCACTTCTAAAATGACATCCGAATAAAGCTGCAATACCGATGAACATTCAGGACTAATTGATAATTACAATGGCTGCAGTTTTAGCAGCCTATGTCATAGATGAATCAAGAACAGGGGAAAAAAAGACCTTCCGATGAATGAAAAAATGATCACAAAAGATCACCTCGGGAGGGACTTACCTCTCTGACAGACGACACCAGCGTCCTCGCTGTGAGAGCAGTCAGTGACACCCCAGCCTTTGAATCCACAGCTGGACAGGGAGGCCTCCCTGCCCCTTCTGTCCAAATCTTCCAGCCAAATAGGGCCAGATCCTGGAACAAGGAGTGCCAACGCCAGAACATCTAACCCCAACCCTACACCGAGGTAAGTCAGCCTGGTTCCAGCTCTACAGTGGGAAAGGGTATAATGAGCCAGCCTGGTTCCAGCTCTACAGTGGGAAAGGGGTATAATGAGCCAGCCTGGTTCCAGCTCTACAGTGGGAAAGGGGTATAATGAGGCAGCCTGGTTCCAGCTCTATAGTGGGAAAGGGTATAATGAGCCAGCCTGGTTCCAGCTCTACAGTGGGAAAGGGGTATAATGAGCCAGCCTGGTTCCAGCTCTACAGTGGGAACAGGGTACCTACACATTTTCCATTTCAAAATTCCATACTTTTCCAGACTCAAATTTCCAGACTTCTTGGTAGATTTTTCAGACCATATTTGACATCTGAGTACAAATAGCTAGATATTTATTATGTAAATAAATGGTTTGAAAATCCAACTGTTAACATGTATGTTACATTCTGACTATGTATGCTATTATGTTGCCAAACAATTGCCAGAAGATTGTAGCTAGATACTGTAGCTCAAACAAATCAATTAACACTAAGCCCAGACAAGTTCAATGCACAGCATTTTATTCAAGCTGCAATGCTAAAACAGTGCAATGTTATTCAGTTTTTGTCATGTATATTTAAATAGCTGTATACCTTCAACCCCTACAGTAACAGAAGCGATGTTCATGTACAATTCACCAGGGAACTAGAAAACAGAACTAAAGTCCATTGACTTTGCTTCATTGGCTATTAGATGGAGTAAAACATAAAACATACTTGTAAACACTGTTTAACACAGGCGTAGAGGCAGCTCTGTGTAGGAGCGTGCGTTCAGTCGCACGCCACACTTCTTACCTTGCTTTCAATGACATCGAGCTCGCTCTGGCCCGCGCTCTCTCACACAGTGGTAAACATTTTGGCTGTGCTGGCTGCATGCTCAGCCAAAAAAAAAGTTCAGTTTATCACACAGCGGCAGGTGCCTTTCAGCACTCCCCCCCTCCGGCAGGCTTGCATCGCCCTCCCCCCCAGACGAAAGTAATAGCACATCACTGCTGCACTGGTGCATCTGAACTCAGATTCTCTCTGCAATTCACACACAGCTTCAAAACCATAACTCTGTGAGCGAGTGGTGGATTTGGGCCCCCTGGTGGCGGAGCGGTGTAAGGGGAAGGCAGGTGACGTCACGTGTGTGATCATGTGACTCACCTAGTCCGTACGTCCCCCCCTGCGCGGCAGACTGAGTGTCGAGGAAGCCCAGCTGACGGCACACCACTCGCGCCTCGGGCACGCCCCAGCCATCGTCACACATGACGACCAGCCGCACGCTCCCATCCTGCAACGCTGCAAAGAGGAGGGGCTATACTGTCAATCACCCGCCCTGCACCAATCACAGCACAGAGGCCCCCCCTCCACCCTCCCAGCTGCTTTTCTACATCAACTAACTTCCTTTTATTTATGTTACACCATAATTATTCACTCTCCTGCATCATTATCACCAACATTATTATTATTATTATCATTATTATTATTGTTTACTGTCTTAGCTGATGCCCTTGTCTAAGGCAATAAAATCACATCATTTATACATCATACACTTCTGCAGCTGGTTACAGTGGGTACAACAACACTGCCGCACACCTGAGCCTCGAGCCCTGTGGAAAGAGCCTCGGGGCAGTACTCACCGGAGGACAGACAGAGGGACAGACAGACAGACAGCAGGAGGGGAGCAGGACTATGCACTACCCACGCCATTTTCCACAGGGTCCAGAGCCAGTCTCAGCAAGGAGAACAGCCTCTTCCCCTCCGTGGAGCAGACTAAAACGCGTGTGCCTTTTTGGAGGGGACATCCCCTACATTGGGAATGTAGGGCTTTTTACACATGAACAGAGATAACTGCAGAAACATTCACAAACATACACAGGTATTTATAGGCATGAAGGATGGCAACCTGATGGAGAACCTAACACTAATGTTCAAAGCACCAGAGTATGAGCAATCAGAATCACCGATTTCTGCTATTCTGGTTTCTGGTTTTTGGTTTCCCATTTCCATTTTTAGTGATTGTGAATGGAAAATATTTGTTTGCCAGTATTATTTTTTCAAGCATTATTTAAATTAGTATTATTTATCCCAGATGGGACGCCAAGAGCAGGAAGTTGTGATGTTTCATTATGAACGCGGTAAAGTCATGAATACTTAAATATCATTATTAATTTAACATTTTTAACTTGCTTACGTGCCTGTGGTTACGCGCATATCCATGCAAATTATTATGCACTGTAATATCAGCACTAGGTGGAAAATGCAGAAAATCTGGGAGCGATGATAAAGTAGGAGGAAGCATAGTCTACCCGCTGTACAACCAGCAACCAAATGAATACCTGCTATAAAAACAGCCAATGCAGGATTGCCGAAAGTATGGCTTTAGTCCCCAAATCTCTGTTTTCCCAGTCCGAATCCAGGAGGACCCTTCAAAAATGACCGGTCGAAAACAGATTAACAGAATACTCTTTGGACTGATCGTTCCTTTGTTGTGTCAGTAGCGCTGTTTCTAAATTAAGACCAGCTATTTTTTATACGTGGTTAAACTTTAACATGGTATCTTGTCTTTGTCATTTTATTACCAAATTCCTCGAATTGGAACATGTTTTGCTACTGGTTCTGGTGTGGGACTAATCTAGGCTTCGTCTCAAAACTGTTTCCCTATTTAAAAAAGAAGATGTAATCTAATTGTTTACCGCACTCGTTCGCTCTACCAGCTAGCTTGTACCTTTTCTGGCCAACCATTGAAACCTGGTCATGCAGCGCTTCTGATGTTGTTGACTCCTTATGGTTTTTCGTATTCTGCCTCACTTGTAAGTCGCTTTGGATAAAAGCGTCTGCCAAACGAATAAATGTAAATGTAACTGTCACACTGTATGCATATATAATAGCTTTATGGTAATCTGTTTGCAGCGCACCACAAAATGATTTGATTTGATTGAATTTACAGTGGACGGCCGGTGCAGGGGAGGAAACAGCTCATGTCAGCTCTGGATGAGACCTCTGGCCAGAAAGATTGGCGCAATAATTAAATTATAGTGAATCGTATTCACATAGCTATCCGTAAGAGAAAACAATAATAATTTAATTATTACCAACATTAGGATATACCACTTTCCTAAATAAAGAATGTTTTTTCTATTAAATTTTGCCATTTAGTAGGATCGCCAAGAGGGCAGCACAAATTCCATGTAATGAAGTTTCATGAAACACACAGGACAAAGCTGACGCAGGTCAGTTCTGCACTTGCGACGTACTGGACGTGAACTGCATTAGCTCGTACAAAACACCCGAAAAACGTGAGCTACAATGCTGGGGCACTCATCTGCCGTCACACTTCCGTTTTAAATCCCGACCGTAAACCAACAGCACCGTACACTCATTTACCAAACACCATACCGCGAGTGAGGCGCAGAAGCCGGTCAGCGGGAAACTGATGCTGAAGTAGCTAATGTTATCTTTAAAAACGCAGTCTGTAACTGACACCTGTCACCGACAGGGGAGGCGGCGACCAAATCTGAAGAAAAGTGACACCCCCTCCTGCCTTGCGGTTGTTAGACTCTCATGCGATTTCAGCTGTAGGCGGAGTTATTAGATTGGTCTGATGTTGATGTGGACCGTAGTTTACAAGCTGAGAAACCCTCTCTAATATTCACCAAAGAAAGACAGAGTCAAAGTTTTTTCCCCACAGACATTTTACTGAAAGGAAATAAAAGAATATATTAACCACAAAGTTTTGCACTTGGAATTTGTGTAAATGATGAAATGTGATAAATATTTAAACTACAATTAAAATAAGAAAGAAAAAGATTTACATTAATGAAAAAGAGCTAAACAAAATCACACAGAGAGGAGCTGTTTGTTCAGTGGTTTTTCTTGCCGTGGTATGTGCCTGGCTCCCCTGTCTGTCAGACCACTGTTGGCTGTGCTGGACACGATGACACAGGCAGTCAGGAAACCTCTCCCTGACTCTCCACACTCATCACCTGGGCTGTACAGTGAAGTATGTGAGCGCAGTCACCTCGAGTCCTGCAGTATCTGCTAGTTGAATTCTCAGCTGGGCTGTCCTGCTCTTACAGTGAGAGGCAGAGCTGTCACACGACACAGGCCAGCAGCCGGGTCTTTCCTGCACTCTGTCTCTGGAGGCTGCAGCTGTCCCAGGGCTCGTCGACCCGCCCAGGCCACAGGCCCTTTCGCGTCCCGCTAGATAAACTCCAGCCCCTCGTACTTGACGTCGCCAATCTTGGTCTCGGGCAGCAAGATCCTGCCGTCCAGGGCAAAGGCCAGCATGTAGGTGGCGATGCTGCCCGCGTCCTCCTCCGACTTCAGGGCCAGGACGATCTGGTCATCGGTGCCGGGGACGAATTTGAAGGAGGAGAAGCCGTGGGTGGGGTTGAGCGGGCCCACGCGCTGGGCGGTGATGTGGCGGAAGCCGGGCGAGCAGCTGAGCAGCAGGTTGGTCCCGCGCCGCTCGTCGGCGGCCTCGTCGTAGCGCTCGGAGCTGGCGCGCCGTGGCAGGAAGAACCAGCGCTGCAGCACGGGGCTCCATGCCGCCGACTCGTGGATCAGGTAACCTGCGGAGGAGCCAGCAGCCACAAATGACCTTCGCCCCCTGACCCCTGACCCCCGTGACAGTATCTGTTAGCAAGAGAGCCCTCGCCGCCTCTGCAGTGATGCCGGTGAGGTGAAGAGGATTGGGAAAAACATGCCACTCCACTAGCTGCTTCAGTGGGTGTTCAGACAATAAAAAACAGCCAGACCTAGAGGCGTGGTGCACCTCAAAGTAATGTGGTGCAAAGTAATCAGTGGTGCTACAGATAATGGTCCGCTTTGTGGTTCTGTCACAATTTTCTTTGTAAATTTGGGGGTAAAATGCCAAGCGGCATCCCCAAAGGAAAAGAAGTATGATTTACCTGTATTCCACAGTTTTGTGTTACTCTAAAACATTCAGCATCGTTTATAGCAGTCCTTACAGAGGCAGGACAGAAGAAAAGGCAGGCGGCTACACCCCACTGCACCTGTGACCCCGCCCGTTCCGGGCCTCACCTGGTGGGCTGATCCCGGCCGCGCTCCGCAGGGCGTTGTAGTGGGCCACCCAGTTCTCATGCTGCACGTCGCCACGGTAACCCACCACCTTCACCCACTCTGGGTTGTCGTTGACGACCTCCCCCGTGGTGGTAGTCCACTCCTTCCCGAGCCCGCCCACATACAGGTGCTCGCCCTTCACGGCCAGCCACTCCGCTTTGAACCCTGAGAGGAGAGAGGGGTCAGAGGTCACGGCTAGCCACTCCGCTTTGAACCCTGAGAGGGAGAGAGGGGTCAGAGGTCACGGCCAGCCACTCCGCTTTGAACCCTGAGAGGGAGAGAGGGGTCAGAGGTCACGGCCAGCCACTCCGCTTTGAACCCTGGGAGGGAGAGGGGGGTCAGAGGTCACAACAGAGGGGCAGAAATGAGCAGAAAAAGAAACGCAGCCCAGCAGGACTGAAATGCCAAATCTTTATAACTACTGATTCACCGCTCTTATCCAGAGCAGTTTGCCGGGCCGCCATGTTGAGGGAATGGGGAAACCTGCCGTAAATCAAGCGGTAGGACCGGGCTACTGAGCAGCGGTTAGCACAGGCATCACTCTGAAAAACAGTGCCAACTTAACCAATCGGATGCAAGTTTACAATCACAAAGGAAAACCTGTCCTAATCTCATGTCATAGAACATGCCTAAGTAAAGAATCAGAACCTTGTGAGAGCTCTATACCCTCCAACTCTCTCTTGCTCCTACTGTAACACATAGCAGAATGCTGTATGTTATGTAAAGACTCTTGCTATCGGTTGTGAAACTGACAATGTGATATCATTTCTGCTCTCAGCATAACCTTGCTGTTCCCTGCTTTGAAAGTCACTCTTGGTAAGAGCGTCTCCTAAATGACTAAACATGAATATGTTGTGACTGTGTCATCCTGTTTGTCAGACACAAGGCCCACTTGCGTCTGTGTTATCCTGTTTGGTTACTGATGTCCTTAGGAATCCTTAAATGTTTTGTCCTTTACCCCTTCAGTTATTTTTTTAAGACGTCTCCACGGTAGCTACTGAACATATCTTTTTGTCGTCAGTGTGTGTATCATGTGGAAATTCGGGTGAAGAGGTCAGAGAGTGGTCTTCACGCCCTCTTCACACCAGCTCTGCAGCTCCCTAATAAACCAGGACTGGTCATTCTCGGGGCTCATTACCATTCTTTACAGTACAACACGGCAAGCACAGAATATGGCCGTCAGTACAGCTGCATTTAACCACATTTAGCTGTAGGTCAGTGCAGGTGTGCAGGTGTGCCGGTAGCCGACAGGCCGGAAGATGCCCACAGGTGAGCAGAGAGAGGATGTGATATAACAGGAAGGCTGCACCCTGACGAAGTTTGGCTGTTAGGGAAGTTAACGTATGCTGATGTGGAAATCTTACCACTCTAGTGACTAGGTATTTTCTGGAGGTGAATAAGAGATTATTTAACACAGGTAGGGAGCTCAATACTACAAACATGTGTGAATGCGTACCAACTCAGAGCAGCAGCTAATACAGCTACTGAAGGTACAGAATTCAAACAAAAAGCTGCGAGTGTTTATGTGACCTTAGACTCACTCCCTCTCCAAGGAATTACCTCATCCTGACATTCTTTTTTTTCTGTAACTTCGTTACCTTGAACATTGACGATAAAACTCTCTCGTATCGTATCTGACTCTCATGACACTCCTGATAGGTGCGTACATCGGAGACTGGCGGCAGCTCTGCTGTAACGAGCGGGGGAGGTGAGGGCTGAGGCAGGACCAGGCTGCACCCCGCTGTGACCCCCCCGGGCCCTGGGCTGCAGGTGTGAGGGCGCAGACCCCCCGCTCACCTTTAGAGACCGTCCCGTCCCCATCAGGAAGGATCACCCAGGGAACGGCCCTGTCGCCGTCGATGTGGTAGACCACGCCCGTGCGGTCATCCACACTGTAGAGCCGCCCGTTGAAGGCCACCAGCTCTGACAGCTCCATGCCCCGCCCCTTCTCGGCCAGGTGGGTCTCCAGCACCACCTGCTCCGGGTCCCACTCCACTGCCACCCTGTCGCCGCTCTCTGACACCAGCAGATGGCCCCGTCGCAGGTAGCTGAACCAGGTGAGGTCCTTATCACTGCGGGAGGCGGTGTCCAGGTCGGCGATGACGGCGATGCGGTACCGAACCCCCTGAGGGGTGCGCTCGGGCGGGCTGAGGGGGTAGGTGTCATTGTAGCGCCCCTCCCCCCTTGCCCCCACCCACCCCAGCCGGCCATAGCGCCGGCCCCGCCCATCGCCGTGGGGGGGTCTCTGTCCCACGCCGCCCCCTGCTGTGCGGTGGGTGTACAGCAGCAGGGCCAGTGCCAGCAGCACAGCCACCGCCACTGCCCGCCACCGCGGCCGGAAGCGTGGGTCCAGCGCCGTGCTCAGGGAGGCCAGCAGGGGGAGCTGTCGGACGGAGATGCCCAGCGGGATCATAGAGCCGTGCTGCTCCGGCGGGGCGTGGCCCGGGCCGTCAGCGGATGAGGCATCGGAGGGACCTGCGGGGCCAGGAAGAGAGAGAGATTCAGGGAAAGAGAGGCACGTGAGGAAAAGAAGGATATAAGCACCTCCGATCCCCTCAGAGTTCCTTTGTATGATTCACCTCATCACTGCCGAATCGCACAGCATGCCTCATGCACCCGGAGCTGCTCTACAGAGAGCTGAACATGCAGCAGCCAGGACTGCCCGAGCTTTCAGCACAAACACCACACAGGGAGGCGGGAGCTCACTGTCTCACTGCCACTCGGACCTGATCACATTTCCCAGCAACATCAGAAGCGAAATTCCCGAGGTCCTCAGGGAAACTTTTACAATAGGACGGTCTGCCATGCTGACAAACCTGTTCTTCTACCTTCTCAGCCAGTGCAGGAGTGGTCACACATTCCCTCTGTGCTCAGGAACCTTTCTCCAGAACTCTTTTAACCTTCAGCAGGGAGATCGGTTACACGTGGGGGTGAAACTGTTCAGCTCCCAGCCCCATGCTGCACAAAGCTACACGCTGCCTGTGAACTGCGTGACCCTGAGCTCCCGCTGAAGCCGCACACGCAAACGCCGCTCAAAGGCTACGCTCCGACTGAGAGCAGGACAGCACACCCAACCACAGAAAGCAAGGGACGTTTGTAAGTGTTGATGGGAGCCAGAGTTTTTGATTGGTTTCCTCAACGACCTCAAACCGTGTGAGACCGATGCTGTGTGCTGAAGCTGCCGAGAGAGAGAGAAAATGACAGCAGCACTGTGTCATAAGCACAGCTCTGTGTGGCTCTTACTAACAGAATCCTAAATATTCCCACTCAAAACCTCACAAAATCAACACGTCCAAACCCAGGTCCGCATGACTCAACACACTAAGGAAGCGGCGTGCTGAAGGAGACGCAGAGACCCCCAGTCCCACCGCTCTCTCCACACACTCGGCCAGCAGGGAAAGGTGAAAACTAAAACTAAGTTATGAAAACTAAATAAATAGGAACAAACAGGTTCCTAAACTCCTGTATTCACCTAGGCTGTGAACAGACAGATGAATATGAACCTTTACAGAGGTCACCATGTGTCAGAAAGCGCAAAGATACTTGAATGCCATATACATGAAAGATCAAAGGTCACACATAGTCACAGGGACAGAGGTCATGCTCTCGGGTTGAACCTGAGACACTGTGAGAGAGAGAGGGCCTGGCAGTGAGTCCCGGGACAGAGACAGCCCCAGGTGAAAGCTGACTCCACAGGTATTGGAGCACAGCTGTCAGGGGTAACGCCCCCTATTTGAACCCCTGCTCCTCCACCTTTCAGCGGCATTTCAATCCCACCCGCGGGAGAGAACTGAGGCTGTGCAGAGGCTCTGATCCTCAGCTCATCTGGCTGCTCGGGCCAGCCTGTCCACAGTGACGGCGGCGATCCAGAGTGCCGATTGCTCAAACGCTTCCCTGGCTTCTGACACTGAAACGTAGATACAGCTGAGTCTTCCTGTATGACACCCGTTTTCACTGCAGGGGCGAATATCCACCTAGTCAGGTCCAGAGTGTAAAGGTTTCAGGGCTGTGCACCCAGACACTAAGGTGGTCAGAGAAAGACAAATCTCAAATGCAGGTGTGTAGATACACTCTCCCTCTCACACACACGCACGCATGCATGCACTCACGCACACACACACCTCTGATGTCAATCTGTGTAGCAACACCTCCCTGCGACCCGCGCTCAGCTGGTGCGGGACACTCCACCGGGCCCCCGTCTGTCAATGGCCCCTTTCAGCAGCGCCCCCCCTCCCTAAACACAGCTCCTTTATGGAGTCACCATGGCTCAGGCTATGAGGAGGGGAGGGTCCTCACTGAGTGACAGCACCACGGCCCAATCATCATGTGGGAGACGTGCTGCACCAATAGCAAGCAGAGGCCGGAGCCCCAGTGAGATGCATAAATCGACACTGCGGCCCCGCTGTACGCGGTGCGGAACCTCCGCTTGACGCACTCTGACCTTTCCCTCGACACCCTCGGCGCCTGAGCTCTCTCCCTGTCACGGTTTTGGACTTTCTCAGAGGAGCTTATTCGCCTTTGAAAATAAAACTTCCTATTTGAACTCACGGCACAGCCCACCTCTCCTAAAGGTACCCACCTACAGCAGCTCCGTAACTCTCACAGGAGCAGTTTCAATACTTAAAATTAACGATACAAACTGTGAGTCCCCCGCGGCTCGGACAGTAAGGGCTGGCTGTGTCAGCCCGGGTTCGAAACTCGCTATGTCAGCCGCCCGCAGCGGTAGAACAAATCGGCTTTGTTCTTCCAGGGTTGGCGTGGCCAGGTCACACAAGGCTCTCTGGTTATAATGCTCACGCACTGTGACTCCCTCAGCTGCCTGTGAGTTACTCAGATAGGGTCAGGAGGGTAAGCCCACCCTCTGCTCAATGCCTCCCTCCTGGTGCACTGTGGGACTTGTAGTATGAGCAGTGTTGGCACTGGCCTGCATGTCAGCTGCAGGACTACATGTACCTGGCCTTGTGCTCTCGCTCGGGTGCAAAGGCTGTTGGAGTGGGGGGAGCTGGTTTTCACAAGTATTCACAAGTATTCTCAAGGGGAAAAACACTAGGAAAAATGTGGGTTGAATTACCTGTTATAAATAACTCATTATTGGTCGTTAAAGCTAACACCATGCCTCACGGGCCTACTCTAGGCACACCTGCAGATTTGCGACCACTTGAGGTGTGGCCTGTGGCTGCAGAGATGATGCTGAAACTTCCTGGGGGAAAGTTCAAAGGTCAGCTCCATTATTCTTGCCTAGAGAAGTGCTGCCAGGTCGAGCCCAGGGGACACTCACACGTCCCCACTCAAAGGGAGAGGAAAAAATGCTGTGTGCTTTCCCTCCACAGTGCTTGGAGCTGGCCGATTTGCCTCTGCCACTCCACAGGAAATGGAAGGTTTTCAGACAGTTTCAGGCTGAACCTCGCGACGGGAACGGACAGTTAACTGCATGTGCAGAGCGCTGATCGCCGTTTCCTGAACACGTTTCTTGAATATAAAGCGCACTGTTGCACTGAACTGTAATTCTCCTGTTTCCTGTGGTGGATGGAGCAGTGTGGTGTAGCAGTAAGGAGCAGCAGTGTGGTGTAGCAGTAAGGAGCAGCAGTGTGGTGTAGTGGTAAGGAGCAGCAGTGTGGTGTAGCAGTAAGGAGCAGCAGTGTGGTGTAGCGGTAAGGAGCAGCAGTGTGGTGTAGTGGTAAGGAGCAGCAGTGTGGTGTAGCAGTAAGGAGCAGCAGTGTGGTGTAGTGGTAAGGAGCAGCAGTGTGGTGTAGCAGTAAGGAGCAGCAGTGTGGTGTAGCGGTAAGGAGCAGGTCTGATAACCAAAAAGTTGCAGGGTTGATTCCCAGCTGGGACACTTCTGTTGTAACGGGAAACGTTGTATAAGGAAATGTATTCACCTTGTGTAATCTTAGAGGAGCTGAGGAATTTCCCTGTGCCAGGCCCTTGAAATTTGAACACCTGATTAACTCTGGACAAAATCAGCAGGATTAACATAGAATACAATGAACTCCATTCCTGGCCTTCTTGCAAAGCCACGACATGTGCAGAATTTCCCACCTAAGAAAAAAAATGTGAAAGGTAACGCAGTGTCCTCAAACCCTTACCGGCAAACAAAACAGCAGCTCCTCTGTAACCAAGGCTACATTCAAGCGTGATCACCCTCACCCGCGTACACCCTTGCCCCAGAATCCAAGGGAAATGCACCGCCCCATCTGGGCCTTCCTGGACAAACACAACTTCAGCAGTCACAGCGGACCGCGAAGAGACGGCGCAGGGGAGGCGAACGGATCAGTTACACACACTGCCCCGGTAATCAACAAAGCGCCATAAAATATTCATACGAGTCCTTGTGCTTTTCTTTCACCTGATCTTGTGCCGACCCTTAGTCCTGTTACATTACACCGCTGTTCTCCGAAGCACAGTTCAGAAAACCCAGTTTTCACTCCGCTCAGGAACTGGGTCTACTTTTGCACGCCAGCACTTCCACGTACAGGTCGGTAAAAGCAGTGACTTTAAAGAGAACTTAACAGTATCGCCTGGCGGAATCACCAATGTTGCTTAGATACGCTACACCAGATACTCGCGTAGCGTGGATACAGTATTCGGCATGGGAACGATACGCGCCCTAAGGACAGGTAGATACGATGATTAGGTCGACTTTTCCAGTGAGTCAAGAGCACAATCAATTCAACCGTTTGCTTCCTTTCCTTTAACATAAAACTAACAGTTATGGATGCACGCGCTAGCTACATTATGATTGTGGAGATAGTTGATATGCTGAAGGCGAAGTATTTTATATTTATTTATTATTTTTACATACGTGGGAAACTCCACGGGTAACTCTACACAGTGCAGTAAGTAGCAACGCCCCTTCACACATAAACGGAGTGACCTCCATTCCACTGAAATTCCCCGCGTGCTGTGCGGCCCCGTTTCACCAAACAAAAATCTAATTAAAGACTTTGCAAAATTTACTCAAAGATACCCCCCCCCCCCCCCCCAACCCCCAACCCCCAACCCCCAACCAATCTATGGGTAATGCATTCTAACGAATTGAGCAAAACCATCCGACTACTGGACAGCCGGTGAGCTGGCAACCTCAGTAACTCCTCAGCTTTCTTAAGAAACTGGCCAGTTAATAGGATTGAGCGAACCGCTAAAGCCGCACCGCCGGCTGCTCGCCCAGGCGCAGCGGCCCCATGCAGCGGCAGGTCGGTACTCACAGGGGGCGGTGAGTCTCCAAGCGTCGGGCCGAGGCGTGTTTTTGGTGGTGGAAACGCGGCGCTTCGGGGGTGCCCTACCCCCGCTCCATCGTGTGCACAGCGCTGGTGCAGCCAGCGCTTCCTCTCGCGTCCCGCGTCTGTCAGGATCGGCGGCGACAGCGCATCGATCGCGGAACCGCCTACCCGACGCATGCTGCGTAATCCGAGCGCAGGGCTCGCCTCAGCTCCGCCCTGACCTTCTCCGGTGTCCCGCTGGGTCTCTCCGTGCTTGTTAATGTGGACTCAACTCGAGACTCCGGGCCCGAGAACGGGGTGCACACTTTGGTCTCGTTGGCAGTTTTTCCTCAGGTTCAGATGTAGGACATCAGCTTAACTCTGCAGGTGAGCCCGGAGGCTGGCACGCTACGGTGTGCTTTCAGCAGGCATCCCCAAACGGGCGTACCACCCGAGTTCCCGGGACGAAAGACAGGGTCGCCTTTATTTCGCACAACAATGCTGTCTTTCACGGGCCGTTCGCATTGCAGAGGCGGCCAAACGGCTCATGGCACGAACGCTCAGTGAGGATTCAAACGATCCAAAACCGCTTTAAACCCACAGGTACAATCTGACCAAACTGCACGAATATCTATATATATCCAAATATGATGCATAACAAGCTAAAATACACATACAAACATTCGAACATTATCTGTTAGGTGTTTTTTTTTATTGCAGCGACGAAACAGACAACATAAACAAAACCAATCAGGAAAACAAGAGTTAGCATATTCTTTCAGCATCGCAAGACAAAGTCGTATAGTTTTACTTACAATAATTTAAATTGTCTTTTTGAACAAATAAATCGTTACAGTGAAAGCTACCACTTACAGACAAAAGAAAAGTAATTGTTTGGTGCAAAAATATAACTTGTCCGATAGTTATATTACACATTTTAGTAAGATATTTTCAAGAGTTATATTCAGAGAATATGGTGCACATCTTCAAACACTCCACGTATGCAGAACTATATAATCTTTTGCATTTTAAAACAATTTCGGTAATATCTGCATCAGTGGGTTGTATTTGTAAGCATTCCTTCATCTGATAAGAATATGAAGACAGATTACGTAGTATGAGGAAAATACATTTACAGCATGATAAAACTCTAAACCTCATTATAACTGAGGGAAAGGGTTAATCCTTTATTCATAGAACACCAATGAAAGCGAGTGTGTGTGCTTCCTGAAACTACCGCACAGTGACGTGTCTTTTACTTTGCCACTAACAGGACAGTAAAAGATCCAGGAGGAACACTGGGGGGGGGGGGGGGGGGGTGTGGCTTCCTGAACCAAACAGTGTTTTGTTGTGGCGAGCCAAGTATTTTGATTTGTTGAAGGTCAGGGTAGATCCATCTCATTGTGGATCCATGAAACTGCACTCTCTTCTTGCTAGGTGTGATGCCTGGTTGGGTGATCTGAATGTTGTCATCCAAGCCCTGCTGATTCATGGGAAATTAACAAGAGGAAGTGAGTGGGCATGAGGAAGCAGAGCATTCTGGGTAAGGGGCTTTGTGTTGGCTCAGCTTTTCCCCATCATCTTCAGGAGGAGCTGCAAGGGGGCGAAAAAAAACAAAAACAAACGTAACATTTAATGTAGGAGGTCGCAAACTGCCAACAGCGTCAGCAATATAACTGCGTAAGCAGCTCTTCTGTCCCATACAGGTGATGCTCAAAACGTCAGCACAACATCTCAGTAACACTGCTGCAAAGCATGGCTGGGATGGGGTGTGGCGCTGCTGTGATGTCACAGGAGGGTGAGGGGAATGCTGGGATGGGGTGTGGCGCTGCTGTGATATCACTGGAGGGTGAGGGGAATGCTGGGATGGGGTGTGGCGCTGCTGTGATGTCAC
>NC_050583.1:1327500-1365000 GCF_013368585.1 Megalops cyprinoides | reverse complement strand
CTACAAAACTGATAAATTAACATAGATGTATGGCCAACAATCTCCAAATACTATTCATATTTTCTGTTGAATATGACACCATGATTGTGCCTGTAGCATTTATGGATCAAAAGTTGCAGTGTCTTTTAAGTAACCTGGGAAGGTACAAAAGTGTAAGTATTCATAATTTAATCAGAGATATCTTGAAATAGTTTTAGATAAATAGTTTTATAGGTGTGAATGTGAAATTTTGCCACATCTTCAATATGAGGTTTCTTTATGCAAAAATTCAGCACAATCAGAACGTGTCATGCCAATTTCACTTTGATTTCACATGGAATGGCTGTCATGCACGATTCCCCCTGACAGATCTTGTATGATTAACGCATCCTGGCACATCTCCACAGCACATACCTCAGAAACTGCCAGTATCCGCCATGCAGGTAAATGACTAAAGGCAAATCTGAAACGGAGCAGAAAGAAACGCTGTCAGGTGACTCCATTTCTTCCATTGCCACTCTTGGAATTTCGGCAAGGAATCAGCGTAAACGAAACTATCCTGCATTTTCACTCGGTTGCATATCTCCAGCGAGCAGACGGGTTCGTAGCATGGGGGCGGTGGTAATGTATACCGCTTACATAAACATGGGGTGTAAAACGAAACCAGGACAGCACCGGGCAGGGGAACGGGGTGCTTAACACTTATGTAACAAAGCCGTAAGGAGGCCTCACCTATCGAAGAGCCCGTTGGCACGTAAACATCCAGCTTCTCCCCGTCGCCCTCTCCGTAGGGGACATTGAGCAGCGTCTGCGCCGCGCTGCGCGCTCTCTCCGTACCTGCACGGCAAAGCGCGCACACGCGCGGAGATGCTGTCACTTCGGAGAGGAAGCAGAGCTGTCCGGCTAAGCGCTACAGCTAACAACCGCTGCGGTCCACAAGAGGGCCGGAAAACGCGGCTTCGTGTTCTGCATACACAGAGAGCAGTGCACGACATAAGACGCCGTGACACCATTATGGTTCGTCGTTTCTCAAGAATGTGACGACCAAACTAAGGCTCTACAAAACAGTGAAAAATAAGCAGGACAACAGACCTTCTCTGAGCGCTGCCACGTGGGCTTTTATGACATCGTCCGCGGACATCCTGTGCGGCCACCGGCAGCTGTCAGATTTAATAAACCGGCTCCGGTCGTGCCCTCCAGCTCCTGCGAAACTGCGGCGCTCTCATCCGGACCAGGCAAGCAGCCATACCGAGCCTGCGGGCAGCGGCCGCGACACACAGCGCCCTCTGCTGGCGGTCATCCTAACTTCCTCCCTTCTCCCTACCCGTGATTCCTCGCATCAGAACAGATCAGATCAGAACAGATCATAGAAGCATAAGTTATATGTGAGTAAAGATTCACACGAGTTGCAATATACATTTTTCTTAGTGTTTGATGTCATACTTGCATGATGTCTTTATACTTAAGCATGCATAAATAACAGTTTGGCGTAATTATAATATAGATATAACTGGACACAATAAACGACACTCGTTTTGAGAATCGTTGCCAAACAGAGAAGCTAAGAAAACAGTGTTATCCAGTTATACTGCATTCATACATCAGAAAGCTCCTTGCCTGTTGGCGGGCAGCAGCGGTGTCCCGCCAGAAACAGCGCAGTGCGCAGTACACAGCACGGGAATTTGTGCAGGATCGCCGATCTTTATAAGACACGGATCGGCTAAAACGTGTACGGGTGAATGTAGCCGTTCCGCACACGGGCCGTCAGTGTCTGCGCAGGCGCAGTAAATGCAGCCAGTGACGTTTCAGCGACTCGCGGTCCCTGTATTTAAAGCCGCCGGTGGCGGGACTTTCAACTTCAAACCTTCAAAACTTCAGGAGCACTGCCCGTTTATCCTGAATTTTGTTCATTTTATTTTTTTATAGGTTTTATTTCTGTGTCAGCCGACGGGAACAGAAATGGACTGCTTTAACCTTTCGCAGATTTTACCAAATTCTCCTAGGAAAACGAGGGGTCAAATCCAGGTAAGATGACAGTTCAAAAAGCTGCATCTGGCTACCTAAATATATTTATACATCTAGTTAGACGACAAAATAGTCAGCCAGCTTAATATATCCCATGAATATTTATTACATTTGTTAGCTGGTTAGAGTGTATCTAAATTTAACTGGTGCATTTATTCTAATTCGCCAGCTATCAGAAACGGGGAGGGGAGCGCCAAACGCTGCGGTCGGGTTTTCACTTTGCTCCGTCATCCTTCTTTTCAGGTGATTTTCGGGCCGATGTTTTCGGGGAAAAGGTGAGGAACCTTTTTAAACACCTTGCTCGACTAATTGCATTATTTATACTAACTTGCTACGTGTAGATTTATTGCGCCAAATTAACTGTTTTGTATCTAACGCAGCTTCCTGATTTGGCAATGTTAACGTTAGACGAATATGTATATTTCACACACGTTAATAATAATGTTGTTATTGATGGATGAATATATAGCGTTTTAGAAATGTGCATAAGTCGCCTTTGTTTGGTCCCCCTTTCAGCACGGAGCTGATGCGCAGAGTTCGGCGCTTCCAGATCGCGCAGTACAACTGCCTGGTGATCAAATACGCAAAAGATACGCGCTACTCGGACACGGGGATGGCCACCCACGACAAGTGAGACGTCCTATCCGTCAGATTTATCACATCTTCATAAGATGCAGCCGCATTGATCCGTGTACTGTAGCTACTGCTCTTTAATATATACCCATTACCACACGTTCCTCTCGGCAGATACACGATGGAGGCAGTTTCTGCCAATCGGCTGAGGGACGTACACAAGCTGGCGCTGGACGCCAGTGTCATCGGCATCGATGAGGGACAGTTTGTAAGTGAATTTCCCTCAGTTCAGCTGCATCCTTGTGAAATGGCTTCCGCCGCAGCACTGCGTAGATCGCATCCTGTTGACTGAGCCACGCTACCAATCCAACGTCGACTGTGTGTGACTGTCAACTTTAAATGGTTTTCAGTGATTGACAGCCTTTTAAATGCTTTGCTGTGCATGACAGGGGGTTGTGATTAATTTTAGCGGGGAATTCGGTGCAGGGAAACGCGGAGCGTGGAGTGGAAATGATTCAGGCGTTGCGCTCTTCCGCAGTTCCCGGACACCGTGGAGTTCTGCGAGGAGATGGCCAACCGGGGCAAGACCGTCATCGTGGCTGCGCTCGACGGAACATTCCAGAGAAAGGTACAGACGGGCGATCTGCATGTGCAAATCTCTGAAAAGTTTGGGGTGGCAGAAATGTTGTACAGTGGTCAGGGATCCAGACGTGTAACCTGCAGGTTGTAGGTTTGACCCTGCAGTTCTACCTCAGGATTGCTTCACCAGATCCCCACCTAACTTGTTAAAATATGAGTTTTAGGGTAAGGACATAAGGTAAGAAAATATGTTAATCCAACGTCAAAAGCGAGTGTTCAGTATGGGAAATGTATAACTACTTGTTTCAAACCTTAATACACTACAGTATACCTAGCAGTGAGTGTCTTGTAGGCAGGAGTATGGGGGCATTTTTAGTTTTTAAAACATGTCCTTTATTGCAAATGAATGAGGTACAAACAGTCTGGCAGCTGCACTGTGAGGTGTGTGTGTTTGTGTGTGAGGTGGGTGTGTTTGTGGGAGGTGTTTGTGTGTGAGGTAGGTGTGTAGGAGGTGTGTGTGTGTAGGAGGTGTGTTTGTGTGTGAGGTGTGTGTGTTTGTGTGTGAGGTGTGTGCGCGTGCGTGTGTGTGTAGGAGGTGTGTTTGTGTGTGAGGTGTGTGTGTGTGTGTGCGCATGCGTGCGTGTGTGTGTGTGAGGTGTGTGTGTAGGAGGTGTGTTTGTGTGTGAGGTGTGTTTGTGTGTGAGGTGTGTGCGTGTGTGTGTGGGAGGTGTGTGTGTAGGAGGTGTGTTTGTGTGTGAGGTGTGTGTGTGAGGTGTGTGCGCGTGCGTGCGTGTGTGTGTAGGAGGTGTGCTTGTGTGTGAGGTGTGTGTGTGTGAGGTGTGTGTGTGTAGGAGGTGTGTTTGTGTGTGAGGTGTGTGCGCGTGCGTGCGTGTGTGTGTGGGAGGTGTGTGTGTAGGAGGTGTGTTTGTGTGTGAGGTGTGTGTGTGTGAGGTGTGTGCGCGTGCGTGCGTGTGTGTGTAGGAGGTGTGCGTGTGTGTGAGGTGTGTGTGTGTGAGGTGTGTGTGTGCGCGTGCGTGCGTGCGTGTGTAAGCACCCTCCGCCGTGTCCTCCAGGCGTTTGGGAACATTCTGAGCCTGGTTCCGCTGGCGGAGAGCGTGGTGAAGCTGAACGCCGTCTGCATGCAGTGCTACAAGGAGGCGGCCTACACCAAGAGGCTGGGGGAGGAGACGGAGGTGAGGCACGCTGGGGGTGGGGGGTGTGAAAAGCCAGTTCGATTCCCCACGGGGGCACTGCTGCTGTACCCTTGGACAAGGTACTTAACCTACAATTGCCTCAGTAAATATCCAGCTGTATTGATGGATGAAATTTGTAATAAAAAAAAAAAACGAACCACTGTAAGTCACTCTGTTAAATGCCAATAATGTAATGTAAGGTATTGTAATGCTTGCAGCATCAGGCCACGGGGACCATTTTTGGAGTCTTTTGTGTGATTTTCTGTTTGCATTTTTGCATTTTCATTAGCATTTTATGTTTGCTTCCCTGCTCCGTGTTTTTTTGCGTCAGGTGGAGGTGATCGGGGGTGCGGACAAGTACCAGGCGGTGTGCAGAGTGTGCTACGGCGGGCTGATGAGCAATAAAGAGAACAGCACCCCCCGGAGGGAGGAGACGCCCCGACATGCTCTTCCAGGGAGACAGCTGGACCCCAACGTTCCCCGAAAACTCTTCAGCACCCTGCACATCTGAGCCAGACCATCACTGAGCATGCTCAGTCAGGCCCACCATGGCCCAGGGCACAATGGCGACAAAGTTTTTTAAACTTTATAAAAGGGTTAGAAACTCACTGCAAATGTGCGTGTTTGTATACATTTAATCTTAAACCTTCAAAACTGTTGTGACTACAGCATTGTAAAATGTTTTCACCATGATTCAGGAGTGTGATGCAAGTGCCTTTTAACATATCTGTGTGAAGGTTGGTGCGCGCACGCTCTGAATACATTTAACTTGAGTCTTTAGATTTAAACTATTGCTAAATGCTGTTTATTAAAGATTAGCTGCTGATCTCTGTCAGCAAGGTCACTGTAGTTCTGAATGTAACACTGTTGTACAGAGATTCTGTTCACAAGCTAACCTCTCAGAAGTGCTGCCATTTTGAATTAAACTTATTTATTTCCAAAAAACTGTACTAAAGTTTTAACTGAGTGCCTTTGTATTTCACAATGCAAAATTTGTTTCAAACCTGGTTAATTTTGGTAATTTCCCCTTTTTCTTTTGGTTTAACTTCAGGGAAAGTATTTTGTCCTGAAACCTTTGTTCTGTTCCACGCTTCACTCTGTGCGATTACTGAGTGCTCACGGTTGCTTGCCTGTGTGATCTGCACGGCTGTCCCTTCTTCCTGTTCCTTCCTCCACAAGCGAAGAGTTTACGCAGAGCCAGCCCAAACAAAAGGAGGACTCTGAGTGAACACACTTCCAGTAGGTGAGAGCATTTGGGGAGATCAAAACCAAGAAAATCTAATGGCTTCATTTCATGTACCGCTCATATTCAGCAAAGGCCAAACATTCAGGCTTCTATCAAAACATTCTGCACTTCCAACTTCAGCCAGTCCTGGCCCTTCATAAGAAAAAGTCTCCAGTTGTGCAGGAAATTTGCCAACAGGAGGATACAGAGCAGCTAAAAGCCGAAAAGTAGTTTCTGTCTCTGCCACATGAGCTAAACTGTTTTCTGATCTTATTCCAAATTTGGAGCATCTGCCTGTTAGGTTTAATTCTGTCTGCACTTTGGCTCAAAGCCCTTTTCTGCTGTGCATTCGGGGATAGACTCTTCGCTGAGATTGGAGAGACCGTACAGACGCAGGACTGTTAGAGATCAGCTTTCTGCTTCAGGCTGCACGCTGTGGGCCTGAGCCGACCAACCTGGCTGCCAGCAAACTGCTGAAACACTGACAGCCTCCTGAGAACAGTGCAGACACGGGGTGGGAGCATCTCCATTACACAGCCTCCTGAGAACAGTGCAGACACGGGGTGGGAGCATCTCCATTACACAGCCTCCCATATACAGCACAGGGAAGGGTGACCCAGGGGGCGAAGGGCGTCCCTGTCCCTTTAGGGTGTGAGTAGAACTGTTTTCTTAAAACTTCTATTGGTTACAAAAAAATTGCTCACATTTGGACTCAATTGTTTCTCTTTATTTAACAAGGGAGTGATGGACTGGAGTCAATATATTAATCATAACAACATTGTTATTAGTATGAGAACAAATAAAAAAAAAACAAGGATGCTGATCGTGCTTCCATGGCACTTTGAGAATAAGAATTTGACGACATCTCTGGTGATTTGAATAGAAATCTAATGAGGCTTATGTTTATGTACACAGGAAAAATAACTTTAGTTGAAAAACCCAAATCCACTTCACATAGTAGGCCAAACATAATTGAAAATAAGTACAGGATCAGGACAACACAAGGCACCTCCCAACCAAAAATAAAGTGACAATAAATAAAAAGTAAAATGAAGTTTTAAAAAACCTCATTTAAAAACGATTCCATACCTAGATGTCACTAAGACCTGTGAGTGACTGCATCCACCCACATTTAACTTGTAGAAATTACATGTTCCAGTGCAAATCGACACCATGTTACTGTTCCAGCACTTCAGTAGTCAAATCATTCTATCACCAGGGGAACCCAAGAGGAAAACCTAAAAAGTATTCAAATAAAAACTGCCATTCCCTTCCAAAAGCACACAGCAAAAGAACTGAATTCAATCCAAATGAACTGTAGGCCTCTGCAGCCTCGAGCAGGGACACCCAGGTGTCTTGCTCCTGGAGACAGCACCCCCTAGTGGTCTGGGGCAGTCAGAGGTTCTGCTCTGGATATCATGAGTTTATGGGGGGTTTAACTCTGAGTAAAGCCCTAACAGTATAACCCAATGAACACTGTCATTTCCTGTGACATTACCATGTCACAGGCAGGATGTTGCCCCATCAGACCAACGCTGCTGGCTGTCTGCACTGAGCCACAGAGCAGCTCACAGGGAGCAGCTCACAGGGAGCAGCTCACAGGGAGCAGCTCACAGGGAGCAGCTCACAGGGAGCAGCTCACAGGGCGTCCGGGCGCTTGCTCTCCCCTGGCTGATTTAGGGTGAAAGTCTCGAATGACCCCCAGTAAAATGGGGGGAGCTCTACTCTGGCCCCTCAGACTCTGCAGAGGTCACATGTGCACTCTTCTCCCTCTGGCTTAGTTAACTTCACCTTTAGTTTAACAAATTATGAGATTCCCCCTTGAATGCATATGCAGACAGTAAACTTTAAAAATGAGAACCACATCAGATAAGAACACTAAGAATAGTTTTCAAGAGATTAAAAAAATAGATTTTTTTTTTAAGAAACACAAGTGCATCAGAAACAACCAAAGACTTTATGGCATGCTGTGTCCTGTACGAGATTTCTTTTTCAGAGGAACCAAGAAACACACCACTATACTTCACATACACATGTGTATACCCAGTGTTGGTGTGTACTTGTATGTGCGTACATGTGTATGTGTCTGTATGTGCGTATATGTGTGTGTGTGTGTGTACATGTGTATGCATCTGTATGTGCGTATATGTGTGTGCATGTGTACATGTACGTGCATATGTGTGTGTGTACATGTGTATGCATCTGTATGTGCATATATGTGTGCGTGTGTACATGTATGTGCATATGTGTGTGTGTGTGTACATGTGTATGCATCTGTATGTGCGTATATGTGTGTGCATATACGTGTGTGCATGTATACATGTGTATGCATCTGTATGTGCATATATGTGTGTGCGTGTGTACATGTGTATGCATCTGTATGTGCGTATATGTGTGTGCATATATGTGTGTGCGTGTGTACATGTGTATGCATCTGTATGTGCATATATGTGTGTGCGTGTGTACACGTGTATGCATCTGTATGTGCGTATATGTGTGCGTGTGTACACGTGTATGTGTCTGTGCGTGCGTATATGTGTGTGCGTGTGTACACGTGTATGTGTCTGTACGTGCGTATATGTGTGTGCGTGTGTACACGTGTATGTGTCTGTACGTGCGTATATGTGTGCGTGTGTACACGTGTATGTGTCTGTGCGTGCGTATATGTGTGTGCGTGTGTACACGTGTATGTGTCTGTACGTGCGTATATGTGTGTGCATGTGTACACGTGTATGTGTCTGTACGTGCGTATATGTGTGCGTGTGTACACGTGTATGTGTCTGTGCGTGCGTATATGTGTGTGCGTGTGTACACGTGTATGTGTCTGTACGTGCGTATATGTGTGTGCATGTGTACATGCGTGTGCAGGGGTTGCAGGGCTGTTCTCATCGCTGTGGCAGAGTGGCATGGTTTGCGCTCACAGCGCAGCCTGCAGTTCAGCACCGCTGTCAGGTACGCAGCTTTCGCCATCCAGTCACAGATCACAACTCTGCCCTTCCAGGGGGACTCGCGTTTGCCCTGAAACGCCATTCATGCCACGGCACTTCTCTCTTAAACTGATTTACTTTCTTGGCGAAAACACAAGTCTTGAAGGATTTAAAACTGAACCCAGAAACAAAGTGTGTGTTGGACGTTCCCAGCCTGCTGCAGGTACGTTTGCCCTTAAATATGATTGTGTCTTTTTTTGTGTCTGAACCCCTGCAGGGCGTCACCCTGGTAACTGCCCTGTGATCCGGTTCTGGGGTAATGGGGAGTACAGTGTTGTTTGTGTCATCAATCACATGCAAGTATGTCTGTTGTTTTGTGACATGCCTGCTACAGCAGGGGGCGTTTTTCACTACATATAAAACACAAACTCTTATCATTTTCACACATCACCCATGCAGTCCTTAACACATTCATCACTGCATTTCACCCCTGTGCTGTAACCTTTCCACACTGCCACACCCTCACATTCTGCATGAGCTGGATGTGAAACAGACACAGCCGGCCATTCTGTGACACGTCCACATAAAACGTACGCTCTGATTTAAAAATGTTCTGCTTAAACCCGTCTTTTGGGTTTGGCCAGTCACTTCTCAAACTCTCCAGGTTTCCGAAATCTACTTACGCTGAAGCTTTAGGCTTTTATCAGATCAGCATTACATCTGCATAAAGTCAACCTGAAACACAGTAAAAAGAGTTCCCTTTGTGCACGGAGGAGCCCACAACACCTGAGCCACACCTGCTGTTCCGTCTGAGCGCCATGCTCCTCATAGCGGTGGAATTAGGCAGTCGACCATAAGCTACTGCTCTATGTGGATCATACCACAACAAATCACATTCAAAATCCTATTTGAGTATGCGTGTATATATGCATGCGTGTGTGCGCGTGTTTGTGTATGTGTGTGAGTGTGTGTGTCTTTGTGTGTGTGTGTCTGTGTGTGTATATGATTACAATACTCAAGCAAAGTTCAATTAAAAAAAAAAAAAACAGTGGTGTGCAAGGACCTGTCCTCACATCAGAGTTCTCATTGGCTGCTTTAAACCCCTCCCTTTTCCCTCCTATCACATGACGTGACGTAGCCCCTCCCTCTCAGAAGCCCGAGGGCCCGTACCCGCCCTCGCCCTGGGGCTCCGGGTTCGGGAGGAAAGAGGGCTGCTGGAAGGCCTCTGTCCCGCTGGGGTCAGGGGTGCTGTGGTCGTGCACCCCGTCCGGGTAGCTCTGACTGCGGTCACTCACGCCCTGCCGGTACCTCCTCAGGGCAAAGACTGCCAGAAGCCCCTGGTTTGGGAAAAGGGTTTATTTTAGAGTTGAGATTGGGCTAGCCGGGAAAACTTTCATTATGACCTGATCTTACACAGCTGCTCCATGTGTATTCTGAGAGAGCTCTGAGCCAAAAGGTCACAGATTCGCTTTGTGAATTATAACTGTTTGTGCAGAAGTGCCCCGTAGCGAGCCTGTCGACGGGCTCATTCTGTGTATACAAAATCTTATTTTAAGCGTCAAATATTCTTAAAACACAATCCAAAACAGCAACTCAAATTTCTTAGAACCAGTATATCTATGCACATACCAATTTTCAGCCGTCCACATACATCCCTTCGCCAGAAATCTCATACTGAATCCGCCGTGTCTTTCTCTAGTATTTACAAGTGGAGCACGCCACCTCCGAATGATTAGCCCTTTACACATGTTTAGGATGCAAGATGATTTCGAATTTTGTCATAGAAAATTAATTTCCCATCAAAACAACTACACAACACCGTTGAACTGTTTCCCTTTTGTCAGTAAGGTTGTTTATTCGCTTGCTCACCACTTCGTAAAAAATATGCATTTATTCCCATCGTAAACGGAACGTAATATTCTCAAACTCTTAGCGACCACAAAATGTAAGGTTTTCAGAAACTGGTGTTGTAGTGTAGTAGTACAAATCGTTTGAAAATGTACTTGGACTTGGATCTGCACAAAGCGGTTTTAAGTAACAGCCCTCAGAAAGCCTTACTCGCTGTGCTCTTTCGCTGCCGACGTCACAGAAATGTTGTGTAAACGTTGCACTGTGAACAGGCACTCACCCAGGCGGGGACGGAGAAGAAGGAGAAGGCAATGGTGGCTCGGGCGGCGGACGCTGGGAGCGCCTCATTGGTCTGCGAGAGCGACCACTGATTGGCCAGGAGGCAGAAGCACACAAACCACAGCCCCGCCCACAGACCTGGGGAGTGGACACATCAGCCCAACGTTATAGGAGCCCAGCAGTCGAACGCAACCCTCCCACACTTGTGTGTGTGTGTGTGTGTGTGTGTGTGTAATGGGTTGGGGGAGTTGTGTGTGTGTGTGTGTGTGTGTGTGTGTGTGTACATGCAGGGTGGGGGTGGTGGTGGTGGTGAGGGGTACTGATGGACAGGTGTCTACCTGAGAAGGCGAGGTCAGCCATGACGATATGCTTCCTCTCCTTGGCGTTGCTGATCTGGGGGAAGTAGGCGTCCAGCACCAGGAAGGCCACACAGGCCAGGAAGGCCAGCACGCCCACGCCCACGGCAAAGTGACACACCCCGTCATTCCCATTGAAGATGCACATCAGCTCACTGCTGTGGCTGGAGTTAATGTATCCCTCCGCCGTGATGCAGGCAAATACCACGACGGCACAAACCTGGGAAAAGATCAGTCTCTGTGAAACACCAACACATTTCTGTTACAAAAATGAGAAAAAAGCTCTGTGTGTGTAATACAAACATGCTGTTTGTAAGGGGCAGCAGGGCTCGTAACCAAAACGTTGCCGGTTTGATTCCCCACTGGGGCACTGCTGCTGTACCCTTGAGCAAGGTACTTAACCCACAACTGCCTCAGTAAATATCCAGCTGTATGAATGAATAACATTTAAAAACTGTAACTTAGGTAAGTCATTCTGGATAAGACCCTCTGCTAAATGACAATAATGGAATGTAATGTTGTAAGTAATACCCTCATTTAATTACTATCTGACATGTCACCTGTTTATGTTCTGCAGTGATGGTATGCTGGATGTGACAGAGGTTGATTTGGAGAACAGTAACAGCACATTTCCTGCAAAGCTTGCCCTTCCAGCCGATACTCATCCACACCAAACAGCCGACAGCAGCTACACCACACTGCCAGACAGAACTAAGGTCACGTTTTCACAATCTGTCTCAAACACGGTCATAATGACCACCTGCGGTTCTACGGAACAGCAGTAAGTACTCGGAGATGAGCAACAGTTCACTGACCATCCCGACCGTAGCTCACATGGAAAATGGCAGCTCATCCTGAATGGCTAAGTCGGTACAGCGTTTGCACTGAGAGGGGGCTGACCCCTACAGCCCAGGTTCGAAACCTGCCGTGCCATCTGCTGACAATGACCACAATCAGCAGAATGAGCGGGAGGGGGGCGACTCACAGTCAGAACCTGCTCGTCTGATCAATCCTGTGTCTCACCTGGCACCAACAGAGCTGATCCTCCAATGAGCATCCACTCTACTGCGGTACACTGTGTGACAGACACGCCGATCCTCCAATGAGCGCAGCAGCGCCCCAGGGGGGAATTGAACCAGCAACCTTTCAGTTATAAGTCCTGCTCCTTAACCACTGTGCTACACTGCCACTCCCTAACCCCACCAGAGTCTGAATCAAATAGTCCTGCATTCTCAGAACCAGCCTCTCATCACATGACCACAGAACATGACATGCTTGTGGCCCAGTACTCATTCACTTCCTCTCTCACTCTCACTCTCTCACACACACACACACAGCTGTCATGTCTCTCTGCGTCCCAGGAAGGCAGAGACAGATAGAGAGCAGAGAGGGAGATGACCCTTAATATTCATGCAGATTCCGTAACAAACTGAGAAGTCCTTAGGATGGATGTGGAGTTGACAAAAGTCCTGTCCCATGAAGTCAGTCACATGGGAGGGGGGGTTGAGGGGCCTCTCCCATCTGCTCATGTGTACAGTCTGTACGTTTTTTTTTTTTTTTGGGGGGGGGGGGGGGGGGGGGGCAGAGCAGCTACACCTCAGCCTCCCCCTAAGTAAATATTTCACCAACGTTTCACCCAATGAGACATCCAGGGAAAACTCCCTCACAGCAGGTGAACCCTACTGCAACATCACCAGGAGACATGACTACCGAAACGAGCGGCCCCGACTGCCAAACCCCATACACATATAATCAACGTTTCTCTGCACGAATGAATGCAAAGTTTCAGTTGAACACTTAAGGGGAACTCTCAAAACACCAGTTTCGCTTTGGCACCGGCATGGGAGAAGACCCCTCCCCCTCCCTTTCGACAATCTGACATGGACCAACATTAAATTATTTTCAAAAGATCTAAGATAACGTTAGATCATTAACCTCACACGAACTAACTGCTTCACAGGAACTTAAATTAGCAAACACGATAAGTGGTTGGCAGTACAGGTTAGGAAATGTAGTTGCTCGGTTAGGTAATATGTGTCTCTCCTGTTGTGATTAGAAGCTAGGGAAATCAAACGCTAAATCTGCAGAAGAATTCTACACGGAGACACATGACGCGCTTTGCGCTACGGCTGCGCCTACAGGCTGCAACCTGACGCAAAACTGCATTACGCTGTCTGCACTTCCTCCTAAACGCTTTACCACGGATGCAACCTAATTATCGCTAAATTGCTAGTCTTATTTTGTACACCTGTCGAAGTATAAATGCAATGTTTAAAAATATAACTAATGTACACCGCGTGTGTGCTACAGTTTCAGCAATACAACCAAACGGTCCTTTAGTTTACACTGGGAAAAAAATTGGTTCAAAGCTTTCTCCGACTTGAGACAACTAAGTGAACTAAACTAATGTAGACTAATCGGCGAGCTACCCAGCTAGAAAAGGTTTGCAAAATATTCTCAAATTATACAACAGGTGGCTATTCATACAATCCATCTGGCCATTCAAAGAATACACTGTGGCTGGCGAATATGCTTAATGGCTATATCGATTCTTTACATGTTTTTAAAGGTGGCAGGTAGCTGGCTAGATAACTACCGGTTTATCGACTTTTCTGCTTAAAGTAACTAAAATAGCTACTTTAAGATTTACAGCTATCGCTGACTTACTTAGCAAGCAAGCTAAAGACTTTGGCAACAGATCCAGCAGTTGGTTAATGACAGATATCAGCTGTGACTCTCACCCAGCTCAGCAGACGCAGCATGGTGTGCGGTTGTTTTATAAATGTCATGAAGTCGAAGGATCCTCCGGCTAGCGAGGCCCCGTACGCGCTTGCCGTGCCAGGCTCCATTTTTTGCGTTTATCCCGACTGTCCAAAATAGCAGGCTTGGCACAGCGAGTGGGCACCCGGGTCCCTCTGTGTCCCTCACAGACGATGTGTTTGATCTGCCTGAAGTGCGGCTGACTGGAAGCGCATGACCCTCCCACCGGGGGAGACGCGCTGCAATAGAGATCATCGCCAAAGTGCGCTTGCCCGACCTCCTCAACGTACACCTTTTTGGAGAGCAATAGAAAGTGCTGTAGTCGGACGAAATGTATAGTATGTTTTCACCGTTTTGTTTTCGGAAGGCTAAATCAATGAACTGTGAAAACTTGTTTTGTCTTATTTGGCAACATTGACGTCTACCTGGTTACACTATGCGCGTTTAAGGTTTCCTTCCACTCTTGCTACGACTCCCTTCTGGTCAGGATTCTTCTTCTTTAATGTAATAGTTCGCGATGAGATTATAATTGTGCTGTCTGTTCGTCGATCACTCGATGTTTTTGTCTTCAGTGGAAAAGACGGAAAGAGGTCTACAGAGCTATGGTCCGTGTAATCTACACACAGAGGGTTGCTTTAAATGATGATGAAGTTATGCTTCCAGCATTTGCTGCAGTAACATTCCAATAATATGAAAAGCATTTAGTGTGGTTTGAGAGTTTAAACTATGTTCTCATGAAGTGAACAAGCGCCAATCGGAAATACTGGTTGAACAGCCTTGCGGTTAGAGTTTGTGCCCTGATCCAGTAAGGTTGTGGGTTTGATCCCCAGCAGGTTTATAGCAAAGACTTGCCTCTCAGTGGGAAGCATCAGCCTCCTGTCACAGAAACGGGGATCTGACCCCATGAGCCGCCAGGGCCTGCTTCTCCGCAGACACAATGGCTGCTTTGTTTTTACGTAAGTGGGTTGGTGTTTGTGGGAGTGAATCAGCATTTACACCCCCCCCCCTTTCCACTGGAATGTTCCGGACAGATCAGATCTTGGACTGTTCCCTTGCTCTTTCTCCAGGGTGAATTACAGAGCTTACATTGCACATGGTATCTGTTGATATAGGTAGATTCTTACTGATACCGAATTTAGGTTTGGCATCTTGCTCAAGGCTTGACCAAGGCCTCAAACCTGCAGCTTTTGGTTAAGAGTTACATTCTATAACCGCTGTGCCACTCTAGTGCCGGTTGTTACTGTGGTGCGGTTATTTCAGTGCAGTAGAGGGATGTTATGCAGCAAGTCCTCACAAAGGGCTGGGAAGTTAATAAAAAAAAAAAACCCAGGGGCTTTCCTGAGCTGTGCTGAGAAACAGTGAGGGAAATGTCCAGGAAAACCATCCACCAAGCAACACTCACTGAGATGAGGAAGTTGGCAGGAAGCAGCCGTACACACAGAGACAGAGAGACAGAGAGAGAGAGACAAGGAGACGGAGAGACAGGGAGAGAGAGAGAGAGAGACAGAGAGAGAGTTACAGAGAGAGACAGAGAGAGAGAGAGAGAGAGAGAGACAGAGAGAGAGAGAGACAGGGAGACGGAGAGACAGAGAGAGAGACAGAGAGAGAGAGACAGAGAGAGACAGAGAGACAGAGACAGAGAGACGGAGAGAGAGACAGAGACAGAGAGAGACAGGGAGACGGAGAGACAGAGAGAGAGAGAGAGACAGAGAGACAGAGAGACAGAGAGAGAGATACAGAGAGACAGGGAGACAGGGAGGCGGAGAGACAGGGAGACGGAGAGACACGGAGAGAGAGAGAGACAGGGAGACGGAGAGACAGAGAGAGAGAGAGACAGGGAGACGGAGAGACAGAGAGAGAGACAGAGAGAGAGAGAGACAGGGAGACGGAGAGACAGAGAGAGAGAGACAGAGAGAGACAGAGAGAGAGAGACAAGGAGACGGAGAGACAGAGAGAGAGAGACAGGGAGACGGAGAGACAGAGAGAGAGACAGAGAGAGAGAGAGACAAGGAGACGGAGAGACAGGGAGACGGAGAGACGGAGAGACAGAGATACAGAGAGACAGAGAGAGGACCTGAGGTCACAGTGGACCTGTGTGTCAGGAAAATAAAGATGTATTGTGCTCAAGCACAGCCCCATTCACACTGACATTCAGGTACAATGATGCCTCCTCTCCTACATGCAGTGGAGTTAATGGCCTGTCTTGCTTACACAGCTACACCTGCAGAAAAGTAGGCTCTTCTCCCTCTTCTGTTTCATTCCTCAGCTGTATCTGCTCATATTGATTGGGAGGGAAATGGATCAGCATTTCTCAGGTAGGCCCCGAGTGGCCACTGTGTGCTGGCTTTTGTTCAAACTGTGATTTGATTATTTGGGCATGATTGAGCTGCCGTGCAAACAATGATCTGGATTTTAGAGACAGTTATTGGCTGTTATGTCCATTATGAAAGGACAGTTTACTGTCTGAAGTGTTTACGGTTGTAAGAACAAAAAGAAACATGTTTATTCTTCTGATTCCTCCTGATTACCAGCCTTAATTCTTACATTCACTGGACTTTGAACAAAAGCAAATAAGATGAATACAAACTGGGACCAAATTAACAAATAACTTAAGAAAATACCTTTATTCTCATTATTCTCATATCTTTACATATTCATAAGGCATACCCCACCATAAACACCCCCACACACACTCACACAGTCTCTGTACCTCCCCCTTTGTATCAGTGGTCATGGATGTGTGTTTGTTTTGTCCTTCATCTGTGATTGTTTTATACCCTAACTCACAGTCAAATGAATGGATGTTTGTGTCTGTGTGCATTTTTTAAAAATACTTTTTCCCCTTCCTGCACCCCTGCTTTTTGAAGCCACTGGGGACCCACAGACCCCTGTTTCAGTCATGCGTATGATCAGTGAAGCGTTCCATGGCACTAAGCAAGAGGATATTACTCCTCACATGGCTGAATTCACAGATTTATAGTATTGTGGGTAAAAACTCATACTGGGAAAGAGTGGCCCATGAAGAGCCCCGCAGGAGGGTGAAGCTGAGCGGCTCTGGAGGCTGTGGTGTGTTTGTGAGTGTCACAGGCTCATGGTCACAGCCAGAGCAGCTCCTCTCAGGGTGGTGAGACATGAGCTTCAGGCTGTTTGAGCCGAGGTCACTAAAGCACAGGGGACTCCGTTCAGACATCGTCACTGAGATAATATTCCGGCTGCAGCAGAGTGCATAGAGTGTGCAGGGGAATGGCCTACCCCCTACCCCTGCCTCCTACCCCCTACCCCCTACCCCGTATCTCCTACCCCCTACCCCCAACCCTTTATCTCCTACCCCTGCTATCACTGTGCTTATGTGTTTGCTCAGCAGACAGCGGCACCCACAGCTCGAATGGCACCTTTATGTAAGAGCGTTTAAACAGAGGGAGATCAGCAGCTGGTGCCTCACTCTGCAGGTAATTCACAGGGACAGCTGGTTACCATGGAGACACTGCTGGGTTGCCATGTTGGGCCCAAGCTGGCATTCAGCAGGGAACCAGTGAGGAACATCCCAGCACTGTACCAGGTCAGTCCACGAAGAAACATCACTCTCATTAAAGCTCACACCTGGTACTTACTTCTTTTCACAAAGCTGGTATTTATTCAGATATATATGTATTTACTGAAATAATTATGGTAAAACTCTCTGTCTGTCTTTCTCTCTCTCCCGTCACTCTCCTCCTATTCTTCTCTCTCTCACTAACTCCACTCCCTTCCTCCTTTTCTAGCTTCCCTCTCTTTCCTCCATTGTTCTCTCTTTAGCTCGGGGGAACTTCTTCGTCCATGCAGTTTATTTGCAGGGCCTTTTCTATCTGCTCCCACTCGTCCAGCGACTCTCCCTCGACCTGTGAGAAAGTGAGAATACAAGCAGCCGTGTGTGTTACCATAGGAAATTATCCCTTTTATGTTCAACATCAAGCTCCCACACATCAACCGTGGTCACACAGACCAGCACAGATCCTCGTACGCATGTCTCAGAGCTGAACATAAGAGTTCACGCTTTATCTCTAGTCTACCGTCCTCTCGATCTATCCTGTCTATACCTGTCTTCTATTTAAAAAAGAACTCTACACTAGTTTAGCACTTAACTCAGTATTTTACTGACCGACTTTTCAATCGCTATTCTTAGCATAGTGATGCACTATTTGGAAGCCGCTCTGGGTAAGAGCGTCTGCTAACTGGCGTAATGTAATATAATGTAATAACAGTGTTCATATATGCTCCACCGTGTCTCTGTCCTCCATATTGGCAGCCGTAGCCAGGTCTCCATCTTCCATGTATTCGTCTTCGACCTGAACAGGAACATAAATGGATTAATTTTATTGGCCAATCACCAAATTTAATTCAGTAAATTCAGGCCTCCTAAGTCGGGGGGGGGGGGTCCTGCTCCTTAACCACTATGCTACACTGTTTCCCAGTTCAGTGAGGTATGATCAGTGTACTATATGTCAGACAGAGAGAGTACCAAGAGGAACCCCTTTCAGCTCCGCACAGTAAGGTATCATATTACCAAGCTCCCTTATTTCAAACACAAATTAAACAGCCCTGAGGGACAGACATGCATCCGGCCAGCACAGCCTCAGGTCTCTTCCCTGGAGACAGGGACCTCGACAGAGAAACATGCTGCTGCCAGGTGTGTTCACAGGATAGAGAGGAGAGCAGAAATGAAACACTTTTATTTTGGTGTCTCCGTGCAGGCTGGAGACTGGGAGGCCAGGGGGTTTCCGATGAGGAAGTGATAAGCTTTGGGTTTCACAGCTACTGGCCTTCCTTCAGCTTAGTGACTGATGAGGCTGGCCGCTTGCGTAGGATGCTATGAGCTAAACAGATTCAGAGTTCGGTTTAGAGATTGAGGCTGCAGTGTTTGGCTTTCTCTGTTATTTTTCGAATCCTTCTTGATTTGAATTGTGGTGTACCTGAGAATGAAGCAACACACATAAGATCTGTTTAAAGTATCAGTTATACATTAGAAGACGTCCAAAGAAGTCCAAATTGTCCATATTTACTGCACTCTGTTGAACAATGAAGGTTATTTTCTACAGTACAGCATGTGATGTGGAACAGAGCCCAGATACTACTGGATACTTAACCAGGAGGTCAAGGGTTCCAATCACGTGTGGAACGCTATTCTCACACCTGTTTCTTTTTTTTTTTTTTACAGCAAGTATAAAACAAATAAACCAGAGCTAAGAGTTGTGTGGGTGACCAACTTCAAACACTAGGACATTTTTAAAGAGCAAAAATGCAGGTTTTTCTTACCTTAAAATTTGAGTAAATATAAGCCAATGCATTTATGAATTTAACACAGTGGTGGGAGAGAGAGAGAGAGAGAGAGAGAGAGAGAGGTAGAGAAATGGAGAGAGAGATGGAGAGAGGGAGGGAAGGTGATAGAGAGAGAGAGAGGTAGAGAAATGGAGAGAGAGATGGAGAGAGGGAGGGAAGGTGATAGAGAAAGAGAGAGAGAGAGAAGAGGAAGAGGTAGAGAAATGGAGAGAGAGATGGAGAGAGGGAGGGAAGGTGATAGAGAGAGATGGAGAGAGAGCGCAGCAGTTCAGTGTTAAAGACCTCCATACCAGTTCGTCATCTTCATATTCCATATTGTTCATTGCTGTGGAATTTAAAATCCATCTGAGAGGAAAAGGAATGTGACAAATTAGTAAAAATGCACAACATCAATGCCAATAACAAAATAGTGATGTCAAATAAATGCCACTATTCATGTCTATGCAGCTTTTGTCTTCTCAATGAACATGAATCACTATGTGGAAATTTCATATATCGAAATGCATCAGAGTCCCGTACTGCCATCAGCGGACCGAAAGCCAGGCGGTGACTTACGCGCGCTTCCGTGGGGCTGGTCTTCGCCCTGAAACGCAAGCACACTGCTTTACTGAAGAGCGACACCTAGTGGAAGACTTGTGTTTTTCAGAAAGACGTGGTTAGAGGGACTGCTCTGCTAACTCAGCGCTCAGTGAAATATGACTAAGGTTCCTCTGTGCGCTGCAGGCCAATTCAGTTAAGAATGTCTGAATCAGTGCCCAGCAAGCTGCACAGCACCACAACCTGCTTCTCACTTCCCGGTGACCTTATGACTACCAGAACCGATCATTTCTTCCGCAGTCACATGTAAAAACAGAGTCCGTGTCTGTGTAATTCTGGTGGTGGAATTTTTCTGTTTACAGTTTTTTGTGTAGTCAGATTACTCACACAGAACACTCTTGCCCAATAAATGTCACGCTACTAAACACAGGTATTGTGATTAGGCTGATGTACATCCCACAAAGGGCTTTGAAACAGTGTGCCTTAGATCTCTGAGGGGGATCTGAAAGCCTCAATTCCCCTTTTAGCTGATGCACAGGCAGAGAGAGAGAGAGCGAAACAGGTAAACTCACGGTGTACACACACACACACACACACACACACACACACTCACACACACACACACACACACACACACACACACACATACACACACACACACACGTACACACACACGTACACACACACACACACACGCACACACTCACACACGTGCGCACACACACAGACACACGTACACACACACACGTACACACACACACACACACACACACACACACACGTACACACACGTACACACACATACACTCACGGTGTAATGCTCCATAGATGCAGCAGCCAGTCACCAGACTGCAGAGGAAGAGGAAACAGCCGAGCACCACAGATAACACAGTCACAGGGACACGAGAAGCCACTGGAGGAGGGAAAAAAAGATCACCATTGTCATCATCATCATCATCTTCATCATCATCATCACTGCCATCTTCATCACCACCATGACCATCATCACCATCATCATCATCATCTTCGTCGTCATCATTACCACCATCACCATCACCACCATCGTGATCTTCATCATCATCATCATCATCATCATCATCATCATCATCATCACAGTCACTGATTAACTCAGATTAACTTCCGGTTTACAGACAAATGTCTAGATTCCCATGGTTTAATAGTGACATCAACAGCTGACCATCAGGCCAAAAGCAGGCATGATTAATACAGACGCAAACACATCTACTGTACACAGATATTGAAACAATTTGGGCTTTGAATTTAGCCCTGGCAAATAAGGTGTAACCAAAGCATTACGTGAATCTTTTCATCTGCTAAATAACTGACATGAACATGGAAAATAACATAACATGCAAGGTCTGCAACTTGTAGCTTTCTCTCAACGTGTGAAAAAACACGCCCTACCTGCCCTGTCTACAAAGAGCTTCTCACTGCTGATCCATGCAATGGGGTCAAAGCTGTCTGTCGCCTCACAGTGGTAGGAGCCGGAATTGTGGTCGTTGACGGAGGTGAGAAGCAGAGACCGGCTGTGCTCCTCTATCCTGTGGAAGGGCCCCCGGCTGTCCAGGCCGGAGTCATTCAGAAACCAGTGGAACTGTGGGAAAGTTCCTCTGTCCACCGCACAGCGCAGCCTGACAGACACCCTGTCAGAGCTACCGCTGTCATCATGCTCCAGAGTCAATCTCACACTGCCCCCTACAGGCACTGGGAGGAAAACACAAGGCTCGTTAATAAAACAGTTACACACGTATTAAAACAGCAATACCTCACTGGCCCTGCCTCGCCCATTGGAAAGAATAAGCTGAACACAGGACTGTATGTACCATGAACAGAAAAGTGAAGACTTACAGTAACCATGGAAACACTACAAACAGAAAAGTGGAATAAAAATAAAAATCATAAGTCCTATAAAGAGAGCATGGAGCAGTGGTTGAGTAGCTGGGTTTGTACTGAGAGGACAGCAGGGTGATCTCGGGTCGCCTCTGTGTCCTGAAATACAAGGGCAGCATCTCTCGAACCCGCCTCTTCTCAGTACTTACTCCACACTGGTGGAATGAGCTTCCTGCTGAGATCTGTAGAACAGACTCCCTGGGTGCCTTCAAGAGAAAGCTGAAAACTCATTTCTTCAAGTTTTATCTGTTGTCTACCTTCCTCTCTATCTATCTTATCTATCCCCATTTTCAATAAAAAAACTAGTTCTTCACTAGCTCTTCACTAGTTTAGCACTTAACTCAGTAAGTATCTTACTGAACTCTTGTAATACTTCCTGATAACTACTCTTAGCATAGTGATGCACTTATATGGAAGTCGCTCTGGGTAAGAGCGTCTGCTAAATGATGTAATGTAATGTAATGTAATGTAATGTAATGTAATGGAATGGAATGGAATGGAATGGAATGTCATCACTTATGACAGCAGCTCCTGTGGTGGATCACTGACTGCTGGATCCTGGAGACACCAGCAGTGCTAAAACTAGATTAGCTACAACAGGAAGGAGGTAATGTAATGTAGTGTAATGTGATGTAATGTAACGTGACGTAGCGTAATGACTGGCAGGTCAGGCACTGCTGTGCGACAGACGACTCTGGGGAGATGAGGTGCAGAAGGCTCTGTCTCCGTGTGAGGTCTGCTGCGCTGGGCAGGAGCGTGACGTGACGTACCCACTCTCAGCGGCAGGACGTCGCTGCGCACTCGGCGGTGGCCGTTTTCCGCCACGCAGTGCAGCGCCCCCATGTGGCGGTTCAGCTCGACGGGTATAGGGAAGGAGGCCTGGTGGGAGTGCGTCTCCTCCGAGCCCTGCTGCTCCCCATTTTCGTGGTAGAGGGTGAAGTTGATAGGCAGCGTCCCTCTGCCCGCCTGGCACCTCACCTGCGCCAGGTAGCCCGTGCCGTTCTTCTGCACGCTGAATGAGATGTTGAGTTTGGAAACACCAACTGCAGAGAGGGAAGCAACGATGCATCAGAAAAACCCTGAAAACAAAATGAAACAAAACAAAAGCTGACCTCAAAAAGAGTCGATGGTCGGACTGAGGGGAAGGGAGGAGGGCCACACCACCTTTGACAGTGACGAGCTTCTGTGTGCTGATGGAGGAGTGAACGCTGTCGATCAACTGGTTCCAGGCCAAGCAGGAGTAGTTCCCAGCATCCTCAGAGGTCACGGACACCAATAACAGCCTGTTACCCTCCTGCCGATGACGGGCCTCCACCGATGAGTTACTGATGAGCCACGTGTAACTGATGTCAGTGCCCGCCTTCACACTGCAGGACAGAGTCAGATTCTGCCCCTCAAACACTTCCGCTGGCGACGGGTCTGACGACAGCTCGGCTCCTTCAACAGGCACTGTAACACAGCGCGGGCGAAGCAGACACCGGAGTTCACACAGCTTACGGTTTTAAACATCGCCTCGTTTTCAGGGCTGGATCAGCTCTGAGGTGTGCCTAGCCCAGCAAGTGAACCTGGAACCTGAACCTCCTGGTTATTGTCCCCAGCCACGATGCCATAGCACCGGGGTGCACTAGAGCAGAATCCGTTATAGCTGTAGGTTTTAATCCAAAGAGGGGCACTGTGCCTGACTACAATCCTTAAATAAGATCAGATAACTGACTATGAACGGACTACATGATGCATAAGAAGCTAAACCAATCCTACGAATCTGCCACAGCCAATCCAGCTGTTTGTCTGACACTGTGAAATCCGACACCAATCATATCGGCCAATCACCATCCGCGTGATCGACCTCCCACATCAGACGCCGTGAGGTGATTGCACCACAAACACCGCTACTATTTACTGGAATTTGCAGGAGTCTGATGGCACCAGTTCGGACCGAATCACGCTGGAAATGGGCCTTTCATTTATTTTAAACATAACAGTCTGGTCTGGGAGTGTTGCGTGTTGAAATTGAATGGATACACTTGTGTTCTATAGTGCTGGAAGTCGCTCTGCATAAGAGCATCTGCTAAGTGTAATGTAATATAATGTAATGTGAGAGTCTGGTGCCGGCCTGTGCCCTGGTCACTCACCGATCACTCTGAAGTAGTGGTCCTTGCTTTTCACGGGCTGGATGGCTGTGTTGTTCTGCACGCTGGCATTGCAGTAGAAAAGGCCATCGTACGACAGCTGGATCACGAGTGTGAAATTGGCCGTGTACTCTCCGTGCGCACTGAAGTCTCCGTGTTTCTTAGTGCCGTTATTCCCATACAGAGTATACAGGATGGACTCTTCCTTAGGGGGGTTAGAGAGGCTACAGCTGAAGGTTTCGATGGATTTAACGAAAGAGGCGTCAGGGGCGCTGAGGATTGGAACCCCTAAAACGACGTTTTCTGGAATGAGAGCAAAAGAAACCATCAAACACACACAAGCGCTCTGGAGAGACACCTGAGGCTCGGGAGAGACGCCGCGGCTCAGGAGGGACACCTGAGGCTCGGGAGGGACACCTGAGGCTCGGGAGAGACACCGCGGCTCAGGAGAGACGCCTGAGGCTCAGGAGAGACGCCTGAGGCTCAGGAGAGACGCATGCAGCTCAGGTGGAGCGCAGAGGTGGAAGTGCTCTGCTGCTCCTCTGTCAGAACATACAGACAGTGTGCCAGGGTGTGCATCCTCTGTCAGAACATACAGACAGTGTGCCAGGGTGTGCATCCTCTGTCAGAACATACAGACAGTGTGCGAGGGTGTGCAGTACTTACTGCTGTCTGTGTGGTCACACATGGTGGGAGTGAGACTCCACAAACCTGTAAACAGAGACAAGATGCATTTTTACCCCTATCAAGTGTAACAAACGGGTGTGATTTTCAGAGTCTGTTGTGTTCATGTTGACCTGAGTCTTCTGAGGACTCCTAAGTGTGGTGTGAGTGACAGCAATATATAGCAACACATATGCTGAGAACAGAAAAATGTGGTTTCTAAAGATATTCATGTTCGCTGTTTATATACACACACTTTATCGATTTTAAATATAATTCTAATTCTCTAAAATTCCAAGTCAGAGTTTGAGAATGCCATGACGATGTTGTGTAGTTTAGGATATTGGTATTGGCTGAAAATCAAAAGTCCCTCACACTTCTTGCTTCTCTTACCCAATATCAATGCCACAAGCCTGAGAAACATCACGATGGTGCTCAGTTCGGGTTGCCACGGTTCCCGGCCCCCGGGTTTGTGTGCAGGTGCTGGTTCTGGTCGGGGAGCAGATGGACTCTGGGTTTGTACAGCAGAATAACAGAATCACAGGGCGGTTAGCTCCTCCGAGACCGTTTGTCCGTCCCTGCCCCCCTCCTGCGAAACTGTGGACTGATATGACCCCCCCATGTGCATGTGCCCAGGGTAGATAACAGGAATCCCCCTCCCCCGCACCCCATGTCTGCGTGTTGGCGTTGGTCAGTCTGTGATACGCCCTGACAGGCAGAAACTCAGACGCAAAACACGTTACTTTACATCCTTTATTTCCAGAACTTCCCCACAGAACATCCATACAGCTGGGCCAAGAACAGCTTCAAAGCAGCAAAGAATTTAATGTAAAAACGCAAATAATCAATATAAAAAATCCACACTCAAGCCTAATGACATGCCTCGTTTCACAGCGGTACCTGTTCCCATCATACCAGCGCAAGGTATGGGACACATCCACACTCACTGCTTTTTTCCAGGAAACATGATGATAAAATTACTGCAGAACTACAAAGAGCACAGCTCCGATATCAGACACGAAAACATTCAAGCTCTGTGTTCCCTGTGCAGACTAAAATATGGGGAGACTGATGCCGAGTTTGCGGTGCAGGAAGGCCGGGGTGCGCCCCTCTCTGCCGGTCCGTCGGCCCTCAGGGTCCTTTGGGAAGCAAAGAAACACAGACACCTCTCACTTTCAGGGAGACAGAGCGGTGTAGTGGTGAACCGCAGGGCTTACTGGTTCTGTTTGTGGCAGAGGCACTGGTACTGTACCCTCAGGCAAAGTACTTCAGCCCTAATGGCCTTGGTAAATATCCAGCTTTATAAATGGGTAACATGTGAAATTGCAACAATATAAATTGCACTGGGAAAGAGCGTGTATGTAAATCTAATGTCTGCGTGTCCTTTTTACCTCATTTATATACTTCTATCTTATATTCTTTCATTTTCAGTTGAATATCCCTCACTTCAAAGGGCAGTAAGTCCCATCACAGACATGTTTACTAGAAATGTATTTCTTAACACATTAGGTAACAGGCAAACCTCAGTTATTAATCTTACAGTATTTCTGTAAGGTCAAATGTTTCTGTCCTTACTGCTGAGTCTTTCAGAGGACTGTAAGTGTTGGGAGGTAGTAAGCGTCAGCGTTTCATTGCGATTGCATCCGCTGTCTGATTTGCTTGTACACGTCAGTGTTCAGTGCGGTACAGGGCAGAACGGAGTCTTTGCAGGCCTGAGGCAGAGCGGAACAGGCCGGGTGGGGCTCTGTGTGGAGCAGTGTTTAGTAAAAGCAGAACGCTATTGGCGGCCATGCGTCAGCCTGCCTGCGTGTCTCCTGAGACGAGCGTCAGGGAGAGCAGCAGAGTGCCGTGCTGAGAGCGATCCTACCATATTCCAAATGTCATGGTGTCACGCTACTGCTAGACTCCGCCTCCGTGACCTCTGACCTGGAGCGGACGGCAGAGAGAGCGAAGGCACTGGATCTGCAGAGACATAAGAGTCAGAGAGAGAGATAGGAGTCAGAGAGAGAGACAGGAGTCAGAGAGAGAGACAGGAGTCAGAGAGAGAGATAGGAGTCAGAGAGAGAGACAGGAGTCAGAGAGAGAGATAGGAGTCAGAGAGAGAGACAGGAGTCAGAGAGAGAGATAGGAGTCAGAGAGAGAGACAGGAGTCAGAGAGAGAGACAGGAGTCAGAGAGAGAGACAGGAGTCAGAGAGAGAGATAGGAGTCAGAGAGAGAGATAGGAGAGATATAAGAGTCACAGAGAGAGATAAGAGTCAGAGAGAGAGATAGGAGTTGGGAGTCAGAGAGAGAGATAGGAGTCAGAGAGAGAGACAGGAGTCAGAGAGAGAGATAGGAGTCAGAGAGAGAGATAGGAGAGATATAAGAGTCACAGAGAGAGATAAGAGTCAGAGAGAGAGATAGGAGTTGGGAGTCAGAGAGAGAGATAGGAGTCAGAGAGAGAGATAGAAGACAGAGAGAGTTGGGAGTCAGAGAGAGAGATAGGAGTCAGAGAGAGAGATAGGAGTCAGAGAGAGAGATAGGAGACAGAGAGAGAGTTGGGAGTCAGAGAGAGAGATAGGAGTCAGAGAGAGAGATAAGAGTCAGAGAGAGAGATAGGAGACAGAGAGAGAGTTGGGAGTCAGAGAGAGAGATAGGAGTCAGAGAGAGAGATAAGAGTCAGAGATAGGAGTTGGGAGTCAGAGAGAGAGATAGGAGTCAGAGAGTCATGAAGAGAGAAGGGAGACAGAGAGAGAGTTGGGAGTCAGAGAGGGGGACAAATGGGAGAGATACAGAGAAATGAGAATCAGAAAGTGAGAGATATGGGAGTCAGATATATAGAGAGATGAGAGACAGAGAGACAGCGATTTGAGTCATAGCGAATCAGAGATTCCCAGCCTTGCAGAGTGTTACAGTATGATGGCTCTGCGCAGACAGGTCCTCTGTGGGTCATACCTGGTCCGCAGGTGGCTGTCCACCTCCCCTGGAAGAGAGAGAGGACGGTTACAGGGCTGTGATCTGGCAGCGCTCTGGGGGCTGCAGGTTTCATTCCCAGGAGGGGCATAGCCGCTATTCGCCTGTTTGCAGGTATCTAACCTGAATGGATTCAGTGAATATGCAGCTGTGAAAACGGGTACTGGGTGAAAATATCAGCTGCGTGAGTTTCTCTCAATCAGCATAATCATAACGATAATAACATGTCACATCAGAATGAGACACCATGAGCACAGGCTGTTGGTAGGGATATACTCACTGTTAGATAAGGCGAATATGCAGCACACACTTCCCAGAATGCCCAGGAGCAGGAAAAGGCAGAACATGATGGCGATGACCTCACTGGAAACCACGCCCAGCCCTGAGAGAGAGAGGGAGAGAGAGGGAGAGAGAGAGAATCAGCTAATCGATCAATCAATCAATCAATCAGTCAAAACTGACATTATGATACTGTATACCTGTAACTTGCCTGAGAAGACTTTAACTCAAGTGGCATGTGATTGACATCACTGTGACTGTGGTAGAACCCACATTTCATATTAGACTGTGCTTGAAAGGTGGACAACTTACATCTGAGCGGGATCTACCCCTTACACACAAAGCCACGAGGGGGCGACTTAGCACATGTGGTGGAGGAAGCAAGTTATTGTGACTCGCAGGTTGAAATACCACCATGATAGTGTACCTTTGAGAATTACTTCCACTAAATATTCAGGTATGTAAATGGATAAGATGAAAGATACAAGCCCCTCTGCATAACAGCATCTGCTGAAGTGAATAATCAAACGCAATGTTAACAGAAAAGCAGTATTAATGATATTTTGCTGTGTATTTCTGTGTGTTGAGTGATTCTGGATGGAGGTATTTGTTCACCTGTCGTATGAACGAGGGCTTTTTGACTCAGAATCCACGAGCTGTTATCAAAGCTGTCCTTGGCCTGGCAGTGGTAGTACCCAGAAATCTGTGGGGTTATGGAGGTGAGGAGGAGTGTGTGGCCGGGCTTGGTGATGATGTAAGAGTCGCCCTCCCGCTCCAGGAGTGTGTTGTTCAGAAACCAGGCATACATGGGGAAGGTTCCCCGCCCCACAGCACAGTGCAGCCTCACTCCCACAGCTCTGGAGTCCACGCTGTAGAGATACTCCACCCACAGGTGCACATCGCCCCCTACAGGGACTACAGACACAATACACCCTCAAACACAACAGACAGAAACATGGCAGTGTAGCACAGTGGTGAGGAGGAGGGCTTGTAACCGAAAGGTTGCTGGTTTGATTCCCTGCTGGGGCACTGCTGTTGTACCCTTGGGCAAGGTACTAAACACACAGTTGCCTCAGTAAATATCCTCCTGTAACTATATCCTCCTATAATCCTGTATTAATGGATAACATTAATACAAATTGTAACCTGTGTAAGTCGCTCTGGATAAGAGCATCTGCTAAACGACAATAATGTAATGTAGGCACATGCGAATCCAGCATAACACACACACACACACACTCACACACACACACACTCACACACACACATACACACACTCACACACACACTCACACACACTCACATACACACACACACACTCACACACACACACGCACACACACACACTCACACACACAGGCACACACACACACACACACACACGCACACACACACACTCACACACAGGCGCACACACACACACACACACACACACTCACACACACACGCACACGCACACACACACACTCACACACACACACACACACTCACACACACACACGCACACACACACACTCACACACACAGGCACACACACACAGACACACACACGCAGGTTCCGCGGGGTGTGGCGCCTCGTACCCACTTCCAGGCGCAGTGCTGGGCCGTCCAGTTTCCGGAGCTGGTCCCGGGCCCTGCACCGCAGCTCCCCGGCACTCTGACCTGGAGTCACGGGCACCGAGAAGCTGGCACTCAGAGACGCTGCTGTCCTGTTTCCCAGCAGCGCCTGATCCAGGAACAGCCAGAAGCACACCGGTGGCGTACCCCTGGACGACCGGCACGTCACGTTGGCATGGTAACCCCACGCGCTTTTGCTCACCGTAAAGGAGACCTGCGGCTCTGACAGGAAAACTGTGAATAACAGGAATAAATATATTCAAAAAAATATATATCGCTACATAAAAAGATAAACTGTTAAAAATGCAAAATATTTCAGTGACATTCCTATAAATGTGTTTGTAGTCATTTCGCAATTTAGTAATTTTGCACTTGGTAGCCATTTTTCATTTTGCCCTGTGTCTTCCCCACACGGTTTTATTACTGTGATTCTACTGCACATTTAGCCTGATAAACAGCTGTCATTAGCATCCAGTTCTGCCTGACTTTGGAGCAACCCACACAGTGATATTCATGTTGAAACAGAAAATCCTAGATCTGACATCTTTACAACTCTTTGCATATACAACATGCAAGTATAACTTCCTAGCCCTTTATGTTATAATATTTATTGTGTCCACATCCAGGCTGGGGGCCCGCTTCACCTTTGACCCTGACGGGGACCTCGGGACTGTTGGAGACTCGGGTATTGGCCAGCGCGTTCGCCACCCTGCAGTAGTAGCTTCCTGCGTCACTCTCGGAAACCGCGGCGATGACCAGCGCATTGCCCCTCACCAGGTAGCGCGGGTCACCGGAGATCTCCTTCTGGTTGAAGAACCACAGGTAGGACAGGTGGGAGCCTCTCTGCACCTGGCAGCTCAGGGCCAGCATCTCCCCCTCGGCCAGCACCGGCGGGTCGGGATCCGACACCACACCGGCTCCGCGGACGGGAACTGAGAGACAAGCGCGAGGGGTCAGCACCAGAACCCGTGGCAGAAAGGACAAAACCCAGACACCCGGAACCACAGGAGCGAGCGGCACTCTGGCACAGGGAAGGGGCGCCAGTGAGGCTGCGTTCGGAGGAATGTAATCAATGAAAGAGGCAGATTCACACTGCAGCCGCTCATGGAAAATACTGTGTTCTGATTGGATCTTTATATGGACGGGGGGGGGGGGGGGGGGGGGGGGGGCTGTTGCATTAATCCTTAATTAAGGAATCAGTCCTGCCAATCAAAACCTGGGTTAGAGTACTATACATGCCACATTCTAACACACACACACACACACATCGACACACACTCACACATATACACTCACACACACACGCGCACACACACTCACACACACACACACACATGTTAGCTGGTACTCACTCACTACTCTCAGATGGATAGTGTTGCTGGACAGAGGGGGAAGCTGGGCACTCCCCCCCACCCTGACCCTGCAGTGGTATCTCCCGCCGGTGCTGTTGGACACTCTGAGCTGGAATGTGGCGGGCTGGTTGTCCTCGGGGGTGCGGTTCACCACCAAGCCCCCGTCTCTCAGGAGCTGGTAGCTGACGGGCTGTGGAAGACCTGGTGCCTCACACCGAAACTCAATCCTGGAGTCCAGGTAGGCCATGTCCGGCCCGCTGAGGACCGGGGCCTGCACCGACTCACCTGCACAAGTGAGGGAACTGTCAATACAGCGTCACTGTGTCAGGCCCTGAGGTCACTGCGTCACACCCTGAGGTCACTGCGTTACACCCTGAGGTCACTGCGTCAGGCTCTGAGGTCTCTGCGTTACACCCTGAGGTCACTGCATCAGGCTCTGAGGTCACTGCGTCATGCCCTAAGGTCACTGCGTCACACCCTGAGGTCACTGCATCAGGCCCTGAGGTCACTGCGTCACACCCTGAGGTCACTGCGTCACACCCTGAGGTCACTGCGTCACCTCCTGAGGTCACTGCGTCACACCCTGAGGTCACTGCATCAGGCCCTGAGGTCACTGCGTCACACCGTGAGGTCACTGCGTCAGGCCCTAAGGTCACTGCGTCACACCCTGAGGTCACTGCATCAGGCCCTGAGGTCACTGCGTCACACCCTGAGGTCACTGCGTCACACCCTGAGGTCTCTGCGTCACCCCCTGAGGTCACTGCGTCACACCCTGAGGTCACTGCATCAGGCCCTGAGGTCACTGCGTCACACCGTGAGGTCACTGCGTCAGGCCCTGAGGTCACTGCGTCACACCCTGAAGTCACTGCGTCACACCCTGAGGTCACTGCATCAGGCTCTGAGGTCTCTGTGTCACACCCTGAGGTCACTGTGTCACACCCTGAGGTCACTGCGTCAGGTCTTATTAGCACAGCAGTGACGTGACCACGCTACTCATGTCTTTTTTAAAGCCTTCGGATGAACAGGACACTACATACCAAACTGCATCCAAAGACCAGCCAAAACTGAAAAGCAAAACAGAAAACACACAAATCATTGCAGTCCAGGGCGTAAATGCTGTTACAGAAAACGTGGGGTTCCTGTTTTAAAGTTCAGCAAACTCACCCAAGACTGGCACCAAGCACAAAGGCCTGGCCTTCATCTCTCCCAGCTGCTGCCTCGGGGGCACTGTGGTTCTGCACGCGTGAGATCGGGTGTGTGAGCCAGCGTGTGCGAGATCGGATGTGTGAGCATGCGTGTGTGAGATCAGGTGTGTGAGCCAGCGTGTGCGAGATCGGGTGTGTGAGCATGCGTGTGTGAGATCGGGTGTGTGAGCCAGCGTGCGCGAGATCAGGAGTGTGAGCATGCGTGTGTGAGATCGTGTGTGTGAGCCAGCGTGTGCGAGATCGGGTGTGTGAGCATGCGTGTGTGAGATCGGGTGTGTGCGAGAGCGTGTATGTGTGTGAGAGCGCATGTGAGTTTGTGTGAGGTGAGGACAGGGTGTTACACACACAGGCCTGCTTCTGCACCATGTGCAGGGTGGAGATAGCAGAAACGGATTCTCACACACCCACCCTGCACTCGTCCCGGGTGCAGAGAGGGCGTGGCCAGGCCAGCAGTAATGTGCTTAGCCTGGAGGACGCACTAGCAGGCAAACACAGTCTAACCTGCAGAGATCACACACTGTGAGGCAAACCTCCCCACAGCGGGGTGGGACACCGCAGGAGAGACCATCTGGAGCTGTGCTGAGGGGGAGTGGAGGGAGAAGGTGGAGCGGTACCGCGTAGCGTGACAGGGAGACCCAGGGAATCATACGCGTGAATTAATGACTGAATGAATTGGTGGATGAATGAATAAACTGAATGAATGAATTAGTTAATTAAAGAATGTACCAGTGAATGGATTAATGAACAAATTGATGAAAAACAAATGGCTGATTGACTGAAGGAATGAATGAATGAATCAATGAATGAATAAATGGATGGATGAATGTAACTTTGTGGCTTTATTGACAAAAAAGACATATGCACTGCTGAAGACTGCCAACAAGTTGCCTTGACGATAACATGTTTTGCATTACAGCTGCTGTTGATTTCATACAACACACTGACAAAAGTAACAAGACACATTTTTAATTTCACATAATAGAACTGGAGTATCTGATGCTGACATTCATTCATATTTACAAATGAGAGAGCGCTCGGGGAGGGTCAGGGGGCAGGGCAGCATCAGAGAGGAGGGTGGATCGTTAGTGCAAGCGAGTGATGTGATTGGTCAGATGGAGGCATAAAGTGACACTGTGAGGGAGACCTGGGAGCTCATTAATGCCGTGTAATTCACCCAGTGACAGAGACAGGCTGTGAGCTGAGCTTTACCGGTCTGAGACACGGTGACAGGCTGTGAGCTGAGCTTTACCGGTCTGAGACACTGTGACAGGCTGTGAGCTGAGCTTTACCGGTCTGAGACACTGTGACAGGCTGTGAGCTGAGCTTTAACGGTCTGAGACACGGTGACAGGCTGTGAGCTGAGCTTTACCAGTCTGAGACACTGTGACAGGCTGTGAGGGCTGTGAGCTGAGCTTTACCGGTCTGAGACACGGTGACAGGCTGTGAGCTGAGCTTTACCGGTCTGAGACACTGTGACAGGCTGTGAGCTGAGCTTTACCGGTCTGAGACACTGTGACAGGCTGTGAGCTGAGCTTTACCGGTCTGAGACACTGTGACAGGCTGTGAACTGAGCTTTACCGGTCTGAGACACGGTGACAGGCTGTGAGCTGAGCTTTACCGGTCTGAGACACTGTGACAGGCTGGGAGCTGAGCTTTAACGGTCTGAGACACTGTGACAGGCTGTGAGCTGAGCTTTACCGGTCTGAGACACTGTGACAGGCTGTGAGGGCTGTGAGCTGAGCTTTACCGGTCTGAGACACTGTGACAGGCTGTGAGGGCTGTGAGCTGAGCTTTAACGGTCTGAGACACTGTGACAGGCTGTGAGGGCTGTGAGCTGAGCTTTACCGGTCTGAGACACTGTGACAGGCTGTGAGGGCTGTGAGCTGAGCTTTACCGGTCTGAGAGACGGTGACAGGCTGGGAGCTGAGCTTTAACGGTCTGAGACACTGTGACAGGCTGTGAGGGCTGTGAGCTGAGCTTTAACGGTCTGAGACACTGTGACAGGCTGTGAGCTGAGCTTTACCGGTCTGAGGCACTGTGACAGGCTGTGCCACACGGCTCACTCACACTCCTCATCAGCAGGGGCTGGAACCCCAAGGGGTCCTTCATCTCAAGAGGACGGCTGTCTGCCTCTGTCCCCTCGGAAACGCTGCTCTTCAGGCCCCGGGCGCGGCTTCTGAGCAAGGTGGAGTGCTTCTTCACCAGGAAACGTTTATCTGCACTGCACTGCAGGGGGAGACAGTGGGACACATGTTCAGGAAGCTTTTACCTAAGCCATGCTAACAGAGAGGAACGGGAAAGAGGGAGAAAGGCATTCTGGGGAAATTTCCCCTAGACCAGTGTTTCTCAATCCTACTCCTGGAGCGCCCCTATCCTGCATATCTTTTATCTATCCTTACTGCTTGATTAAATCAGGTGTACTCAGCTAATCAAAAGTGCCACTGATGAGTTCAGTCAGGTAGGTAGAACAGGGAAAGATGGAAAATGTGCGGAGCAGGGGGGCCCCAGGAGCAGGATTGAGAATCAGTGCCCTAGACCATTATATCTGAGGGAGCTGCAGGTGTGAACCCCCCAGGGCTCAGAAGAGGAGTCACAAAAGCACCAGCATCAGGATTCCTCTCTCTGTCACAAACCAGTGAGAAGATGCACATACTGAAAGCAGTCCTGCACATACATTTATGTATTTAATGACCTATAAACAGATATATTTATGCATGTAAACATTATACGGGTCCAACTCTAAATGTGTTTGTGCATTCGGCAGCTCTCGCTCTTGCCCAAACATTAACATAATACATTGATTGCAAGGCATAGCCTATAATATCTTATCTAAATAAACAGACGAATTGTCCCAAGATTATTGACAGCCAGGGCATAAGACGACCTGCACCCTCTGGTGCGTGTGTGTGTGTGTGTGTGTGTGTTTGAGAGAGAGAGAGTGACAGAGAAAGGGGAAGAGAAGGTGGAAGGTGGAGTAGTAATCACAGCCTAGCCTGGAGCATGCAATTCGGAGAGCCTCTAACGTAAGCCTATTGCATGCAATGTTTCTGTAAGTTATTTATAACTTCATCGGAATGCTGCTTTGTCACTTTTTGACCCGACCCGCCCGAACCTGTAATATTTTCTAGCAAGCTTACCCGAACCCACCCGACCCGCGGGTCAACCTGTGCATCACTAAAGGATGAGCAGGGAGCCAGGCTCAGCCTGCCAGACACCCACCATGACCAGCATGTCCTTCAGTCTCTCGATGGCTTTGCGATTGGCCCGGCCCTGGGACACGTAGGACGTGAGGAGGATGCTGTGGAGAGACACAGAGACACTCAGGTTCTGCCTCATCACTGGCCCAGTGTACACGGCTGAAACAAAGAGGACGTGACTCAAACTGTCTGCCACCAAATCACATCCACCCACATCCAAACCGCATCCACCCACATCCAAACCACATCCACACCACATCCACCCACATCCAAACCACATCCACACCACATCCACCCACGCCCAAACCACATCCAAACCGCATCCACCCATGTCCAAACCACATCCACCCACGCCCAAACCACATCCAAACCACATCCACCCACATCCAAACCACATTGTAGCGAAGGGCCTCGAACCTGGGTCTACGGGGTACCAACCATGTGACTTTGACCGTGACGCCAAAGAGCCAGGCTCATTGGTATGGCAGTCAGAGCGCATACTCAACCGTAGTGACGGCACTCCGTCACACTGCCCTCCACTTTGGGAAGCGCGCCCATGCACTTCACGCACCATGGCGTGCCTCACGCATTCTCCTGCCGTACCTCTCCCATCCCAGGGTGCCCCACTCACCAGCGCTTCACCCATCTCTGGGGTCCTTCACACACTGGGGTCAACCGAACCTGGGGGTCCCTCATACAGCTCACACACCGGGCACGCCTCCGATGGCCTCACGGCAAGCCATCCCATCTGACACCATTTGTAACCAGGCTCTTTGGCGTCGCGGTCAAATTGGCATGGTTGGTACCCCGTAGACCCGGGTTCGAGGCCGGGTGGGGTGACTGCTCTCGCCCTTTGCTACACACATCCAAACTACATCCAAACCACATCCAAACCACGTCCAAACTACATCCAAACCACATCCACCCACATCTCTGCCAGGATGAGTGGCAGGGCGAAGGCCTCGGATCTGAGGTAGCGGGCGATGCTCGGACCCGGGGCAGGGAGGGTGTCCACGCACACGGCTGTCACGTTGAAGACGGAGTCACTGCCCTGGAACGGCCCGCAGCCCGCAGAGGGCGCCATCCTGCAGGGGCGAGAGCACATGGCGCAAAGGATGCTGGGAATGTGAGTATACATCACTGCGTGTTCAGCATCAGGGCCTGTTGCAGGCACACAACCTCATCAGAAATCTGGCTCGTGATCCAGTGGGATCCCAGTCACTGTCAGATCCAGTGATCCTCTGTCAGGGATCTTGCAGTCACTGTCCTGAGTGATCCCAGGGTTAGGGTTAGATGTACTAAGCACCTCATAACCAGCTCTGTGAGGAACAGTGACTGATGGGTGCTTGAAATAGGCACTGGGTTTTTCCCAGAGAGTCTGAATGAACAGCAGCTCCACCGGGGGGGTGGCTGATCACATGATCCATGCAGGCAAATGACTGCTTATCCTCCAGAGATCAGAGGCACAGCAGGTGCTGTCTGAAACCCCGCAGTAGCCAGGAATTACACATATGTTTTTGATTAGTAAAAAAATCATAGGAAAAACTATTCTTATGATGTGATCTATTAGAAGGATAACCCACTGAAACAACACTAAACTGAAAAATAAAAATAAATCAGATCCCATCTAATGGAAATAACCTGCATGTATCTGAGGCAGACAGAGAGACAGAGGGACAGAGAGGGTCTGCATGGGTCTGCCAGTGCAGTCAGGCTGTAGCCTCCTACCTCAGGTTGATGCTCAGAGCCACCACAGCCATGAGGAGCCCTAACAGCAGCATGAAGTGGAACAGGACGGACGACTGGGACCCCCGAAACATGCGCTGAGCTGGCGCACAGCACCGGAACAGCACAAACTGCAGGGGAGAGAGCATAACTGAGCCAAACCGGGCCAAACGGAGCCACACTGCAGGGGAGAGAGCAGAACCGAACCAAACCGGGCCAAACGGAGCCACACTGCAGGGGAGAGAGCAGAACCGAACCAAACCGGGCCAAACAGAACCACACTGCCGGGGAGAGAGCAGAACCGAACCAAACCGGGCCGAACAGAGCCACACTGCAGGGGAGAGAGCGGAACTGACAAACATCACCACAAAGGCAGGTCTATGTTGGGGTCAGTGTTGGCTCACAACATGGTGAAGATAAACACAGAGCTTTTGTGATATCAGACACAGATTAGATTAGCAATCCCGCACACTGTAACTGATAAACACAACCTGTTTAAACTACAGGATGCAGACATCAGCGATCACACGCAGACTGTGGAGCGGGATCGGCCATAGAGACACACACATCAGCGATCACACGCAGACTGTGGACGTGTTTGGCCATAGAGACACAGACATCAGCGATCACACGCAGACTGTGGACGTGTTTGGCCATAGAGACACATACATTACCGATCACACACAGACTGTGGACGTGTTTGGCCATAGAGACACAGACATCAGCGATCACACGCAGACTGTGGACGTGTTTGGCCATAGAGACACAGACATCAGCGATCACACGCAGACTGTGGACGTGTTTGGCCATAGAGACACATACATTACCGATCACACGCAGACTGTGGACGTGTTTGGCCATAGAGACACAGA
>NC_050583.1:1320000-1322500 GCF_013368585.1 Megalops cyprinoides | reverse complement strand
GGAACATATACAGAAGTCAGAACATACCGTCCCCAAGAGAAAATCCAGAACAGAGTCATTGCTTCTGAAATGTCCAAAACCTACAAAAGCATTAGAACAAACAGTGAAAAATTATTTCATAGTTACTAAAGCCAAGAAAGAAACTGTGGATCAGCTGTGGACACAAGTCAAACTCTGCTACTCTAACCAGCTAGTTACCTACATTTAACCAGCTACCTACGGGTAACAGCTAGTAACCAAGTGTTACTTACATTTCACTTAGAATGAACTTCCCCAAGGCAATGAACAAAGTATCTATCTATCTATCTATCTAGAAGATGCTTTTACCCAGAATGACTTACATAGCTCAGAATTTTACGTTAATTATTTACACAGCTGGGTCATTGGGGTTAAGTACCTTTCCAGAGGATATTTACTGAGACAGCTGGAGTTAAGTGCTTTAGAGCAATGGCCCCCATGGGGGGAATTGAACCGGAAGCTGTTTGGTGATGAGCCTCTTCCCTTTCTGCTACTCCACGCTGCTGCCCACAGCTGCTGCAGTCTACAGGGCCTTTCACAGTGTTGTTACTGAGGAAACACGTCTCACCTTGTGTCACGTTGCCTCCGAACAGCAGTGTGGGCACGAGTGCCAGACCTCCGACGAAGACACAGTGAAGCAGGTTGATGTAGACCAGGTACCGCAGGAAGGTGAAGTACACCTTCACGCCCACTCCAAATTTACCTGCAGAAAACAGGTGGCAGAAACTTCACCCCTGTGCACCGTACGGCTGCCTGTCTGCACACCGCCTTCGCTCATGCCTGATCTCTGCCGTCACATCCACAACACACCACTGATGTATATCTGCCGTTCACTGCCCCCAAATATGCATTCTCTTTTTTTCATTTATGTGCGCTTTTAAAGGAAGAGTCTGGGCAGCCAGCGCCACAGTGAAGCACATTGCCCTCAGACCCAGCTCCCCACATCACCCCAGCATCTCTAACCGCGGCCCCTGCTCCTGTGACCTCTGACCTGTGATGAAAACGCAGGGGGCGTGTCTTACCCTCGATGGCGTGCAGCGTGTTCCTCCAGGGCTGGAGGCCCCACAGTGCCCTGGTCACCTGCTCCCCCAGCCTCCTCCTCACGATCTGCTGGCTCCGCCTCCACGACTCCCAGCAGCCAAAGCTGCGCCGCTGCTGCTGACGCCGCTCTCTGATTGGGTGACGGAAAAATACTTTTCCAATTGTCTTGACTATATATTGGTGAGTTTCATAAAGCAGTGCCATGGTTATTAGCAGTCATACGTGTCATGTGGCCAGAGCCTGGGGACAGCCTGCTCTTTGAAGGCTCAGACAGGACTGACTCTGCACTGCAGTCCCTTCCCACTACTGCCACAGGGTGGCGCTTGAGGTTGTAACTGTCAGTAACTCTGCACATCTGCAGTCAGGTGTGTTCAGGTCCACACTGGCAGAGTGCACACAGGTGTGTTCAGGTACTGCACTGGCAGAGTGCACACAGGTGTGTTCAGGTACTGCATTGGCAGAGTGCACACAGGTGTGTTCAGGTACAGCACTGGCAGAGTGCACACAGGTGTGTTCAGGTACTGCACTGGCAGAGTGCACACAGGTGTGTTCAGGTACAGCACTGGCAGAGTGCACACAGGTGTGTTCAGGTACTGCACTGGCAGAGTGCACACAGGTGTGTTCAGGTACTGCACTGGCAGAGTGCACACAGGTGTGTTCAGGTACAGCACTGGCAGAGTGCACACAGGTGTGTTCAGGTACAGCACTGGCAGAGTGCACACAGGTGTGTTCAGGTACTGCACTGGCAGAGTGCACACAGGTGTGTTCAGGTACTGCACTGGCAGAGTGCACACAGGTGTGTTCAGGTCCACACTGGCAGAGTGCACACAGGTGTGTTCAGGTACTGCACTGGCAGGCCTACCTGGTGTTCCTCTTCTCCTGCATGGGCATAGGCAGGGCTCTCAGAGGCAGGTTTGGGTCCCAGTCTCGGGCGGGGAGGTAGTGCCCGCTCACCCACTCCCCGCGCCACTCTCTATCGCCCCCCAGTGGCTGGCTGTGCCCCCAAGGCTGCTGCTCCATCTGACAGCTGAGCAGCTGCTCAGAGCTCTCTGTCTGCAGGTAGTCAGTGATTCCCGCCATGAGGCCAGAGCTACTGCCATCATCTGCAAGGGTGAACAGCGCCAGTCAGCCACGAGCCAGAGATACCAGCCAGCCATCATTCCAGAGATACCAGCCAGCCATCATTCCAGAGACACCAGCCAGCCATCATTCCAGAGATACCAGCCAACCATCATTCCAGAGAGACCAGCCAGCCATCATTCCAGAGATACCAGTCAGCCATCATTCCAGAGAGACCAGTCAGTAACAAGCCAGAGAGACCAGTCGGCAATCACCCCAGAGAGACCAGTCGGCAATCACCCCAGAGATACCAGACACACAACACGCCAGATACACCACTCTGTCATCATAATAGAGATACCAGCCAGCCATCAACCCAGAC
>NC_050583.1:1302500-1315000 GCF_013368585.1 Megalops cyprinoides | reverse complement strand
CATCGCATAAATTGAATATGAACATAACCACCATAAGCGGAGATGGTGACTACCCCTGGTTTTCAAGAAGAGAGAAGTTTATTCTTATTCTGGCCATGTAAATCAATATGACGGTCTAATTATACTGAACGAATCCAACCTTTTAAAATACCCCCATCCATTGCCTCTAACTAGCGCCAAAACCCAGCCCACAAAAGCTTCCTTTCTATTTGACTTTGATTTGCAACGTGATCCGCAAAGCGCCTGAAATTTGTAAAATACTATTCTAAAACATTGATACTACTGGGGCCCAGCTGGGGCCAAGTGAGGACTTGCATAACGGTCTTACTTCCTGTTACATTTACACTTCTCCCGGGCATGTGTTCACAGCAACGCGATTACCGCGTGTGCCTCTGTAATATGCTTGGAAAATTTTGCAATCTGAGCAAGTGACGTTTCCTAGTTTTTTTTTATATATATATATATATATATATAATGAGGTGTGTCGGTTACAGTCATTCTTAGAGGAATGTTGTTGGTTTAATTGCTAATGCTATAAAATAATAACAACAGCAACGGTTTAAATTTACATCATATCAACAAGTTATTTTAACATAAAAGGCTTATGTGTCTCCGCAAAATACTTCGATCCATCGGGGGAAAAAGACTACATATCCCAGAGTTCTTCTGGCTCAAGGTGCGCCCAGGTGTGTTGGTCATTTTTTGAGATTAGACAGAGGAACAAAACAGATTTGCCTGAACTGCGTCAAGCGATACTTCATGCAGGTAATACGAATACTATTTACACCGATATACCCTACATTGCAAATCGTACTTTACTGTTTACTAGTTGATTTTGAAGTGGTAACGATATAAATATGCGTGGAGACTTTCATATCAGAAATATGAGGTAGACAGGACTTGCGTCAGGGTTGTACAGGTTATGCTCTCCATACTCTACGCGACTGTATGGACCTACCGTGAGTTTACACACTTCCAACTTCCTGACGATAAAATCCATTTAATCTGAGAGCTAGCGTGTGCGATTCATTTCAGCAAGAGACTGTAACCTTACGTCGTTTTTACCGTGACCCAGTTAAATATTATAACTTCTCAAAACTATTCCGACTATAATACGGTTTCATGTTAATGTGATATTCTCATCTGCATCGATGGCGGAGATTGCCTAACTGGACGGTCTAAGGTATATTTCCGTCGTGGTTAAAAAAAGAAATCATATTTGAAAATCTTGTATGAATTGTTTGCACTAATTCCTCTTCCTAGATAGTCACTTGGACAGAATTCAGAGAAGCTGCATTATTCAGTCTATGTATATGTAAGGGATAGAGGGGAACGTAGGCAGTTTGTTGCTACTGTTAGCGCCTATATATAGCTACTTAAGCAGTACAGGATACGATTCCTCAAGCAATTGACCCGTTGGATTTACAGCTGTTGCGAACCGTAGCGATACAAGTTAGAATAGATAAGGAGTTAGATGCCAAAACAGGTTCACGCCGTGCCAGTGGGCGCTGCCTGCCTATATGACGCTCCGTTTCCTCCCCTCCTGAAGATAAAGAAAATCTCACAGCGACCGTTCAAATGTCTGCGAAAACGCTGAAAAGTTCGATGAATAGGATCGTACCACTTTCTGGAAACTTTTTTTGAGGGAGGCTCGGGGCACCCATGTGTACAGGAACGGCACGGTTTTAAAAGTCATTGGAAAAGCAAGTGAATGTTTGTGAAAGTATAAAGGCTGTTAGCACTTTTGAAACGTACTCGGGGGATTGTGTTGGTGTTTGTCGTGGAGCAGATCGCGATGTCGCTGCTCGTATCCCGCGATTACCCCTAATCCCGGCGTTGGTTTGCGCCCGAAATGATCGGGTCTGCGCCGCGACTGTACCGGACTGGGGACAGCTGTCAGACACCGACCCGGGTGAGTTATTGCACCTCTCTCGGAATGCGTGCTGTTGTTATTGTATCTTGTTTCGGATGAAGTCTCGAAAGAACCAGTCTGTCAAGTTTCCACGTTAAGATCTCGAGAGAACAGTTCTGAAATCACGACGGAAAATAAAGATTCACACAATAAGCGCACAAAGCCCAGTGTTATTCGGCCGTCTGTCTCCCGAAGTGTAACGGCAGTCGTTGTGCTCAGAGAGACGCGTGTCAGCGCGCTGAGCGGGGGGAGCGGCCGCGGGCGGTGTCGTTACAGGCAGGCGCTCGCGTTACCGGTGCGCCGGGGGCAACGCGCGTCAGCTCGCTAATTGCATAACTCAAAAATTCGCGAAATCTTTAGACTTCGGCTTGTGCAGGACAGCTAACGTTAAACCGACCCGGGGATCGTGTCTTTTCATTTTTGAGCGAGGTGGGTGAGGGTGTCTGTTGTGTGCTCTGTCGGTGCGTGGGGAGACAGTGCCATTGTTGGAGCCGTCCCACACAAAAGCCTGAGTGTTGGCTCAGACCCTCCCCCATTCTGCTGGCAGGTCTCCGGCGCGGAGTTCTTCCCTGATTTCATTTACACATAATTACAGTGAACCATCCGTTGTTCTCATGAACATTTTCTTTCCTTTTGCATTCGATTCGTGTTGCACACCCATAGGTCTACGCACCCTACACCAACGATTTACTGTAGCTCGTAAATTTGTCCGCTGTTAAACTACTCAGCGTTTTACAAGCTAAATGCAAGTGTAAAGTATTTTTGCATGTATCAACCCTATTAATTTGAGATTATTTTGAAACAGCTAATAGAAAAAACATTGCACAGTGTTTTGTGTGGTGTGGTGATTTGCTGTCTGGCGCAGTGATTCTCTTCCCCTGCTGTAAATGTTTCTGTAATTGCAGCAGTTGCTGTGGGCTGTTAGACCCCCCCCCCTGCTAAGCTAACTCTGTCCTGCTGTTGCCTACAGGATCAGCTGTTTGCTGCACAGACTGGGAGAGACCTTGCAAATGCTCCTAGGCTCAGTGCAGGTTTGCAGTGGCAACATTTAGGGGTCATGTGATCGTTAAATGCACACAGAAGCACGAGGGGACAAGCAAACCAAATTCACTGTGCCGCTCTGAAACCCGGGTATGTGGTGGATAATTTTGTGAGCTCTCAGGTCACTCCTGCAGTCGGTGAACAGATTGCGGAGAAGCAAAGGAGGAGAGAACGGCTGCACTGTCACTTTCTGAGGTCTGTGGACAGTGAGATACCAGCGGCAGGAGGGTCTCATTTACTCTGAGCTTCTTCCAGCTGTCAGTCAGCTGAGAATGCTGGCAGGACCCCTCCGCCTGACCCTGACTGCCCAATCAAAGAGCTGTGACAGGACACAAGAAACCAATGGGTGATGTAGGGGGTGGGCTCAGTGAATCTGACCACTGTGGGGTATTATCCGCCACATTGAGTAAAGAATTTACAAACCTGTAATGTTGTTTTAAGCATTTGTATTAACTTGTCATGATGTGTAATACTCAAAAAATGTAATGCTGTACTTGCTGAGTTTCATCTCTCTCACCTAAGAACCAAGGGTTGCTATGATTAGACTGAATAGTCCCCTGGGGGTAGAGGAATAAGTGATTCAGCATGGACCTATCCACTGCCAGTTTAGGAGGGAGATCTGTCTGCTGGCCCCACCCCCACAGGTTGGTGCCTGTGGTATGTCCCGGAAAGGTGGAGCACATGATACATTATGACGTTACACACCTTAAATTGGAGGGGTTTCTGTGTGAAGTTTAACTCTGGAGTGAGAATGGTGGCGTGTGTTTGAAGGGTTAGGTTTGTTTACGGGTTTTGGTGAGCAGTCAGTGCCAGGCCTGCCGGACAGCGGTGGAGCTTTTCTCCCGCTGCACCGCCGGGATCGTTTAATCACCCCCTTTTCCCCTCTGCCCGTCTCGCTGTTTTACACGGGGCCAGAAACTGATTTGTGTCTGGCCTGTGTCTGTGTATCCATTATGCAACCGGCTGAGATGCGCGCAGGTGTTGAAAGCTGTTCTGAGGAACTGCAGTCTGCTGAACGCCCACACATGCGCGGGTATCGGTCACATTGTCAGTGAGCCGTCTCTGACAGCTGCCAGACGCGCCGTCGCGGCCAGACAGTGTATTCCCCCGTCTGTTCTCCCATTAATGCAGTACTGGCAGTTTTACAAACGACCTCTGACCTCCAGTGGACCACGGTAAGGGGTAATTTCCCCCAAATGGAGCACCCCACCCCACCCCACAGGGAGGGTCAGGGCAGGTCCACGCTTCCGCACGTATGATCCCCTGAGTGCCGCTGAAAGCGCCGCTCTCAGCAGATCTCAGACAGGGAGCCAGATAAGGACGGTGGCTGGTGCCAACCGCTCAGGAGACGTCAGAGTCACACGGGGCCCGGGCGGGGGTGGGCGGCTGACATTTTTACTGCGGTTCTCTCGGCTGACTCATTCAGGGGTCAGAAACACTGACTGACGGTAGCAGAAAGGCGCGAGCTCTGTGACTGTCATTAGGACCTGTCTGCCGCGTTACACAGTGAGCCACACGGGTGACCGGATGACAGCCCCACTGCATGCAGTGTGTGACGCCTGTAGACGACTCCCACACTGCTCATGCTAAAGCTAACGTAGATGCATTAGTGCTAACTGCAGGTTAGCTCACAGTGCCCCCTCCCAGTGCTGTGGGAGAGACAGGAGTGTTTGATTGAAGTGTGGGGTTGTGATATGTCTGGAATCTGGCTGGGGTCCAGGACTGTGGGGGAGGGGGGCAGGGGGTCGCCTCTCTGTCGGGAGAGTTAGAGAGCGCACTGGGCTCATTCACGACTCCGGTTTCCAATGACAACAGGCCAGTGATGTCATAAGAAAGTTTCTGTGCCAGGAAACAAGCGCCCTCCACCCAAAGTCCCCGCTTCAGCGAGTCTCTTCCTCCTGCACTTCGACGCTCTGACACTCTGTGGTTTCGCTGGCCTGGTGTTGGTGCGCTGTGTGCAGGGGATTTCTTCTCGTGTCTCTGCCTTGTGCAGGGTTTAACAGTCTCACACGCGCAGTGTGGAAGAACAGCTGCTCTCCTCTCTCTCTTCTTCAGTCCAGCAGGTTGGACTCTACTTGGTGCACATTTACAGTGCAGGATTTTTCCTGAAACAGTCCTGGTTAGTCACATTGTTCGGAAGGTCAGTCCCTCACGGGGGAATTGAACCAACACTGAGTGAGGGGAAAAAGACAAGTGTAATGAGAGTTCTTCCACAGGTACTATCAGAATGTGAGGTGCTCTACCTCATTTCAGCGGGTTTCTGTTTGTACCCCACTTCAGCGGGTTTCTGATTGTACCTCATTTCAGCGGGTTTCTGATTGTACCCCACTTCAGCGGGTTTCTGTTTGTACCCCATTTCAGCGGGTTTCTGATTGTACCCCACTTCAGCGGGTTTCTGATTGTACCCCACTTCAGCGGGTTTCTGTTTGCCGTCAGAGTGTGAACACTGGGGTGGTGTGAAACCCGGGAACTGAACTGTCGGCGTTTGGACTGCAGGCCTCTCAGAGAGGCAGGTTGGGCAGTGAGGTCAGGGGTGATGTCAGCAGCACTGCAGTGACTCCGCATTGTGGATGCTCCAGAGAATACATCAGTAAAAAATGCACCTGCAGGATATTTTTGACTGCAGAATCAGCGCCGCACAGGGCCACAGGGACACACAGGGCCGCACAGCGTTGTACAGGGCCACACAGGGCCGCACAGCGCTGCACAGGGCCACACAGCGTTGTACAGGGCCACACAGGGACACACAGGGCCGCACAGCGTTGTACAGGGACACACAGGGCCGCACAGCGCTGCACAGGGCCACACAGCGTTGTACAGGGCCACACAGGGACACACAGGGCCACACAGCGTTGTACAGGGCCGTACAGGGCCACACAGGGCTGCACAGGGACACACAGGGACACACAGGGCCGCACAGCATTGTACAGGGCCACACAGGGACACACAGGGCCGCACAGCGTTGTACAGGGCCACACAGGGCCGCACAGCGCTGCACAGGGCCACACAGGGACACACAGGGCCGCACAGCGTTGTACAGGGCCACACAGGGCCGCACAGCGTTGTACAGGGCCACACAGGGCCGCACAGCGTTGTACAGGGCCACACAGGGCCACACAGCCCTGCACAGGGACACACAGGGCCGCACAGCGCTGCACAGGGCCACACAGGGCCGCACAGCCCTGCACAGGGACACACAGGGCCGCACAGCGCTGCACAGGGCCACACAGGGACACACAGGGCCGCACAGCGCTGCACAGGGCCACACAGGGCCACACAGGGTCGCACAGGGCCGCACAGCGTTGCACAGGAGCAGCAGTACAGGAGGATGCAGCAGAAGGCGATAGTCAAATTTCTCAACACCTTAGAATTTTCTTCTCTTACTGGTCTGTTTCTCTTGTTCTTTTAAATGTAGCACCATTCAAATGAGCGCACAGCAGAGACAAGCCTGTCAAGGTTCTCAAAGCACTTTACAGAGAAGGTGTGTGTAGGTTAGAGTCAATTCAGTGGTGTGGTCTGAACTCTCCACCTCCCTCTCTGTCTCCATTCTCTCACACTTACACATATTCAAATTGCACCTGCTTGGTATGACTTCACAGTGACACTCTCTCTCCTTCTCTCTCTCCCTGCCCCTTTCTCTCCCTCCCCCTCCCTCTTTCCCTCTCTCTTTCTCTCTCCATCTGTCTCTCTCTCCCTTTCTCTCCCTCTCTCCCTCTTCCTCTCTGTCTCTCCCTCGTTCTCTCGCAGGTAGCAGGGATCATGAAGAGAGAGAGGGTCAGAGGGAATCGGATGAGAGAGGGCCTCTGATTGACCACCGAGTCGTTGCTGCGTCCAGGATTGTCGGGAGAAAGACAGACGGACAGACAGACGCGGCCTGAAAGGAAAGGATGGCTCGGAGCGTAAACTTCGATTACAGCGAGCATCACATGGAGGCAGCACTGGAGTGAGTCACTTTCCTCCCTGTTCCTCTCACTCTTCATCTTCCTCCTCCTCCTCGGCATGCCCTGCTCCTGTCTGGCTCTCGCAGGAGACTCTCACACATCTTCCAAACCAAAAGGAGATTGCTGCTGTTAAACGAAGAATACAGTGGCTGTCCATCACAGTCACGGCTGTGTTAGTCCCTCCCACCGTTGCCATGGCGTCTGTCCCCTCCCCCTCCCCCCTGAGTGATTGCTCTGTTGGGCTGGTATCTCTCTCCATGCAGTAAGCCTCTCCTGTCTCAGGTAGCAATCTGTCAGTAGCCTTGGAGGTGAGTATGAGTGTGTGTGCGCGTGTGTATGTGTTGTGTGTGCATGCGTTTGCGTGTGTGTGCGTGAGTGTGTGTGTGTGTGTGTGTGTGTGTGTGTGTGTGTGTGTGTGGTGTTGGTACCTGAGCTGCACCAGCCTGTCTGAGTATGAGGTAGGACCTTTCTCTGCCTGCTCTCTCTCTCTCTCTCTCTCCCCCTCTCTCCCACTCTCTCCCCCTCTCTCCCCCTCTCTCCCACCCTCTCTCTCTCTCTCTCTCTCTCTCTCTCTCTCTCTCTCTCTGCTCTGCTCTTTCCCTGCCTGCTGGGCTTGATCTGTGCAGGGTGATCAGAGAGAGGGTGGGGGGAGAGAGGGTGGAATCCCTTACAGCTTTGATGTACTGTAAAAACGCTGCGGTTTGCGTGCAGACCCCCCCCCCCCCACCACGCCTCAGACGTCCGGGACTGAGCCTGTTTGTTTCCTGTTGCCGTGAAAGTGCTAGCACACTAACCTGTGACCTTTGACTCGACCGACGGCACACACACTCTCTCTCTCTGCTCTGCTCTCTCCCTCTCTCTCTCTCTCTCTCCTCTCTCTCTCTATCCCCCTCTCCCTCCCTCTCTCTCTCTCTCTCCCTCTCTCTCTCTCTCTCTCTCTCTTTCTCTCTCTTTCTCTCTCCCTCTCCCTCTCTGCTCTGCTCTTTCCCTGCCTGCTGGGCTTGATCTCTGACGGCACACACACTCTCTCTCTCTCTCTGCTCTGCTCTCTCCCTCTCTCTCTCTCTCTCTCTCTGCTCTGCTCTTTCCCTGCCTGCTGGGCTTGATCTCCGACGGCACACACACCATCCGAAACGCCAAAGAGAGCAGAAAAGAAGCTCTAGTCTAACAGGGAGCCGTGAAGCAGTGAAGCAGTGAAGCAGTGAAGCAGTGAAGTTTTCCATCTGTTGGGATTCAGAATGCTAGGGAGAAAGGTGCCTAAAAGGACCAAAGTAACCAAAGCAATTAAATATACTCCACCAAAAAACAACTAAAACATCACATATGTTTTATAATGTTTAATTAAAAGATTATGGAATTGGAACAGGTCACTGCTATTGTGTGCTCTAAATGTGTATTATAATATAGAACAATAGAATTTACACTCCTTAGAGTCAGTGTTGAACAGTTGTCTGGATCAGTGATCTGGATAGCCATATGGAGCAGTGGTTAGAGCAGTAGTCCTCTCCCTCTCTCTCTCTCTTTCTCCATCTCTCGCTGTCTTCCCCCCCCCCTTTCTCCTTTTTCCCTCTCCCTCTCTCTCTCCCCCTCTCTCCCTCTCTCTCCCCCTCTCTCCCTCTCTCTCTCCCCCTCTCTCTCTCCCTCCCTCTCCCTCTCCCCCCTCTCTCTCTCTCTCCCTCCTTCTCCCTCTCTCTCTCCCCCTCTCCCCCTCTCTCTCGCCCTCCCTCTCCCTCTCCCCCTCTCTCTCCCTCCCCCTCTCCCCCTTTCCCTCTCTCTCCCTCCCCATGACAGCATGGTGATTCCTGTTCTCCGTGTCCCGGCAGGAGTCCGATGGATGAGGAGGTGGTGCACAGCTCCTTCAGCCGGCTGATCGAGGAGCAGAGCCACAGTCTGGTGGAGGAGGACGGGGGTGTGGAGATGGAGGACCTGGCAGACGAGGGGCGAGGTACGCGGCCGGGGGGGTGCTTTTGGGACCTGAGGCTGATCTGGCTGTGAGTTACCTTCTGTCAGTCGTGCTGTGGCGACTTGTTCTAAGGAGTGCCGTGGAATGCAGTGTGCTGTCTGAAGCATCATCAGCTGAAACAAGTAACCCTGCGTGCTGCCTCCCTCCCTCTCACCCTGTCTGTCTCTCTCCCTTTCTCTCTCTCTCCCCCTCTTTCTCCCTCTTTCTCTTTTTCTGTCTCAACCTGTCTGTCTCTCTCCCCCCCTCTCCCTCTCTCTCTCTCTCTCTCTCTCTCTCTCTCTCTCTCTGTGTCTCTCTCTCTCTCTGTTTTTCTTTCTCTGTGTCTCTCTTTCTCTCTCCCTCCCCCTAACCCCCCTCCAGGATTTGAAGGCTTAAAGCTGTAATTGTTAGCGTGGCAGGAGTTAGCCAGTTTCACCAAGGCATTTCAGACATGAGTGTACAAGCCCCCCACCCCCCGCCCCCCGCCACAGTCAGGGTGAAACAGGACAGCAGAAAGGGAAAAGAATAATCAGAAAAAAATGAGAAAAAATAACAGCTATTTTTATTTTAAATAGCAGCTACATTTGTGTTATATTTAAAAATAAAATATAAAGAACAATGTAACATTCCCCTCTACCGAAACATGTTAACAGCAGTCAGTAACAGTGTGTTTTTGTATGGTCTCTTTCTCAGATCACCTGACACGCCTGGTCCAGCCGGAGTGGGCGTGGCGCGGACAGCAGGGGGCGCTGGAGCCCGAGGACAGCGGGCAGACTGACCCGCTCATCGAGGAGCGCTGGTCCTCTGACACACTGCGAGTACTGTCCTGCATGCCCAGCCGCACCATCGGTGAGCCCCGCGGGGGACATATATATGTGTGTGCGTACAGACATGGCTGTGCCTGTAGATGTGAGAACCACAGGATGTAGGTAACAGTTTGTCTCAAGCCAGACCATTTCAGTCATGAGAGAAAGCTTGGCTGAAATAGGGTTTGATAAAGATGTCTGGGATGTCTTCCTCTCTCTCACACACACACACCTCTCTCCCCCTCTGCCCCGACCCCCCCACCCCCCCCCCCCCCCCGCCCAGGGCGGAGTCGGGGGGCCATCATCTCTCAGTACTATAACCGCACCATGCAGCTGCGCCGGCGCCGGCAGACCCGCCCCTCCATCCGGGACTTCTCCCGCTCCGCCCGCCCCAGTATCCGTGGTTTTGGCATAGAGGCAGACTGTGGAGGAGAGGGTGAGTATCAGTGCTGCACCACTGTGAGGGCAGAGAGAGAGGGAGAGAGAGAGAGAGGGGGAGGGAGAGGGAGAGGGAGAGGGAGAGGGAGAGGGAGAGAGAGAGAGAGGGAAGGAGAGAGAGAGAAGGAGGGAGAGAGAGAGGCAGAGAGAGAGAGTCCTGTGGCCCAGATTCATGCTGTTATTTACTGAGAATATCTGAGAGCCCACAGTGGTGGAACCTATGTGTGTGTGTATGTGTGTATGTGTGTATGTGTGTATGTGTGTATGTGTGTGTATGTGTGTGTATGTGTGTATGTGTGTATGTGTGTATGTGTGTGTGTGTGTGTGTGTGTGTGTGTGTATGTATGTGTGTATGTGTGTGTGTGTGTGTATGTGTGTATGTGTGTGTATGTGTGTGTATGTGTGTGTATGTGTGTATGTGTGTATGTGTGTATGTGTGTGTGTGTGTGTGTGTGTGTGTGTGTGTTTTTCAGAGAGTAAGAGGGACCAGCTGGTGAACAACCTGCAGAACCTGTCCATCAGCGACCGCGTGCGCATGCTACGAGGAATGCCCCTCAGTGTGGCCGAGAAGAGTGAGCTCAGGTAGGCCCCGGCCACGGCCTGCCCCGCCCCAGGCCCCACCCCACCCTGCCCCCGGCCACACCCTGCCCCGCCCCAGAGTGCCCTCCTCCACGGTGAGCGGGAAATGACGGCTGTGTCCCTGCCTCCCCTCCAGGAAGCGGGCGTGTAACCTGAAGGAGAGGGCCGCCTCGTCCAGCGGCAGGATGCCCTGCTGCAGCCGCCTCAAGTATTACATCATCATTGTGAGTTCCCAGCATGCATTGCCAAGCAGTGCAATGCAACACACCTGTGGGCGCTGTGTAGAAAACACACTTGAAAAGAGAAAAATGACCTGGAATTCTGCTCTGTGGGCTGTTCTCTCATCTGTGCCTCAGAGATTAGAGTGCAGACTGTTTATGAGCGAATTACAGTAGCGTTGTGAAGCTTTCGGCGGCTCCCTTCTCTCACGCTCTGGCATTGAGTGGGATCTTAGATGTGATTTCAGTGCCGTCTGTTGCATGCCAGGCAGAAGGCACTCGCAGCGAGTCACAGTGCGTGTGTGTGTGTGTGTGTAACGCAGCGCGGCGTAAGAGCGTAGCGACTGACGCTCTCGCGCTCTCGGTGTGTCTGCAGGCTGTGCGACAGAGCTGGTACAGCTGGCTCTCCTTCCTGCACTCCCTGCAGCTGTGGCAGGTGGCGCTAAAGAGGGTGAGCGGCCGCTTCGGCACCGGCGTGCTCTCCTACTTCCTCTTCCTCAAGACGCTCCTGCTCTTCAACGTCTTCCTCCTCCTCCTCAACGGGGTCTTCCTGGTCATCCCGCAAGCGGTGCACCCCCCTCCCTGCCCCCCCGACGCTGCCCACTTCACTGGCCTGGAGCTGCTCACAGGGGCGGTAAGCAAAGGGCTGGGACACATCTGCCGGTTACTCACCTGTTACTCACCTCTTATTCGCCCGTTACTCGTCTGTTACTCTGCCGTTACTCACCTTTTACTTACCTGTTACTTGCCTGTTACTCCGCCATCACTCAGCTGTTAACCAGCTATTACAAGCCGGTTGCCCAGGCATTACTGAGCCATTACTCACCGGCATCGTTTGTTAGATATGCGGAATAACTGGGAGCGTCACTTCCTGAGATGGTGGGCAGTGTTGTGCTGGCAGGAGCTGGGCAGCTGGAAGAGGAGATGTCACAGCCTTCACTGCGGACTGGCACGTGTGTGAAAGGAGATGTCACAGCCTTCACTGCGGACTGGCACGTGTGTGAAAGGAGATGTCACAGCCTTCACTGCGGACTGGCACGTGTGTGAAAGGAGATGTCACAGCCTTCACTGCGGACTGGCACGTGTGTGAAAGGAGATGTCACAGCCTTCACTGCGGACTGGCACGTGTGTGAAAGGAGATGTCACAGCCTTCACTGCGGACCGGCACGTGTGTGATTTCTCCCATTTATCCTCAGGAGGAATCGGGAACTGGCGTCACTGCTGTTTGTTTGAAAAGCCACCTGAGATCTACTCAGAGGAAATGGTCCTACTGTCCGCTGAGACAAGGAGTAGGAAGCTTTTATTTACTCATAAAAGTGCTTTTAGCAGGACTCGGGAGTAACTCTCAGACGCCTGGTGAATAGCTGCCCAGCTCAGTACCCTGTGTCTGGGTAAAACCTTTCCACAGGATGTGCTGGTGCAGTGTAGGCGTAGCTGGAAAGGATGACTTCAGAGCTCAGCTTGTCAAAGAGATGAAATATGGAGGGATGGAGATGTGTCTGTATGCATGATCTATGCTTATCAGAGACAACAAGCCATCCTTTAAAGCTACACAATTCAAAACAGCACACTTATCAGCAGATCAGCCAGCAATGGGATAGATATGATTCAGTTATGGACAGT
>NC_050583.1:1282500-1290000 GCF_013368585.1 Megalops cyprinoides | reverse complement strand
ACTGAGTGAACAGATTGTGGTTAATAATCGGCCTGGTAATGAAAGGTAAAGGAGCAGAAGGTTGGATTGATAGTGACGCAGTGAGAGCGGAATTGACGCACTCTGAACGCGCTGTCTGATTCTCTCACAGAGCTGCACTTTCACACAGGTCGCACGGAAAGGAGTTTCCTCGAACATTTGATCTTTGTAGCCACGGCGTGCTTCATTATGAAAACAATATTTACACACACCCCCTCCTTAAAAAGTGCGTGATGGTGCCGTCCCTGACCGTGTGTGTGTTTAGTATTGTGTAAGTGTGTATATATGTATTTAGTATTACGCGTGTGTGTGTGTGTGTGCATGTTTAATTAGCACTGTATGTATGAGCATGTGTATTTAGCAGTGTGTGTGTATTTGCATGTACATTTAGCTGTGTGTGTATGTGTATGCATATATGTTTTGCGGTGTGTGTGTGTGTGTGAGAGAGTGAGTGAGTGTATTTAGCAGCGTGTGTGTGTGTGTTACCTGTTGTGTGTGTGTGTTACGCGTTACATGTGTTGTGTGTGTGTGTGTGTGCGTGAGTGTGTTACATGTTACGTGTGTGTTACGCGTTACGTGTGTGTGTTACGCATTACGTGTTGTGTCGTGTGTGGCAGAGGCAGCGCGGAGGGCAGCTAAACAGGCTGATGCAGAGGACAGCGATGTGGTGGACATCGAGCACTTCGAGAAGATTCTGCCGCAGCTGGTGAGTCTTGTGATACAGCGCCTTTCACCCTTCTCAGGGGACTCAGTGCTGTCATTCCTCTCACAGCTGAACTGAGTTTAATCTCACTGCAAGTTATATCTGCTAAACACCTGAAGCACCTGCACATCTCACACCCCTGACTCTCTCTGGTCCTGCACAGCTCCTGGATTTTTAGTTACTTTCAGCCAGCAGAGGGAGCCACTGTTCTGTCTACAAACCAGCCCCGCTGTTCCACCCCAGTGTTGCATTGTATACTGCTCTGTTTTAAAAAAAAATGACTTGCTGTAACTACTGCTTTATGTTTACCAGTGTATATTCCAATAAATATATCTGAGTTATTTACAAAAGGTGTCTTCAAGAATATTATTCATAATATTCATTTATAACATGAATAATTTGAGTCGCTGTGGACTGGATACTGTACGTAAGTGACTGTCACTGTGCTCTTAGAGTTGCCGTGGGTTACAATCAGAACACACATCTGATTTGTTACGTTGTATCTTTTTGTCTCCCTTAAGCTTCATATTCCTTCTTGCTTTCATTTTTTATTCCTTAATTTTTATTTCTCTTCACTGTGGAAAGCTGTACGTGAGCCATGTAAGAAAAAGCTCTTTACAAGTAAAGTTATTAATCAAGTGCTTTCATATCAGCGGCCATGACCTTCTACACTCTACAATCCAAAAACAGACTGTACTGTTCTCTGACTCTGTACTGCTGGAGTGGTTGGGGGTTGAGTTGGGCTCTGCTTTGCTGTAGACGGTCAGAGAATCAGTGTTCTGCAAATGAGTGTGGCTTGGGTTTTATGCGGTAACTTTGGCTGGCGTTGCTGCAGGCTGATGAAGAGGAATGACTCTGTTCTGATGCTGTTCAGCGGTGTCCTGTTTTGGCCGGTCAGAGGGGTGCATTGTCTGCAGACTCTGAGGCTCCTGTAGGAGGGCTGAGGTGGTTCCTGTGCAGGGAGTTAGGAGGAACAGGCATTCTGCTCTCCCCCCGACCCCCACCCCCCCACATCACCGACCGGGCCTGCCACCCCCCCACTGTAACTGTACGGGGCCTAAGAGTGTGTGTGTGTATGCAAGTGTGTGAATGAGGAATGAGTGTGTGTGTGTGTGTGTGTGTGTGTATATGTGTGTGCACACAAGTGTGTGAATGAGGAATGAGAGAGAGTGTGTGTGTGTGTGTGTGTGCGCGCAAGTGTGTGAATGAGGAATGAGTGTGTGTGTGTGTGTGCAGCAAGTGTGTGAATGATGAATGAGTGTGTGTGTGTGTGTGTGTATGTGTGTGCACGCAAGTGTGTGAATGAGGAATGAGTGTGTGTGTGTGTGTGCAGCAAGTGTGTGAATGATGAATGAGAGAGAGAGAGAGTGTGTGTGCAGCAAGTGTGTGAATGATGAATGAGAGAGTGTGTGTGTGTGTGTGTGTGTGTGTGTGTGTGTGGCAACAGGATGCATTCCTGCCCATTGGGAAAAGCACTCGCAGGCTTCCTGTTTTCAGGAGGTGTCCGCCCCCCCCCCCCCCCCCCCCCCCCACCTGCGTGGCACTGGGGCTCCAGCAGGTGCTTCCAGCATGTGGCCCCGGTTCCCCATCAAAGCGTCCCGGCACAGGAGGAAGCAGTTAGAGGAGCGTGGGGCAGCAGGGAGTGGGGGGGGGGGGGCTCGTTAGACAGTGACAAGCGGCAGACCGCTGCAGCTCTGCACGACCCCCTCCGGACACTTTGAAGTTTCCTCAGATGGGCAGCAGGGCTGTTGGTCGGGGAGGGTTAGGGTTGTGACTGTGTGTGTGTGCGTGTGTGTGTGTTTGTGTGCGTGCGTGTGTGTGGGGCATTCGCCTGTACGTGCGTTTGTGTATCGGTTTCTCAGCAGCTTAGACCACACCAGTAGAGATACCACTTGCAAGAGGAAGAAAAAATTCCTAACAAGAGGAAAACACACAGGAATAGCGATGGTGTTGTTAGGAAGGCAAATAAATGAAGGGCAAAAATGCGCGAGTGTGAGGGTCTGTGTATGCGACAGTGCTGTGAGTGTGTGTGAGTGTGTGTATTTTAACAGGAGATGAAGGAGAAGACTCCGTGTTTCCAGCAGCAGTGAGGCGGGTCTTCCTGTGAACCGTGGGTGTGAGCGTCTGTGTATGCGACAGTGCTGTGAGTGTGTGTGAGTGTGTGTATTTTAACAGGAGATGAAGGAGAAGACTCCGTGTTTCCAGCAGCAGTGAGGCGGGTCTTCCTGTGAACCGTGGGTGTGAGCGTCTGTGTGTGCAACAGTGCTGTGAGTGTGTGTATTTTAACAGGAGATGAAGGAGAAGGCTCCGTGTTTCCAGCAGCAGTGAGGCGCAGCAGAGGAATCTCGATGGCTTTGCACCTCCCAGCCTGAAGGGGGCGCCGTCGCGGGTCAGAGTGCTACGCAGAGAGACCCGAGTGGTTTTGCATCATCAGCTGAATGTGGCGATAATGTGAGTGAGGGATAACTACTCACTCTGCGACCACCGGCACAGAGACATTACATACATTTCAAATTAGTTATTATAACAATAAAGACAAGAGCAGGGTTTTGATCTGAATTTTCCTATGGTACCACAATCCATACTGCTCCCATTGCCCTCATAAAGCAATCAGCTGTCTGTGATGAACCACAACCCATCCGCAAATAAAATTCTCCATTTACAGTCAGAATTAATCCTTTTGAAATGGAATCATTTTAATAAAATCAAAGTAAATAAAATGTAATCCTTCAGTGGGGAGTGGGCCCTGACACTGACAGTCAGGGGAGGTTTATTTTGCGCTCGATTCTGAGAGATGAAAGACGGATCCATCTCGCAGGCGGCGCAGACGCTGAATCCGCGGTTTTCTCTCCTGTCCTCGGCTGCTCTGGACCCGCCCCCACACCGAACACCTGGCGCCGTTGCTGTACCATCAAACGCTGCACTTCCCTTGAACTCTTCTAGTAAAATACCCAGCTGTATAAACAGATAATATACATTGTTCTGGAAAATGATCTCTACTGGAAAAATGAAACAATATTATATAGGGCAGCGGAGAGCTTCCTCCTCAAAAAGCTCACAAAGGCAGTTTTAAACTGAGATGAAGATCATTTTTTTTTAATGTTCTTCGCGCCGCCTCTGATCTTTCGCAGGCTGGTCTGGTGTGTTTTGGCGGAAGCGGACGCTGCCTCAGGTGACCGTAAGTGGCACTACCGGAGCTTTATTGGCTGTGAGGGGCTGTTTGGACCGGGCTGAGAGCACCTGCTGCAGTTGGGCAGAGCAGAACTGGGCCGTTAGTATTCTGCGGTCTTGTGTGTCAGATAAAAAAAAGTCCAACGCTAATCTAAAGCCATAATATTACCCTCAGATCTCGGATACTCTCACACTGCCCTCGGAAACATTCCTCTGCTGCAGCCATTGCTGACAGTCACCAGGCCGGTCCTTTAAAGCTTCTCATACTGTAGCTTTCAGACAGCAAAGTGCTGCTTTATGCTGATGTTAAATATCGCCGTGGCCGTTGCATCGTGTGGCCCGCCGGCCGATCGGCTGCACCCGGCGGAGAGCGGCAGGATCCACCACAGTCTCATCTTTGTTTTCACGTCTTTTGAGTAATGGAATTTTCAAGAACATCTGTCTGCCCGAAAACGGGTGGGAGGGAGACGGAGGAGCCAGGATCAAAGCGCAGAACACCTGAACGATGTTAATTCCGAGAGGCCTAACCCCTGATCCCGCACTGAAGATTTCACATCTGGCCCCTCTCTTTGCTTTGATTTATCTGTGAAGTCTCCTGCCCCCCCCCAACCCCCCCCCTCCCCCCTCCCCGATCCACCGAGGAGCAGCAGCGCCCCCGCATCGCTCCAGCGCCGGACTGCGTTGCGTCCTCACAGAGAGCTGGCCGTCGCTGTGATGCGTAGCGTTCCCTGAGTCTGAAGCGTCTCCATTCACACCAAATGTCTTCCTGTTATCGTTCCTTTTTGTCCAGGATTGGACAAATAACAAATAACAAAATTTTCGAGTGAGGAAAACTCGCTTTTAAATAACATTATAAATGGCATTGCTGGAGCGTAAGGAAGCGGAGCAATTCACTGTAACACAACAGGAGAATTCATTCAGTTACTTCAGACTAAGCTTTACAGGTCGGGCTCGGATTCACTGTTTAAGAGGCCTGTAATAGCAATGTTTTCCATAAAACTATGCTTTAAAAATCAAATCTGATTTATTCAACTTATCGCGCATATTGTGTTAACACAAACCGGCAATCACGGACGGTTCAGGCCATCCCTTACTCCCACTCACTTCTGTTCAGAGAACTGTCCTGAGCACCCTGTTGAACTGGGCAGCTACACTGGCACGTTACCATCCACTTTGCATTGAAAACATTTTATTAACAGTTAGAAAATTAAAGGAACTCCTTTTTAGGTGCGGCGTTTGAGAGGCCTGCCAGTCACCGGCAACTCAAATTAGAGCAGATTGCAGCAGCTGAGGTTACAGCAGCAGCAGTGAGCGCCGGCCAGAGGGCTGAGCTGATCCCAGCTGACACCGTGGAAACACCTGATTTCGCTGCTGTCAGGTGTAATCTGCCGCTGGAGCGCGGACACGGCGAGGCGGGGGCCAAATAATACCCTGAATGATATCAAATGTGAGGCCCAGCGAGCCGAGAGCGTGAGCCGAAAAACAATACAGCAGGTGAAAATAAACCCAATGAACGGAAAGAGGCCGAGCGAGGGCACAGGTGCCGGTGCCGCACCGGTTACGCAGCAACGCCGCGGTAACTCCGCCGCCATGAGCAGAGCTTCACCGCGCTCTCACAGCGGCAAGATCGGGACCAGCAACGAGGACACCTACCGTCTACATAACCACAGTGTCTCAGAGCATTACAAATTACGTCAAGGAAAAAAGGCGCATTCGAACGAAGACAAACGGCCCTCGGCAGTACTGGGGTCCTTGGTTACGGAGCCCTGTCCGAGGCGGGTGTTGCTGTAAAGCTGACACACCCAGGTGCCGGGGCCAGTGACACCTGCGGTAAGCAAGCAGCAGAAGGCCAGGTGGCTTCACTACAGCACGCCAAAGCCACGCGTGTAAATGACTGCCCTTCCAGCGCATCACGCCGGCACAAATTGCATCTGAAAGCTTTATTATTAAACATATGAAAGCAGTTAGGGAACGGGACGGGATGGGGGCGGGGGGGGTAAGTGCTCCTAATGACTTAGGGCTTCTCTTTATCCAACATTAAAGCCTGAGAATGCGGACGGCGGTTCCAGCCGCTTGGCCGGAGAGCGGGATCCGGGAAGAGCTGAGACGGGGAGATTTCCCCGGAGACACGGTCGCGGGCGCAGTAGCGTTCCGACAGCCGGTCCTGGCCGCCGCAGGCAGGCGAGACGTCACTTATCATTAGCGCAGCCGTTATTACCGTGAGCACCGGCGGGCGCGGCAATGGCAGCGGCGGTAGCTGCGTTAGTCACGGTGATGTTATTTATCTCCCGCGGGACGGGACGTGGCCAGTGCGAGCAGGTCCGCGCACATCGCCGCATCTCGGAAACCACAAAGCAATACAGCCTTGTTCAGCAATGTTCTTACTTCTTCCTGAATAAAAGCAAAACGTCAGATGACACTGGCCAAACGCCGAATTTAGCATCAAAACAAAATTTATGACAGGTAACTGCTGTACACAACTTTAAAGTGTGATGTCAGTTGTCTTAATGTAGAATTATTTAAGGATACTTAAGTTCTGACATAACAAACCTCTTCAGCGGGCATTTTTGGGAGTTTCATCATTTCTGTTATGAAATGAATCGGTAATGTTCTAAAAGAAAAGACCAGCAAAAGAGTCCTGGCTGAGGAAATGCTCATTTTATTGATGTGTGTTATATTACTGTAAAACTACAGAAGCACCGGTTCCACTCTGTGTTAGAGAGCAGCTGGCTGTGAATCTGAGAGAATGTGGAATTCCACCCCAGGGCAGAGTCCGCACTGCGTGACCCCCCCTCTCCCTGAGACCCCCAGTCTTCATTTTTTACCTGAAAGACACAAAAACAGAAATGCAACAAACACAATCAAAAGCTCCCCTGCCTGTTAGGTTTACTGTGGCCAATGTCACAGTGACATGTTGGAACCGCCGTATACGGGCGTAAACAGGAACATGAACAGATGACAAAATCAGCCAATATATGACTCATGAAAATGTAATAATTGACTGATTTTTAAAATTATCGTTAAAGGGTGATGTTCCTCCTGTCTGCGATCCTCTCTGATTCCTGTCAGGTCTGTGATTCAGAGGACCAACATTACAGCTTTATAATTCTCTCTCCCACTCCCTCTCCCTCTCTCTCTGTCTCTCTGTCTCTCTCTCTCTCTCTCTCTCTGTGGTACGGTGGCCAGGTTAGTGGGGCAGGACTGGCCCCACGCTACAGCACCTTCCTGCAGCCCTGACCTCATTCACCTTATTCATCTCACTTTGCCAGGAAAGACCAGCGCAACACGTAACTTGTCAAGACTTGAAAAAGGAATGAAAAATCCATAAATCTACGAAACAATAGGATTTCCAATATCTTTTTTTCTGGTGGAAGAGAAGCACTTTGACGCAAACTTTCTTTTTTTATTGCTTTCAGAGGCATGTCTGCAGTTTGGCATGTCACTTCTAATAACGTGTAAAATGCAGGAGACGAGGCTACTCCTTCAGAGCTGGAGTCTGGCAAACGTCAGCAGTGACAAAAGCAGATCCCAGCTTTTCAGTAAGGGGGTACACATGGTGAACCGCCTCAGATTCCAGCTTTTCAGTAAGGGGGTGCACATGGTGAACC
>NC_050583.1:1275000-1277500 GCF_013368585.1 Megalops cyprinoides | reverse complement strand
GGCAGCTTGCTGACGGGGAGACGCAGGCTGCTTCCTGTACTTACCCTGCTATGGCCTCATCAGCCTCCAGAGCCGATACACTGGAGTCTAACAGCTGCCTCTGCAGGAACACATCTGTGGAGCCATAAGGAGAGAAGGACACAGAGAGAGAGGGACAGAGAGAGAGGGACAGAGAGAGAGAGGGACAGGGAGAGAGAGGGACAGGGAGAGGGGGACAGAGAGAGAGAGGGACAGGGAGAGAGAGGGACAGAGAGAGGGGGACAGAGAGAGAGAGGGACAGGGAGAGAGGGGGACAGAGAGAGAGAGGGGGACAGAGAGAGAGGGACAGAGAGAGAGAGGGACAGGGAGAGAGAGGGACAGGGAGAGGGGGACAGAGAGAGAGAGGGACAGGGAGAGAGAGGGAGAGAGAGAGGGGGACAGAGAGAGGGACAGAGAGAGAGAGGGACAGAGAGAGGGGGACAGAGAGAGAGGGACAGAGAGAGAGAGGGACAGAGAGAGGGGGACAGAGAGAGAGGGACAGAGAGAGAGAGGGACAGAGAGAGAGGGACAGAGAGAGAGAGGGACAGAGAGAGAGAGGGACAGAGAGAGGGGGACAGAGAGAGAGGGACAGAGAGAGAGAGAGGGACACAGAGAGAGAGGGACACAGAGAGAGGGGGACAGAGAGAGAGGGACAGAGAGAGAGAGGGACAGAGAGAGAGGGACACAGAGAGAGAGGGACACAGAGAGAGAGGGACAGAGAGAGAGAGGGACAGAGAGAGAGAGGGACACAGAGAGAGAGGGACACAGAGAGAGAGGGACAGAGAGAGGGGGACAGAGAGAGAGGGACAGAGAGAGAGAGGGACAGAGAGAGGGGGACAGAGAGAGAGGGACAGGGAGACACACAGAGAGAGGGACAGAGAGAGAGGGACAGAGAGAGAGAGGGACAGAGAGAGGGGGACAGAGAGAGAGGGACAGAGAGAGAGAGGGACAGAGAGAGAGGGACACAGAGAGAGAGGGACAGAGAGAGAGGGACAGAGAGAGAGAGAGGGACACAGAGAGAGAGAGGGACAGAGAGAGAGAGGGACAGAGAGAGAGGGACAGAGAGAGAGAGGGACACAGAGAGAGAGGGACAGAGAGAGAGGGACACAGAGAGAGAGGGACAGAGAGAGAGAGGGACAGAGAGAGAGAGGGACACAGAGAGAGAGGGACAGAGAGAGAGGGACACAGAGAGAGAGGGACAGAGAGAGAGAGGGACACAGAGAGGGGGACAGGGAGAGAGAGGGACACAGAGAGAGAGAGGGACAGAGAGAGAGAGGGACAGGGAGAGAGGGACAGAGAGAGGGGGGACAGAGAGAGAGGGACAGAGAGAGAGAGGGACAGAGAGAGGGGGGACAGAGAGAGAGGGACAGAGAGAGAGGGGGGACAGAGAGAGAGGGACACAGAGAGAGAGGGACACAGAGAGGGGGACAGGGAGAGAGAGGGACACAGAGAGAGAGAGGGGGACAGAGAGAGAGGGACAGAGAGAGGGGGGACAGAGAGAGGGGGGACAGAGGGAGAGGGACAGAGAGAGAGAGGGACAGAGAGGGACACACAGAGAGAGGGACAGGGAGAGAGAGGGACACAGAGAGAGAGAGGGACAGAGAGAGAGAGGGACAGGGAGAGAGGGACAGAGAGAGGGGGGACAGAGAGAGAGGGACAGAGAGAGAGAGGGACAGAGAGAGAGGGGGGACAGAGAGAGAGGGACACAGAGAGAGAGGGACACAGAGAGGGGGACAGGGAGAGAGAGGGACACAGAGAGAGAGAGGGGGACAGAGAGAGAGGGACAGAGAGAGGGGGGACAGAGGGAGAGGGACACAGAGAGGGGGACAGGGAGAGAGAGGGACACAGAGAGAGAGAGGGGGACAGAGAGAGAGGGACAGAGAGAGGGGGGACAGAGGGAGAGGGACAGAGAGAGAGAGGGACAGAGAGGGACACACAGAGAGAGGGACAGGGAGAGAGAGGGACAGGGACATTAGTGTTAACACTATGCACTGCTGTACTGCATGATGGAAATTTCACAGCACTGACACGCACCCAGCCCTGACACACCCAGCACTGACACGCACCCAGCACTGACACGCACCCAGCCCTGACACACCCAGCACTGACACGCACCCAGCCCTGACACACCCAGCACTGACACGCACCCAGCCCTGACACACCCAGCACTGACACGCACCCAGCCCTGACACACCCAGCACTGACACGCACCCAGCACTGACACGCACCCAGCCCTGACACACCCAGCACTGACACGCACCCAGCACTGACACACCCAGCCCTGACACACCCAGCACTGACACGCACCCAGCACTGACACGCACCCAGCACTGACACGCACCCAGCACTGACACACCCAGCACTGACACGCACCCAGCCCTGACACACCCAGCACTGACACACCCAGCACTGACACGCACCCAGCACTGACACACACCCAGCACTGACACGCACCCAGCCCTGACACACCCAGCACTGACAC
>NC_050583.1:1265000-1270000 GCF_013368585.1 Megalops cyprinoides | reverse complement strand
CGGAAGCTCAGTCTGGACGTGCCGCTCTGTGGGACGGAGGACGAAACACTCCCTGAATCGGCCAGCAGGGGCCGCCACTCTCGCCAGGACGAGCGGAGGGGTCCCGCGAGAGGGGGGGGACTGGGGCAGGGCCGAGAGCGGGGGCATCGGCCCGGGGGGAGGGGTTCTCTCATTTCACCCTGAGGTAAAAACCAAACATTCTCTTTAACCCAGTAAAAATACACAAACCACAGAAGGATAAAGCTGTCAAACCCTGACACCACCCCCACACCGCCCTGAGTCCACCCCCACACCACCCTGACTCCACCCCCACGCCGCCCTGACTCCACGCCCACGCCGCCCTGAGTCCACCCCCACGCTGCCCTGACTCCACACCCACGCCGCCCTGAGTCCACCCCCACGCTGCCCTGACTCCACACCCACGCCGCCCTGACTCCACCCCCACGCTGCCCTGACTCCACGCCGCCCTGACTCCACCCCCACGCTGCCCTGACTCCACACCCACGCCGCCCTGACTCCACCCCCACGCTGCCCTGACTCCACCCCCACGCTGCCCTGACTCCACACCCACGCTGCCCTGACTCCACACCCACGCTGCCCTGACTCCACACCCACGCCTCCCTGACTCCACACCCACGCCGCCCTGACTCCACCCCCACGCCGCCCTGAGTCCACCCCCACGCCGCCCTGACACCACCCCCCACGCCGCCCTGACTCCACACCCACGCTGCCCTTACTACCACCCCCCACGCCTGCCCTGACTCCACCCCCACCCCGCCCTGACTCCACCCCCACGCTGCCCTGACTCCACACCCACGCCTGCCCTGACTCCACACCCACGCTGCCCTGACTCCACACCCACGCCTCCCTGACTCCACCCCCACGCCGCCCTGACTCCACACCCACGCCGCCCTGAGTCCACACCCACACCGCCCTGACACCACCCCCCACGCCGCCCTGACTCCACACCCACGCCGCCCTGACACCACCCCCCACGCCGCCCTGACACCACCCCCCACACCGCCCTGACTCCACCCCCACGCTGCCCTGACTCCACGCCGCCCTGAGTCCACCCCCACGCTGCCCTGACTCCACACCCACGCCGCCCTGACTCCACCCCCACGCTGCCCTGACTCCACCCCCACGCTGCCCTGACTCCACACCCACGCCGCCCTGAGTCCACCCCCCACGCCGCCCTGAGTCCACCCCCCACGCCGCCCTGACTCCACACCCACGCCGCCCTGACTCCACACCCACGCCGCCCTGAGTCCACCCCCACACCGCCCTGACACCACCCCCCACGCCGCCCTGACACCACCCCCCACGCCGCCCTGACTCCACGCCCACGCCGCCCTGACTCCACCCCCACGCCGCCCTGAGTCCACCCCCCACGCCGCCCTGACTCCACGCCCACGCCGCCCTGACTCCACCCCCACACTGCCCTGAGTCCATGCCTTTCCCCGGGTTCGACCCTGGGTCTCCCGAGAGGCCCTGGAAGCAGAACTCCCTCTCTAACTGACTGGCTGAGCCGGTGCTTTAATCTCATTTCCGCCTGCGGTTTCATGTTTTAGTGAGCTGCAGCTTCGGCGGCTACCGCCAGCCACATGAGACAGGCGGTGAGCTGTGCCTTCGGACAGAGGCAGGTTTTTATCTGCTCAGTTAGCTTATATCACTCCTTCCATCTCACGTAACAACACAGAGAGGAAGCCGAGATTAGGGATGCGGAACCAAAGCTGAGGAAAGCAGCTGGGTACCTACAGCTGAGTAAACTACTTAAATCTATTTAACGTGAAGACAGCAGTGATCTTAAAGATGGAACAACCCGGAACGCAGTAAAGAGGGAAGGAGACGAACGGGTGGTGCCCGGAACGCAGTAAAGAGGGGAGGAGACGAACGGGTGGTGCTGGAGCGCCAGGCTTCCTTCTGTCACCCCGCCCTGCGTCTGAAGTCCTGAAAAGAAATCTCAGGGCGAACTGTCTTCAATTTGGGCCTTTTCTGCGTGTCGAGAGCAACAGATAATATCTCCTGGAGAGGATTCACAGAGGCTGCGGCGAGCACATCGTCCAACCCGAAACGCACTCGCGCGGGAAACGCACTCGCGGTGGGTACCGGCTCTGACACAGTGGAAACGCGCTCTGACGCAGTGGAAACGCACTCGCGGTGGGTACCGGCTCTGACACAGTGGAAACACGCTCTGACGCAGTGGAAACGCGCTCGCAGTGGAAACGCGCTCTGACGCAGTGGAAACGCGCTCGCAGCGGGGCCGGCTCTGACGCAGTGGAAACGCGCTCTGACGCAGTGGAAACGCGCTCGCAGTGGAAACGCGCTCTGACGCAGTGGAAACGCGCTCGCAGCGGGGCCGGCTCTGACGCAGTGGAAACGCGCTCTGACGCAGTGGAAACGCGCTCGCAGCGGGGCCGGCTCTGACGCAGTGGAAACGCGCTCTGACGCAGTGGAAACGCGCTCGCAGTGGAAACGCGCTCTGACGCAGTGGAAACGCGCTCTGACGCAGTGGAAACGCGCTCGCAGCGGGGCCGGCTCTGACGCAGTGGAAACGCACTCGCGGTGGGTACCGGCTCTGACGCAGTGGAAACGCGCTCTGACGCAGTGGAAACGCGCTCGCAGTGGAAACGCGCTCTGACGCAGTGGAAACGCGCTCTGACGCAGTGGAAACGCGCTCGCAGCGGGGCCGGCTCTGACGCAGTGGAAACGCGCTCGCAGCGGGGCCGGCTCTGACGCAGTGGAAACGCACTCCCAGTAGAGAGCCCTTCGGGCTCTGTGTGTTCCTGAATGACCCGGAGCGGAACACGCCAACACCTTGTACCCTCTGTGCACAGGGAAACATGCTTAAAACACGGGAACCGCAGAGTCACGCCACAGAGAGACGCATGTACACATATACCCCCCCAAAACACACATATACCCCCCCCCAAACACACATATCCTCCCCAAACACACATATACCCCCCCCAAACACACATATACCCCCCCAAACACACATATACCCCCCCAAACACACATATACCCCCCCAAAACACACATATACCCCCCCCCAAACACACATATCCTCCCCAAACACACATATACCCCCCCCAAACACACATATACCCCCCCCAAAACACACATATACCCCCCCAAACACACATATATCCCCCCAAAACACACATATCCTCCCCAAACACACATATAACCCCCCCAAAACACACATATATCCTCCCCAAACACACATATATCCCCCCAAAACACACATATACCCCCCAAAACACACATATACCCCCCCAAACACACATATACCCCCCAAAACACACATATACCCCCCAAAACACACATATACCCCCCAAACACACATATAACCCCCCCAAAACAAACATATACCCCCCCCAAAACACACATATACCCCCCCCAAAACACACATATACCCCCCCCAAAACAAACATATACCCCCCCAAACACACATATACCCCCCCAAACACACATATACCCCCCCCAAAACACACATATACCCCCCAAACACACACATATACCCCCCCAAACACACATATACCCCTCCCAAAACACACATATACCCCCCCCAAAACACACATATACCCCCCCAAAACAAACATATACCCCCCCCAAAACACACATATACCCCCCCCAAACACACATATACCCCCCCAAACACACATATACCCCCCCCAAACACACATATACCCCCCCCCAAAACACACATATACCCCCCCAAACACACATATATCCCCCCAAAACACACATATCCTCCCCAAACACACATATAACCCCCCCAAAACACACATATACCCCCCCAAACACACATATACCCCCCCAAACACACATATACCCCCCAAAACACACATAACCCCCCCAAAACAAACATATACCCCCCCCAAAACACACATATACCCCCCCCAAAACACACATATACCCCCCCAAAACACACATATACCCCCCCCCAAAACACACATATACCCCCCCCCAAAACACACATATACCCCCCCCAAAACAAACATATACCCCCCCAAACACACATATACCCCCCCAAACACACATATACCCCCCCAAACACACATATACCCCCCCCAAAACACACATATACCCCCCAAACACACACATATACCCCCCCAAACACACATATACCCCCCAAACACACACATATACCCCTCCCAAAACACACATATACCCCCCCCCCAAACACACATATACCCCTCCCAAAACACACATATACCCCCCCCAAACACACATATACCCCCCCAAACACCCATATACCCCCCCAAACACACATATACCCCCCCCAAAACACACATATACCCCCCCAAACACACATATACCCCCCCAAACACACATATACCCCCCCCAAAACACACATATACCCCCCAAACACACACATATACCCCTCCCAAAACACACATATACCCCCCCCCCAAACACACATATACCCCTCCCAAAACACACATATACCCCCCCCAAACACACATATACCCCCCAAAACACACATATACCCCCCCAAACACACATATACCCCCCCCAAAACACACATATACCCCCCCAAACACACATATACCCCCCCAAACACACATATACCCCCCCCAAAACACACATATACCCCCCCCAAACACACATATACCCCCCCAAACACACATATACCCCCCCCAAAACACACATATACCCCCCCAAACACACATATACCCCCCCAAACACACATATACCCCCCCCAAAACACACATATACCCCCCAAACACACACATATACCCCTCCCAAAACACACATATACCCCCCCAAACACACATATACCCCCCCCCCAAAACACACATATACCCCCCAAACACACATATACCCCCCAAACACACATATACCCCCCCCAAACACACATATACCCCACCAAACACACATATACCCCCCCAAAACACACATATACCCCCCCCAAACACACATATACCCCCCCCAAAACACACATATACCCCTCCCAAAACACACATATACCCCCCCCAAACACACATATACCC
>NC_050583.1:1255000-1260000 GCF_013368585.1 Megalops cyprinoides | reverse complement strand
AGGCGCATCGGGACTTGCTTTAGCTGCCAGGACATTCTCCACACTGACTGTGCTACCGTGAGAGGAAGACAGAGGAAGCCGAAGCATACAGAGTGGCGTGAGAGGCCCAGGGAACACTGTGCCGCTCGGCACGGTTCCCCTGCTCCCCACGGCGCTGTGGTGACGACCCTGTCTCTGAGCGAGCGCCTGAGCGAGCCCCCGAGCCAGTCCCTGAGCGAGCCCCCGAGCCAGTCCCTGAGCGAGTCCCTGAGCGAGCCCCCGAGCCAGTCCCTGAGCGACTCGCTGAGCCAGTCTCTGAGCGAGCCCCTGAGCCACTCTGAGCCAGTCTCTGAGCGACTCTCTGAGCGACTCTCTGAGCCAGTCCCTGAGCCACTCTCTGAGCCAGTCCCTGAGCCAGTCCCTGAGCGACTCTCTGAGCGAGTCCCTGAGCCAGTCCCTGAGCCAGTCCCTGAGCGACTCTCTGAGTGACTCTCTGAGCCAGTCCCTGAGCGACTCTCTGAGTGACTCTCTGAGCCAGTCTCTGAGCGACTCTGAGCGAGCCGCTGAGCGAGTCCCTGAGCGAGCCCCCGAGCCAGTCCCTGAGCGACTCTCTGAGTGACTCTCTGAGCGACTCTCTGAGTGACTCTCTGAGCCAGTCCCTGAGCGACTCTCTGAGTGACTCTCTGAGCCAGTCTCTGAGCGACTCTGAGCGAGCCCCTGAGCGACTCTGAGCCAGTCTCTGAGCGACTCTCTGAGCAACTCTCTGAGCAACTCTCTGAGTGACTCTCTGAGCCTCTCTCTGAGTGACTCTCTGAGCCAGTCCCTGAGCCACTCTCTGAGCGAGTCCCTGAGCGAGTCCCCGAGCCAGTCCCTGAGCGACTCTCTGAGTGACTCTCTGAGCCAGTCCCTGAGCGACTCTCTGAGCGACTCTCTGAGCGACTCTCTGAGCCAGTCCCTGAGCGAGTCCCTGAGCCAGTCCCTGAGCCACTCTCTGAGCGAGTCCCTGAGCCACTCTCTGAGCCAGTCCCTGAGCCACTCTCTGAGCGAGTCCCTGAGCGACTCTCTGAGCGAGTCCCTGAGCGACTCTCTGAGCGAGTCCCTGAGCCACTCTCTGAGCGAGTCCCTGAGCGACTCTCTGAGCGAGTCCCTGAGCGACTCTCTGAGCCAGTCCCTGAGCCACTCTCTGAGCGAGTCCCTGAGCCACTCTCTGAGCGAGTCCCTGAGCGACTCTCTGAGTGAGTCCCTGAGCGACTCTCTGAGCCAGTCCCTGAGCGAGTCCCTGAGCGACTCTCTGAGTGAGTCTCTGAGCGAGTCCCTGAGCGACTCTCTGAGCCAGTCCCTGAGCGAGTCCCTGAGCGACTCTCTGAGTGAGTCCCTGAGCGACTCTCTGAGCCAGTCCCTGAGTGAGTCCCTGAGCGACTCTCTGAGTGAGTCTCTGAGCGAGTCCCTGAGCGACTCTCTGAGTGAGTCCCTGAGCCAGTCCCTGAGCGAGTCCCTGAGCGAGTCCCTGAGCGACTCTCTGAGCCAGTCCCTGAGCGAGTCCCTGAGCGACTCTCTGAGTGAGTCCCTGAGCGACTCTCTGAGCCACTCTCTGAGCGAGTCCCTGAGCCACTCTCTGAGCGAGTCCCTGAGCCACTCTCTGAGTGAGTCCCTGAGCGACTCTCTGAGTGAGTCCCTGAGCCACTCTCTGAGTGAGTCCCTGAGCCACTCTCTGAGTGAGTCTCTGAGTGAGTCTCTGAGCGAGTCCCTGAGCGAGTCCCCACGCGGCTGGGCTCCGTGCCTCCCCCAGCCGTCGAAACCTCACCTGAGCTGCTGCATCGCACCGCTACAACGCCAGCACAATATACGCAACAGTACGTATTAACATAACATGTGTAATGATGTAGCTAAGAGTGTACGAGCTGCTGCAGCGCAGACAGCCGCCCACAATCAGAACAGGGAGAGAGCAGAGGACGAGCTTACTGCCTGCAGCTACGCTCACTTTAACCCGTTACGAACACAGCTTACCGCCTGCAGCTACGCTCACTTTACCCCGTTACGAACACAGCTCACAGAATGCAGCTACGCTCACTTTACCCCGTTACGAACACAGCTTACTGCCTGCAGCTACGCTCACTTTACCCCGTTACGAACACAGCTTACCGCCTGCAGCTACGCTCACTTTACCCCGTTACGAACACAGCTCACAGAATGCAGCTACGCTCACTTTACCCCGTTACGAACACAGCTTACCGCCTGCAGCTACGCTCACTTTACCCCGTTACGAACACAGCTTACCGCCTGCAGCTACGCTCACTTTACCCCGTTACGAACACAGCTCACAGAATGCAGCTACGCTCACTTTACCCTGTTACGAACACAGCTTACTGCCTACAGCTTACCCCCCCCCCACCAGAGTAACAGCCACATCTGTGAGCGGCTTATTTTGCTTGGCTTCCTTTTTTCTGTGCTGAAGGAATTCCACGAATTAAACCACAGCCTAAATTATTAGCATGTTGCTTGGTCCCCGTGCTCGCCCCAACGCTGTCCGAACCCCAGCAGACAGAAGCACACAGTGAGCAGGAACAGGAGCAGGGGCAGGAGCAGGAGCAGGAGGAGCAGGGGCAGGAGCAGGAGGAGCAGGAGCAGGAGCAGGAGGAGCAGGAGCAGGAGCAGGAGGGGGGCACGCACAGGCACTCTGAGATGAGCCCACATCAAACAACCCCCTGGGGTCAGGAGGGGTCACAGGCCAGATCAGGATAAAGAGAGAGAGGGAGAGAGGGAGACAGAGAGGGGGAGAGAGGGGGAGAGAGGGGGAGAGAGGGGGGGGGGAGATGAGGTGTAAAGATAAATACACTGCTGAGAGTTCAGGACAAAACACTGTTACACTCCCCTACAGAACAGCGGGGCAGTTACACTCCCCTACAGAACAGCGGGGCAGTGACACTCCCCTACAGAACAGCGGGGCAGTTACACTCCCCTACAGAACAGCGGGGCAGAAAGACTCCCCTACAGAACAGCGGGGCAGTTACACTCCCCTACAGAACAGCGGGGCAGTGACACTCCCCTACAGAACAGCGGGGCAGTGACACTCCCCTACAGAACAGCGGGGCAGTTACACTCCCCTACAGAACAGCGGGGCAGTTACACTCCCCTACAGAACAGCGGGGCAGAAAGACTCCCCTACAGAACAGCGGGGCAGTTACACTCCCCTACAGAACAGCGGGGCAGTTACACTCCCCTACAGAACAGCGGGGCAGAAAGACTCCCTACAGAACAGCGGGGCAGTTACACTCCCCTACAGAACAGCGGGGCAGTTACACTCCCCTACAGAACAGCGGGGCAGAAAGACTCCCTACAGAACAGCGGGGCAGTTACACTCCCCTACAGAACAGCGGGGCAGTTACACTCCCCTACAGAACAGCGGGGCAGTTACACTCCCCTACAGAACAGCGGGGCAGTTACACTCCCCTACAGAACAGCGGGGCAGAAAGACACCCCTACAGAACAGCGGGGCAGTTACACTCCCCTACAGAACAGCGGGGCAGTTACACTCCCCTACAGAACAGCGGGGCAGAAAGACTCCCTACAGAACAGCGGGGCAGAAAGACTCCCCTACAGAACAGCGGGGCAGTTACACTCCCCTACAGAACAGCGGGGCAGAAAGACTCCCCTACAGAACAGCGGGGCAGTTACACTCCCCTACAGAACAGCGGGGCAGTTACACTCCCCTACAGAACAGCGGGGCAGTGACACTCCCCTACAGAACAGCGGGGCAGAAAGACTCCCCTACAGAACAGCAGGGCAGTTACACTCCCCTACAGAACAGCGGGGCAGTGACACTCCCCTACAGAACAGCGGGGCAGAAAGACTCCCCTACAGAACAGCGGGGCAGTTACACTCCCCTACAGAACAGCGGGGCAGAAAGACTCCCCTACAGAACAGCGGGGCAGTTACACTCCCCTACAGAACAGCGGGGCAGTTACACTCCCCTACAGAACAGCGGGGCAGAAAGACTCCCCTACAGAACAGCAGGGCAGTTACACTCCCCTACAGAACAGCGGGGCAGTGACACTCCCCTACAGAACAGCGGGGCAGTTACACTCCCCTACAGAACAGCGGGGCAGTTACACTCCCCTACAGAACAGCGGGGCAGAAAGACTCCCTACAGAACAGCGGGGCAGTTACACTCCCCTACAGAACAGCGGGGCAGTGACACTCCCCTACAGAACAGCGGGGCAGTGACACTCCCCTACAGAACAGCGGGGCAGAAAGACTCCCCTACAGAACAGCAGGGCAGTTACACTCCCCTACAGAACAGCGGGGCAGTTACACTCCCCTACAGAACAGCGGGGCAGTGACACTCCCCTACAGAACAGCGGGGCAGTTACACTCCCCTACAGAACAGCGGGGCAGTTACACTCCCCTACAGAACAGTGGGGCAGTGACACTCCCCTACAGAACAGCGGGGCAGTGACACTCCCCTACAGAACAGCGGGGCAGTTACACTCCCCTACAGAACAGTGGGGCAGAAAGCCCCCCTACAGAACAGTGGGGCAGAAAGCCCCCCTACAGAACAGCGGGGCAGTTACACTCCCCTACAGAACAGCGGGGCAGTGACACTCCCCTACAGAACAGCGGGGCAGTTACACTCCCCTACAGAACAGTGGGGCAGAAAGCCCCCCTACAGAACAGCGGGGCAGTTACACTCCCCTACAGAACAGCGGGGCAGAAAGCCCCCCAACAGAACAGCGGGGCAGAAAGCCCCCCAACAGAACAGTGGGGCAGAAAGCCCCCCTACAGAACAGCGGGGCAGTTACACTCCCCTACAGAACAGTGGGGCAGAAAGCCCCCCAACAGAACAGTGGGGCAGAAAGCCCCCCTACAGAACAGCGGGGCAGTGACACTCCCCTACAGAACAGCGGGGCAGTTAGACTCGGCTGATTCGGTACCTGAAACGGTGTCTGCATGAGAGCTCATTGCTGCACCCCAGGGCTGGGCTGCACCCTCTGAGAAACAGACACACACCATCAGTGAGAGAT
>NC_050583.1:1250000-1252500 GCF_013368585.1 Megalops cyprinoides | reverse complement strand
TTTCAAGCTTGATGTAGTCAATATTTTAAGCTGTGGAAAAAGAGCCTGGCCGGAGACGGAGCTCTGTGAGGCAGCTGCTCCCTCTACAGGACCACGCCCCTCCCGGCACAGGTCAGAGGTCAGAGGTCATCACACCGCTCCCCCATTGAGACAGAGGCAAAACAACAGCTACTGTCCTTACCTGGAACAGTGTGGCGGTGGAGTCCTCAAGGATGGTTTTGGGGGGAGCAAGGACTACAGAAAAAAGAAAGGTTGGAGAATGTGTTACTAAGCTGTGTGGGGGAAAAGAGAAGGCCAGACTGCTGCATTTCACCAAAAAAACACATGCAGAAACCCAGAGACAGGGGGGGCATTTGGGTTTATTTTTTCTACACTGTCCCACTTTCCAGATTCCAGTAAACAGCTTCTCGGAAGCTTTGGGGAGGACATCTCCCTTTCATGACTAAACCACAAGAAAAACACACATAAAAATATGTACGTGACAAAGGAAGAGAAAAAGTCCAGAATTTATAAAAACCCGAACCCCGCGGCATTTAAAGCCAGTGGCAGCTCTGGGCTTTCTTCAGAAAAACAACTATGAGACGTGTAATTAAATCCCGGAGGACCAAAGGCTCTGAAGCGACACTTACTGTAAGCTGTTTAAAGCTAATGTGCCCTTTGTCCTGTTTTTAATGCCCTCTCCCCCCACAGAGGAATGTGACCGCAGCCGGTCAGTCACACATCTCTGCAGGCCAGAGGGTGACAGGGTGAGGGCTGAGAGGGTGAGAGCCAGAGAGGGTGAGAGGGTGAGAGGGGTGGGAAGGGTGAGAGGGTGAAAGGGTGAGAGGGTGAGGGGTGAGAGGGTGAGAGGGGTGAGAGGGTGAAGGGTGAGAGGGTGAGAGGTGAGGGGTGAGAGGGTGAGAGGGGTGAGAGGGTGAAGGGTGAGAGGGTGAGAGGGTGAGAGGGTGAGAGCCAGAGAGGGTGAGAGGGTGAGAGGGTGAGAGGGTGAGGGGTGAGAGGGTGAGAGGGGTGAGAGGGTGAAGGGTGAGAGGGTGAGAGGTGAGGGGTGAGAGGGTGAGAGGGTGACAGGGTGAGAGGGTGAGAGGGTGAGAGGTGAGGGGTGAGAGGGTGAGAGGGTGAGCGTACTCACACAGGTAGAAACGCAGCTCAGGGTCGGCCAGGTGGTTCCTCACAAACCGCTTCAAAGCGGCAACTGCAAACAGAAAGACAGCAGTCAGTCTGTGACGCTGTGTCCGGCCGCTCCAGAGCACAGCCACACCCGTCCAGACAGCTTCAGCACCGCGGGCTGTGAGGCAGTCAGCTGTGAGACGCCGCCGTCAACATCCCACCACTTACAGCTCAGCCTACAGGAGGACACTGCCCCCCCCCAGCAGGCAGCCCCCTCCCTTTCACAGAGGACTCAACCAACCCCCATCTCAGCTGCATCTCAGCTACTCTTACTCCAGCTCAGCTGGCCAGTGAAAAAACGCTGTAATCACTGAAATTTTATGGGATGTGTTTGACAAATGGGTCTGCACAGGGTAGCACATGCAAAGACATGCGCGTCTGTGCTGTGCCAAGACCCTCCGCCGCACCCCAAAAATAAAGACCCACAACATAAAAAGCTGTGCAAAAAGCTGGCTCCACACACAGACAGAATAACAGCACGGGTTTGCAGAGGCCCAAGCCCCTGCTCAACAACAAGACTCATTAAAGCTGGAGAGAAAGAGTGTGTTTCTGTGTGTGTCTGTGTGTGAGAGACTAAATCTGTGTGTATGACTGAGTGTGTGTGTTACCGGGTGTGTGTGTGTGTGCGTGCAACAGAGTGTGTGTGTGAGAGACTGAAAGTGTGTGTGTGTATGACTGAGTGTGTGTGTGTATGTGTGTGTGAGTGACACACACACACACACACACACACAAACACACACACTCTCACAGGTGCCCGACACACAGAAACCAGCACAACAGCAGCACCAGAACAGCATGAAAGGCCGAGCATACGGAGCCATGGCATTACCCAACACTACCAAACACTACACACTGACCATCGCGACCGCACACACAGGTACGCATCCAGGTAACCTCCAGAGCCGTGTGTCTCAGGAGCAGACTCACCTGTCTCCAAGGGCCGAAAGAAGCCCTGCAACACATGCCGGTCGGGAAACTGCACCCTCACCACCACCTGCACATTCACAACACAGAGGCACAGAAACACAGTGACACATCACCCAAAATCCCGCTGGGCTTGCACATAGTCATGTCCTGTGTGAATAAAGAGGGCAAATATAACACATATAAAGCAGGGATGCTCCCCAGCCTTCCTGAGTTTCACCACACCGCTTCCATACAGTGCCCTGAAACGCTTCTCTAAGCTTTCAGCAGTGTGCAGTGTGTCCCCCGCACCCCAGGGGGGTGCTGCGCACTCTCACCTTGGGGTATCTCTCCAGCTTCTCCTTCATTCGGGCCTCCCGCAGAGCCTTGGTCATCAGAGGAGCCTCCTCCAGGAGCTTTCTGAGGGGAG
>NC_050583.1:1210000-1245000 GCF_013368585.1 Megalops cyprinoides | reverse complement strand
AAACATGGTGCCCTCAGCTTGTGCTGGCTGAAGTGCCCCAGTCTGGCCGCTCCACAATACGCCAAAGTGCCGCTTCAGCTGCGGGGCCCCAGAGCAGAACCGAGTGGCCCCAGAGCGGAACCGGGTGGCCCCAGAGCGGAACCGGGTGGCCCCAGAGCGGAACCGGGTGGCCCCAGAGCAGAACCGAGTGGCCCCAGAGACTGACTGAGGCCCCCACACTGCAGCAGAGACCAGCCATGCCACACTGCCTCCGCCCCCCCCCCCCCCCCCCTCCACTCACCCCCCCCTTCTGTGTCTGTGTGTGTAAACGTGTGTTTGTGTGAGTAAATGTGAAAACCTTAACATGCTGAAAATGCTATAGAAATGTAACCCTCATTATTATTATTACTATTATTATTGTTGCGCGTATGGTTGTATGTGTGCCTGTGTGCGAAATGTGAAGTCACAGTAAAAAAATGTTATTTTCATGAATGAAGCCCCATTCTGTAACAATGCTCTAATACATTGTTAATAAGCCTGTATTAATCCTGTAATAAAGCTGTAACATAGCTATAAGAGGCAGCAGTGTGGCACAGTCGTAAGGAGCAGGGCTTGTAACCCAGGTGCTGCAGCTTGGATTTCAAACTGGGCCACTGCTGCAGTACCCTTGGGCAAGGCACTTAACCTGACCCTCAGTAAATATACAGCTGTCTAAATGAATAACATTTAAATAATAATTTCACAATGGATCAGAGGATCTGCCAGGTAAATGTAAAGCAATCTAATAAAAACTATACATCTCCATGTATAATGTCAAAAGGCCAGAAACTGTCTGAATAAGAGAAGAATAAGTTCACTCGGCAGACACACCTGCAAGAACTGACGCAACTCAAAGAAACCACATCCTAAAGACAAACTTGAGGTTCAGAAACATTGCACAGAACATCAAACAAATCTTAACCCTTTCGCTCGTACAGTCACACCGGTGTGATCAGAACACTAGACTGGAAAAATTCTAGCTAACATTAGCTTTGAAGAAACAGTGATTTAACATCACAAAGTATAGCAAATGCGGCAGTGACAACTACGAGAACCTTAATAACGCTAAAGAAAACATAATGAACCAAGTAACGTAACACGCGCACGACATAGCATAAAATAAGCCACGTACGAAAGGGTTACATAACTAATTCTGTGGTCAGTTCGCGGCGTTCGAAAGAGAGGACGTGTGGCAGAGCAGCTCCGTGCTGCTGTCCCTCTGACTCTCTTCAGGGCTGTGGGTGTGTGGGTGTGGCGCTGCACCCCCCCTCACCTTGGCCTCGTTGCTGGGTTTGGGCTTTTTGGCTTTGGGGGGGCCCGCAGGGACAGTGCTGAAACTGGGGGGGGCGCCGTGCCCTCCGTCGCCCCCGAGCCGCTGGCCCCCCCCAGAGAAGGGTACGAAGCTGCAGGGCTGGGAGGCGGAGGGGGGCGGGGGCAGGGCGGGGCATCCCCCGCTGGGCCCTGGCTGCTCGTCTGACTCCTGGTTTTTGGGCCGGGTTTTGGGACGCACTGTCTGCGGGGGCTGCGGGGTCCCGTCGGCCTCCTCCCGCACCGGGGGGGTCTGTGCCACGGTGCTCTGAGGGGGCGGGGCTGTAGCGGGAGGCCCGTCCGGGCCCATCCAATCAGAGGCAGGCGGCGACACCCCGGGCTGGGGCTCCTCGCTCTTCTCCACGGCAACAGCAGCCGTCTCCATGGAATCGCCGTCCTCTGGGGATCCGGTGGCTTTCAGAACGTACCTGCACAGGGGAGGGGCCGTCTTTAGAGCAGCCCGTCTCAGCCAATGAGAACAGAGCGTGGGACGGGGACACACCCACCTGACGATGGCGCTGCCCCCCGTGAGCCCGAGAGACTTCAGGGTGGTCTGCTTCAGCGTCTCGGCTCCGCTCACCTGCAGCAGACAGGTGAGTCCTCGTCACCTGAGCCGAGCCACACAGGTGCAGCAACACCGCCCTCATTCTGCACCCCACTAAAACACAGCCTAACGCCTATATTAATATGAGCACATCAACACGTTTCTATATGAGACTCAGTGGGTTATTTAGTTACAATCCCCAAACCCAGTACGATGGGAAGAAGACGACAGTGGCGGTAAAAAACCTCCATTCTTTCTCTCTGCGTCTGCTGTTGTAAAACCATCCTCACAGCCGGCTCAGTGTCACACAGAACTGCAGGCCCTGCAGGCCCCGCTGATAACCCCCACCGAACACCACTGAACCCCGCTGAACCCTGCCAAACCCCTCTGAACCCCCGTGAACCCTGCTCATCCCCTCTGATCCCCACTGAACCCCGCCGAACCCCGCCGAACCCTGTCCGCCACTCTCGGTCCCTGTGGGGGGGGGTATTTAACATGTTATCACGACTGGCCGTGGAGCGGGTTCAGACCTACCTCATCCCTCATGTACACACAGACTGGCGTGAAGTCGGACAGCTGCTGCTCCTGAAGCCTGCAGAGAACAGGAGGAGAGGCTCTCACAGACACACCCACCCAGGGACCCTGCATCGTACTGTACAGCTGTGAGAGAGAACAAGTTCACCTGTGGTAGGGCTTGAATAGTGCTTTGCTCACACTCACTGGTCTGGGAGTGTTGTGAGCCTGGTCTGACACTTGTGTGTGCACTGAATGGATACACTTATGTTCTATGTGCTAGAAGTCACTCTGGATAAGACTGCTAAATTAGGTGGAGGTAGACTGTGTGTGTCTGTGTGTGAGAGTGTGTGTATATGTGTGACAGAGAGAGTGTGTGTGTGTGTGTGTGTGTGTATTTGGTGAGGTCCATGAGGACAGGAGTCATTGCACATTGGTCCAGACACATTCCAGACTGCAGCATCATTTAGACATTAAACCACGACACAAAATTCCAGAGTCCTGCATCACTCCAGCGTGTCAGGGGGCGGGGCTTAACCGCCAGAGTCCCGGCCTGCGAGCGGCATTGGCATGGTGACAGATCTGAGTGACAGCCAACTGCACGGCTGGAACGCTGTCGAGTCAAGGCCGATTATCCCACTTCCATCTAACACAACACAGCGCCCGTTTCACACATTTTTGGAAGTCCAGCTGTTGGAAATTTGGACATGAGATGATAGAACGAGAGGAAAGAGGACTTCCAGCTCCTCCTTTTCACTGCGACCAGCAATCTGACTCCCCCCCCCACCTAAACCCACACAGCAACCCCCCGCCACCTATCCCCCCTCCATCTAACCCCCACTCCACCTACCTCCCCTCCCTGATCTCTCCCACACCTACAAAAACCCTCTCTCACACTGCCCTCTCTCTCACACTGATCTCTCTATCACACTGATCTCTCTATCACACTGATCTCTCTCTCACTGCTCTCTCTCTCACACTGCTCTCTCTCTCTCACACTGCCCTCTCTCTCACACTGATCTCTCTATCACACTGATCTCTCTATCACACTGATCTCTCTCTCACTGCTCTCTCTCTCACACTGCTCTCTCTCTCTCACACTGCCCTCTCTCTCACACTGCCCTCTCTCTCACACTGATCTCTCTATCACACTGATCTCTCTCTCACTGCTCTCTCTCTCACACTGCTCTCTCTCTCTCTCACACTGCCCTGTCTCTCTCACACTGCCCTGTCTCTCTCACACTGCCCTCTCTATCACACTGATCTTTCTATCACACTGATCTCTCTCTCTCACACTGCTCCCTCTTACACTGCCCTCTCTCTCTCACACTGCCCTCTCTCTCTCACACTGCCCCCTCTTACACTGCCCTCTCTCTCTCACTGATCTCTCTCTCTCACACTGCTCTCTCTCACACTGCTCTCTCTCTCACACTGCTCTCTCTCTCACACTGCTCTCTCTCTCACACTGATCTCTCTCTCTCTCACTGCCCTGTCTCTCTCACACTGCTCTCTCTCTCTCTCACTGCCCTGTCTCTCTCACACTGCCCTCTCACACTGATCTCTCTCTCTCACACTGATCTCTCTCTCTCACTGATCTCTCTCTCTCACACTGCCCTGTCTCTCTCACTGCCCTCTCTCTCACACTGCCCTCTCTCTCATACTGCTCTCTCTCTCACACTGCTCTCTCTCTCACACTGCTCTCTCTCTCACACTGCTCCCTCTCACACTGCTCCCTCTCACACTGCTCTCTCTCACACTGCTCTCTCTCCCACACTGCTCTCTCTCTCACACTGCTCTCTCTCTCACACTGCCCTCTCTCTGTCACACTGATCTCTCTCTCACACTGATCTCTCTATCACGATGATCTCTCTCTCACACACTGCTCTCTCTCACACTGCCCTCTCTCTGTCACACTGATCTCTCTCTCACACTGCTCTCTCTCACACTGATCTCTCTCTCACATTGCCCTCTCTCTCACACTGCCCTCTCACACTGCTCTCTCTCTCACACTGCCCTGTCTCTCTCACACTGCTCTCTCTCACACTGATCTCTCTCTCACATTGCCCTCTCTCTCTCACACTGCCCTGTCTCTCTCACACTGCCCTCTCATACTGATCTCTCTCTCTCACACTGATCTCTCTCTCTCACACTGCTCTCTCTCACACTGATCTCTCTCTCACACTGCCCTGTCTCTCTCACTGATCTCTCTCACACTGCCCTCTCTCTCATACTGCTCCCTCTCACACTGCTCCCTCTCACACTGATCTCTCTCACACTGATCTCTCTCCCACACTGCCCTCTCTCTCACACTGCCCTCTCTCTCACACTGATCTCTCTCACACTGCCCTCTCTCATACTGCTCTCTCTCTCACACTGCTCCCTCTCATACTGCTCCCTCTCACACTGATCTCTCTCACACTGCTCTCTCTCCCACACTGCTCTCTCTCTCACACTGCTCTCTCTCTCACACTGCCCTCTCTCTGTCACACTGATCTCTCTCTCACACTGATCTCTCTATCACGATGATCTCTCTCTCACACACTGCTCTCTCTCACACTGCCCTCTCTCTGTCACACTGATCTCTCTCTCACACTGCTCTCTCTCTCACACTGCCCTCTCTCTGTCACACTGATCTCTCTCTCACACTGATCTCTCTATCACACTGATCTCTCTCTCACACACTGCTCTCTCTCACACTGCCCTCTCTCTGTCACACTGATCTCTCTCTCACACTGCTCTCTCTCTCAAACTGCTCTCTCTCACACTGATCTCTCTCTCACATTGCCCTCTCTCTCACACTGCCCTCTCACACTGCTCTCTCTCACACTGCTCTCTCTCACACTGATCTCTCTCTCACATTGCCCTCTCTCTCACACTGCTCTCTCTCTCACACTGATCTCTCTCTCTCACACTGCCCTGTCTCTCTCACACTGCTCTCTCTCTCACACTGCTCTCTCTCTCTCTCACTGCCCTGTCTCTCTCACACTGCTCTCTCTCTCTCTCACTGCCCTGTCTCTCTCACACTGCCCTCTCACACTGATCTCTCTCTCTCACACTGATCTCTCTCTCTCACACTGCTCTCTCTCTCACACTGCCCTCTCACACTGCTCTCTCTCACACTGCTCTCTCTCACACTGATCTCTCTCTCACATTGCCCTCTCTCTCACACTGCTCTCTCTCTCACACTGATCTCTCTCTCTCACACTGCCCTGTCTCTCTCTCACTGCTCTCTCTCTCACACTGCTCTCTCTCTCTCACACTGCCCTGTCTCTCTCACACTGCCCTGTCTCTCTCACACTGCCCTCTCTATCACACTGATCTTTCTATCACACTGATCTCTCTCTCTCACACTGCTCCCTCTTACACTGCCCTCTCTCTCTCACACTGCTCTCTCTCTCACACTGATCTCTCTCTCTCACACTGATCTCTCTCTCTCACACTGCCCTGTCTCTCTCACTGCCCTCTCTCTCACACTGCCCTCTCTCTCACACTGATCTCTCTCACACTGCCCTCTCTCTCATACTGCTCCCTCTCACACTGCTCCCTCTCACACTGATCTCTCTCACACTGCTCTCTCTCCCACACTGCTCTCTCTCTCACACTGCTCTCTCTCTCACACTGCTCTCTCTCTCACACTGCCCTCTCTCTGTCACACTGATCTCTCTCTCACACTGATCTCTCTATCACACTGATCTCTCTCTCACACACTGCTCTGTCACACTGATCTCTCTCTCACACTGCTCTCTCTCTCACACTGCTCTCTCTCTCACACTGATCTCTCTCTCACATTGCCCTCTCTCTCACACTGCCCTCTCACACTGCTCTCTCTCACACTGCTCTCTCTCACACTGATCTCTCTCTCACATTGCCCTCTCTCACTGCTCTCTCTCTCACACTGCCCTCTCTCTCTCACACTGCCCTCTCACACTGCTCTCTCTCTCACTGCCCTGTCTCTCTCACTGCCCTGTCTCTCTCACACTGCCCTCTCACACTGATCTCTCTCTCTCACACTGCTCTCTCTCTCACACTGCTCTCTCTCTAACACTGATCTCTCTCTCACACTGATCTCTCTCTCTCACACTGATCTCTCTCTCTCACACTGCCCTGTCTCTCTCACTGCCCTCTCTCTCACACTGCCCTCTCTCTCACACTGATCTCTCTCACACTGCCCTCTCTCTCATACTGCTCTCTCTCTCACACTGCTCCCTCTCACACTGCTCCCTCTCACACTGATCTCTCTCACACTGCTCTCTCTCCCACACTGCTCTCTCTCTCACACTGCTCTCTCTCACACTGCCCTCTCTCTGTCACACTGATCTCTCTCTCACACTGATCTCTCTATCACACTGATCTCTCTCTCACACACTGCTCTCTCTCACACTGCCCTCTCTCTGTCACACTGATCTCTCTCTCACACTGCCCTGTCTCTCTCACACTGCTCTCTCTCTCACACTGCTCTCTCTCACACTGCTCTCTCTCTCACACTGCTCTCTCTCTCACACTGCTCTCTCTCTCTCACACTGATCTCTCTCTCACACTGCTCTCTCTCTCACACTGCTCTCTCTCTCTCACACTGATCTCTCTCTCTCACACTGCTCTCTCTCTCACACTGCCCTCTCTCTCTCACTGCCCTCTCTCTGTCACACTGATCTCTCTCTCACATTGCCCTTTGTCTGGAGACACAGAGAGAGGCAGGGGGGCACAGATGTGAAAAGAAAGACAGAGAGAGGGAGAGAGAGGGAGAGGAGGGGGGAGGGACAGAGGTGAAAAGAGGGAGAAAGAAAACCAGAGTGAGACGGGGGGAGGGGGTGATGAGCTGGGTTTTTTCTCTCATAATTCACAGGCTGGGTAAGTTTCTGCCACACTCCACAAGCTAACATCCACAGGCCGCTCCAGGAAGTGGCGTCCACAGGTCGGGGGTCAAAGGTCAGGCCCTTTCCTGCTGACATGAAAGGGCAGGCAGCTCACCTGTTAGCTCTCCCGGCCGCTCAAACTAAAGCCATGTGTTCATCATCTCCCTCCTGCAGAGCGTCCTCTGCTTTCAGAGCAACAGCCAAACCCCCCCCCCCCCCCCCACCTGACTGATGTGTGATCCTGCCCCCACCTGCGGGCCAACCTGGAGCACGACCCCACCTGCCGACCCCCAAGGCTGAGAGGCATTATGGGCTGCTGTACCTGCAACCTCTGGAAGTGTATTTAGCCTTTCTGTGAATCTGTGGGTTTGCAGGAAAAGGCTGCATTTCAGTGGGAACGCTGCTCTTTTCAGCACTGCAGGGAGACGCTGAGGGGCGGAGCCATGCAGATGGGCGGAGCCCCGGTGATGGGCGGAGCCCCGGTGATGGGCGGAGCCCCCACTGATGGGCAGTAAGGCGTGGCAGTGCAGCAATGCCGCTCTCTACAGCTCGGCTTCGGCTCCCTCCCAGAGGGATTCGCAGCGTTTCCACAGGAACATAAATCCCATGGGACAGGCGTGGAGTCCGGAGCCGGAATCCTTCAAAGCTGACCGCGCCCCCGCCCCCGTGTCTGAGAGATGGCGCTCTCCGACAGACGAGCGCAGATGCCGTGCTCCCCCTTTCATCCTGCGACAGCCTCTAATTTAAACCCTTCAGAAAGGAAAACACTGAGCACATCACGGTCACCAGCTTTTAATTGCAAAAACTGAGGCTGAGACATACCCATCTAGTCTCGATGTTAAAGCCAGACACCCTGACAGCGATAGTCCAGCCTTTTCCAGAGTGATTCTACATATTCCATAAGATCGAGTAAGAAGCAGCTCTGCAGGCTGAAATGAATCAAATCCCTGAAGCTCGTCCCAGGCGACCCCCCCAGCATGTTTGATGCTGTAACCTCCTGGTCATGTCAGTCCTTAACTTTGGCAAAGGCCTCAGTACTGCAGAGCCACTCACATCTCACGATATGAATGACAGCAGCGAAGTAGCAGGAAGGTGCAGCTGTGTCCCAGAGCAGAGTCGGGGTGCGGGAGGAATCCCTGCCTCTCTGTGGGTCAGGGTTAGGGAATCCCTGCCTCTCTGTGGGTCAGGGTTAAGGAGGAATCCCTGCCTCTCTGTGGGTCAGGGTTAGGGAATCCTTGCCTCTCTGTGGGTCAGGGTGCGGGAGGAATCCCTGCCTCTCTGTGGGTCAGGGTTAGGGAGGAATCCCTGCCTCTCTGTGGGTCAGGGTTAGGGAGGAATCCCTGCCTCTCTGTGGGTCAGGGTTAGGGAGGAATCCCTGCCTCTCTGTGGGTCAGGGTCAGGGTTAGGGAGGAATCCCTGCCTCTCTGTGGGTCAGGGTTAGGGAGGAATCTCTGCCTCTCTGTGGGTCAGGGTTAGGGAATCCCTGCCTCTCTGTGGGTCAGGGTTAGGGAGGAATCCCTGCCTCTCTGTGGGTCAGGGTTAGGGAGGAATCCCTGCCTCTCTGTGGGTCAGGGTTAGGGAGGAATCCCTGCCTCTCTGTGGGTCAGGGTTAGGGAATCTCTGCCTCTCTGTGGGTCAGGGTTAGGGAGGAATCCCTGCCTCTCTGTGGGTCAGGGTTAGGGAATCTCTGCCTCTCTGTGGGTCAGGGTTAGGGAGGAATCCCTGCCTCTCTGTGGGTCAGGGTTAGGGAATCCCTGCCTCTCTGTGGGTCAGGGTCAGGGTTAGGGAGGAATCCCTGCCTCTCTGTGGGTCAAGGTTAGGGAGGAATCCCTGCCTCTCTGTGGGTCAGGGTTAGGGAGGAATCCCTGCCTCTCTGTGGGTCAGGGTTAGGGAATCCCTGCCTCTCTGTGGGTCAGAGAGCACAGAGCCCCACACAGAGCCCCACAGTACTGAGAGCACAGAGCCCCACAGTACTGAGAGGGCTGCAGGTTAGGGTGGGAGAGGGGCGCTGGTTTTGGCAGTGTGGAGGCCATGGACATGGGCCTCACTCAGCCTCAGAGAAAACCATTTAACCCCATTTAACCTGAAAAGCTCCAGCCGGACGTCACCCAGCAGCCCCCTCACACACGATGAGCGATCAGCCTAATTCCTGTGGGAGTTCTGCAAATGCAGACCTGCTCCTCGCAAACGGGCCATCGCTACGCTATGCTACTGGCAGATACAGCTGAAGTACTGTATACACTATCACCTCAACACTCAGACTGTTTATTTAACATTTACACACAGACGCTCACTGGCACACGGTACTGCCAGGCAGAGATGTCCTTTAGGCAAATCGTTAAGTGCTATGCAAATGGTGTGTGCGTGCGTGCTACGCAAACACTGTTTTCACTGTGAAAGCCGCTGCGTCTTTATCATGAATAAAAGCTCCTCTATCAATAAACAGACAATGAAGCCTGCAGCCAGGACAGAAGCTCCGGGATATCCAGAGTGATATACAGTATATGATGTACAGTGATGCACATTTTTGATATCTAGCAGATGCTCCGAGTTCACAGTGTACATGTGGTGTTGTACGTGCTCATGTTGTATGTTGCTCTGGATAAGAACATCTGCAAAGCAGCAAAATGTAAGTGTAAATGAAAGCTCCTTATGCAGGGGTTCTGTGTGACATAAGGAGGATCAGCTGGATACACACTCAAGCATGCGGGCCGAAGTGTAGCATAGTGGTAAGGAGTAGGACTTGTAACCGAAAGGTTGCCGGTACAATTCCCTACAGGGACACTGCTGCTGTATCCTTGGGCAAGGTACTTAACCCAAAATTGCCTCAGTAAAATATCCAGCTGTATAAACGGATAACATCACAACAAAAAAGTAAGGTTGGGGGTACAGGTGGAGGTGGGGGAGCAGAGGAGAGGTGAGGAGAGGTGTGGGGGTGCAGAGGAGAGGGGAGAGGTGTGGGGGAGCAGAGGAGAGGTGAGAGGTGTGGGGGAGCAGAGGAGAGGTGTGGGGGTGCAGAGGAGAGGTGTGGGGGAGCAGAGGAGAGGTGTGGGGGGAGCAGAGGAGAGGTGTGGGGGTGCAGAGGAGAGGGGAGAGGTGTGGGGGAGCAGAGGAGAGGTGTGGGGGGAGCAGAGGAGAGGTGTGGGGGTGCAGAGGAGAGGGGAGAGGTGTGGGGGAGCAGAGGGGAGGTGAGAGGTGTGGGGGAGCAGAGGAGAGGTGTGGGGGGAGCAGAGGAGAGGTGTGGGGGTGCAGAGGACAGGTGTGGGGGAGCAGAGGAGAATGGAAGAGGTGTGGGGGTGCAGAGGAGAAGTGAGAGGTGTGGGGGAGCAGAGGACAGGTGTGGGGGAGCAGAGGAGAGGGAAGAGGTGTGGGGGTGCAGAGGAGAAGTGAGAGGTGTGGGGGAGCAGAGGAGAGGTGTGGGGGAGCAGAGGAGAGGTGTGGGGGGAGCAGAGGAGAGGTGTGGGGGTGCAGAGGAGAGGTGTGGGGGAGCAGAGGAGAGGGGAGAGGTGTGGGGGAGCAGAGGAGAGGTGTGGGGGTGCAGAGGAGAGGTGTGGGGGTGCAGAGGACAGGTGTGGGGGGAGCAGAGGAGAGGTGTGGGGGTGCAGAGGAGAGGTGTGGGGGTGCAGAGGACAGGTGTGGGGGAGCAGAGGAGAATGGAAGAGGTGTGGGGGTGCAGAGGAGAAGTGAGAGGTGTGGGGGAGCAGAGGACAGGTGTGGGGGAGCAGAGGAGAGGGAAGAGGTGTGGGGGTGCAGAGGAGAAGTGAGAGGTGTGGGGGAGCAGAGGAGAGGTGTGGGGGAGCAGAGGAGAGGTGTGGGGGGAGCAGAGGAGAGGTGTGGGGGTGCAGAGGAGAGGTGTGGGGGAGCAGAGGAGAGGGGAGAGGTGTGGGGGAGCAGAGGAGAGGTGTGGGGGTGCAGAGGAGAGGTGTGGGGGTGCAGAGGACAGGTGTGGGGGGAGCAGAGGAGAGGTGTGGGGGTGCAGAGGAGAGGGGAGAGGTGTGGGGGAGCAGAGGAGAGGTGTGGGGGAGCAGAGGAGAGGTGTGGGGGTGCAGAGGAGAGGTGTGGGGGTGCAGACTAGAGCAGATGCAGGTGTGTCTCCCACCTCTCTTACCTGGTCTGGGGGAAGTGATTGACGAGCTCCCACAGCGTCTGTCCGCTGGAGAAGGAGTCCTGGAGTCTGGACCCGTCCTCCAACTGGAGAGCAATCCGAACCTGCAGGCACAAACCGAGAGGTAAGAAGCAGAGCCCGGACCCAGAGCCAAGAGCCCAGAGCCGAGAGCCCACGGCCCGGCCCGGCCCAAACAGACCCAGAGCCGAGAGCCCACAGCTCGGCCCGGCCCAAACAGACCCAGAGCCGAGAGCCCACAGCCCGGCCCGGCCCAAACTGACCCAGAGCCGAGAGCCCAGCCCGGCCCAAATGGACCCAGAGCCGAGAGTCCACAGCCCGGCCTAGCCCAAACAGACCCAGAGCCAAGAGCCCAGAGCCCGGCCCGGCCCAAACAGACCCAGAGCCGAGAGCCCAGAGCTCGGCCCGGCCCAAACAGACCCAGAGCCGAGAGCCCAGAGCCGAGAGCCCAGAGCCCGGCCCGGCCCAAACAGACCCAGAGCCGAGAGCCCAGAGCCCGGCCCGGCCCAAACAGACCCAGAGCCAAGAGCCCAGAGCCCGGCCCGGCCCAAACAGACCCAGAGCCGAGAGCCCACAGCTCGGCCCGGCCCAAACAGACCCAGAGCCGAGAGCCCACAGCTCGGCCCGGCCCAAACAGACCCAGAGCCGAGAGCCCAGAGCCCGGCCCGGCCCAAACAGACCCAGAGCCGAGAGCCCAGAGCCGAGAGCCCAGAGCCCGGCCCGGCCCAAACAGACCCAGAGCCGAGAGCCCAGAGCCCGGCCCGGCCCAAACAGACCCAGAGCCGAGAGCCCAGAGCTCGGCCCAGCCCAAACTGACCCAGAGCCGAGAGCCCAGAGCTCGGCCCGGCCCAAACAGACCCAGAGCCGAGAGCCCAGAGCTCGGCCCGGCCCAAACTGACCCAGAGCCACGAGCCCAGAGCCGAGAGCCCGGCCCAAACTGACCCAGAGCCGAGAGCCCAGCCCGGCCCAAATGGACCCAGAGCCGAGAGCCCACAGCCCAGCCTAGCCCAAACAGACCCAGAGCCGAGAGCCCAGCCCGGCCCAAACAGACCCAGAGCCGAGAGCCCACGGCCCGGCCCGGCCCAAACAGACCCAGAGCCGAGAGCCCACAGCTCGGCCCGGCCCAAACAGACCCAGAGCCGAGAGCCCACAGCCCGGCCCGGCCCAAACTGACCCAGAGCCGAGAGCCCAGCCCGGCCCAAATGGACCCAGAGCCGAGAGTCCACAGCCCGGCCTAGCCCAAACAGACCCAGAGCCCAGAGCCCACAGCCCGGCCCGGCCCAAACAGACCCAGAGCCGAGAGCCCAGAGCCCGGCCCGGCCCAAACAGGCCCAGAGCCGAGAGCCGAGAGCCCGGCCCAAACTGACCCAGAGCCGAGAGCCCACAGCCCGGCCTAGCCCAAACTGACCCAGAGCCGAGAGCCCACAGCCCGGCCTAGCCCAAACTGACCCAGAGCCGAGAGCTCAGAGCCCGGCCCGGCCCAAACAGACCCAGAGCCGAGAGCCCACAGCCCGGCCCGGCCCAAACAGACCTAGAGCCGAGAGCCTGGCCCGGCCCAAACTGACCCAGAGCCGAGAGCCCGGCCCAAACTGACCCAGAGCCCAGAGCCCGGCCCGGCCCAAACGGACCCGGAGTCCAGAGTGTGTGTGCTGCCTCTACGCTCGGGACCACAGCTCAAGCCGCAGCAGAAAGCAGCTCCATGTGCACACCGAGAGGCAGACGCTCACACCTCCTAATGCGCCAATCAATGAGCTGCTAGCCAATCAGGGGCAGGCACAGTCCTGCGTAGACCGTGCAGACAGCTGGGGCCCTGAGCAGATTGATGATGTCATTATTACGCAGCCTACCATAGGTGTGTGACATCCTAACAGGAAAGTTGGAAACATCGCCCCCCTCCGAAGTCCTGACGCCTCATACGCCACCCAGGCCGGCTAAACTCCGCCTCCCACCAACAAAAAACAGGGAAAGTACAGCGGCCGCTTTTGGACGGAATTTATTGTTTGAACCTTTTTGGACCTTTTTTCTTATTTATCTTTTTGTAAACACCCCTGGGGAGCTGGATTAAAACCACTTTGAAGTATCTGGACCCGCCTTTGCCTGGGTCAAGCACGACAAGCTGGCCTATCACAGCAGCCGAGGGCCAGCCTATCAGACGAGAGGTACAGATCTCTGCAGTGGCTGTGCCCATTTAAGGACCCGTCTCACGCTAACCCAGCACCACAGGGAAAAAGGTCTGCTCCATGCCAGGAAAGATCCGTTCAGCTCTGCAGAACTCCGTTTACCTGCTGCACTCGGTATGTGGGCTGCAAGTGGGTGGTTTGTAAGCGGGAATTCTGATGTCTTTGATGTTTTTGATCAAATGACTCATAAACAATGTGTCAGTGTTGTGCTTGTTTGAGTGGAGCCAAGGCTAATGGTACACTCATGGGCTGGAGAGTTATTCCTGCATTCCTCCCTGCTCACGGGTTACCTTACATTACATTATTGGCATTTAGCAGAGCGACTTACATAGGTTACAGTCTTTTTACATGTTACCCATTTTTACAGCTGGATATTCACTGAGGCCGTTGTGGGTTAAGTGCCTTGCCCAAGGTCCTGCTCCTTAACACTACACTACCCTGCCATCCCGGGTGACCGTGCCAGACCCCGGCAGAGGGCACACCACTCAGGCCAAGAGGGGCGTGAGGCCCGGCCGAATAACGCTCCGTCTGCAGCACCCCTGTTCAGGACAGTGGCCAATGCATCCCTCCCCCCCTCCTGCGACAGCAGATAATGACAGCCTATCTGGGGCCACTGACTGAAATGGGATGGAAGCTACAACCCCCCCCTTCTAAACCTGAGAATGGGTGGAATGGCTATACAAAAAGAAGCCTGTTTTCCCACTAAAGTTAAAAAACGTGTTGAATGAACTGGCGTGCAAAATAAGCAGCTACAACTACAAACAAAAAACACCTTGGAGAAGGACAAACACAGATGTGTGAACAAACACATAGTAAACGCAAATCTGACACGCTGTGAGTTGCAGAGACTTTTTCCTTTCAGAAGCGTCATAATAATCTGAGAAAGAATGTTCTAAAGGTGGCTGGACAGAGAGATTTCCCCCGCCTTGCTCCCTTTCGCCCTCCCCTCCATGAAGCTTCTGTCCTATCTTGAAATAATTAGTCTCCATTGAACAAGGCATCATCTGCAACCAATAAACAGTCCCGTCTAACAGACGAGGAAGCTGCTGGACTGCTGTCGCCGGCCCCACAACCTCCCCCCCCCCCATTGAAGTCAACATCTAAGATGGTACTGCCTGACACAAGCCAGGCAGCGCGGCTGTTTACCCAGGCCTTCTGACCAGCACAGGAAACATGTGGCCTCCGAGTTGAAAGGAGGTCTCGGATGTGTGAACACAAAACCCCAGTACATGTTTTTAACAACGAGGCCTAATTACGGCACCAAAATAGAGAGCGAAATTAAAAGGGTCTGTGCAGAGGGGGAGAGGAAAGGGGGGGCTCGGAAAAACACCGCGTTCAAAGGAGAGGGAAATATCTTGGACGTGGCTTTCAGACAGCCAGCTGATTATTTTTACGGTGCGATAAAGCCGTAAAATACAAGCACACGCTGTTTCCCATTGTGCTGGGGTCCGGGCACTCTCTCACACGAAAGTGCCCGGGAGGAAGGGGCCACAGGGAGGGATGGGCCGGGAGGGAGGGGCCACAGGGAGGCGTGGCCACAGGGAGAGAGGGGCCACGGGGAGGGAGGGGCCACAGCAGGACACCCACTGTGTTCAACCCAACATTCATGCATCATGCTATGTCTCAATGTCAGCGGCAGTGTAGCATAGCGGTGAGGAGCGGGGTTTGTAACCGAAAGGATGCTGGTTCAATTCCCCACTGGGGCACTGTTGCTGTACCCTTACAGAAGGTAAGTATAGTAAATATCCAGTTGTATGAACGGATAACATGCAAATACTGCAGCCTATGTAAGTCGCTCTGAATAAGAGCATCTGCTAAATAACAATGAGGATAAGTAAAATGTACTTTTCAGTCACCTACACACAGGGAGGTTATACAGCTGATTACCCACCTAAAGCAGGGAGGAAACTCAAAGGCACTACAGCTTAGCCTGGGACTCAGCGCCGTCCTCCCCCCCCCCCCCCCCCAGCCCCTCGGTGACACTGCGTAAATAACTGCTTAACTACTATTCCAGGGCCACTTACATAGCATATAAGTGTTATCCATTTATACAGCTGTATATTTACTGAGGCAATTCTGTGTTAAGTAGCTCACCCAGGGGTACAGCAGCAGTGGCCCAGTGGAGAACTAAACCAGCAACCTTATAATGACCCTGGTTACAAAGTCCTTACCACTATGCTACACTGCCACCCCATAAACAACAGCAGTGGGTCCACCCTGACCACAATAACAAACATGACCAAATTTCATTTTATCTCTGTAATTCCATCTGTTAGAGGGGAATCCTGTCCCATCCGGCCCAGTGAAGCAGTACTGCTGGGGACCGTGCTTGTGGACAGCAGGTTGCTGGTTTAAATCTCAGAGACACTGCTCTCACAAACTAAAAATACCACCCATGTATTTTGTTCACGATGTTGTTCATCTGCATCACCCCTGAGTCCTGTCCGAGGTGTATTTTGCACAAACATGTCCCGATTCCTGCTGTATACATGAATCACATGAGGGCATATAATGTGTGTGTAGGAGCCACGCTATGGGGGTGTGATGGGCACATGACCAGGGATCCCCTTCCATTCTGTCAAAGCCACCATTCTGGGCCATTCCTGCTGCTGAACATGCCACAGAAAATAAACTGCACTGATTGGTTGATGTCTCAATCAGAAGACGAGCTGATTGGCGGATCTGCGAGTGAGTACACACCCTGCTCTCCGCTCCTGTGCGCTGGCGAGATGTTGGCGCCATCTCCAGCTTGGCATTGTTGGGCAGACTGGCAAACCTCCACTGCTGAGACAGATCCAGAACGGTCCGCTGGAACCTGGGAGCAAACGGCCACAGCGTCGGACATACACAAAGGCAACAAAACAGCACCAGCAGCAACCAAGGTGGAACAGCGTGGAAGCTCGGGGCCTTTCAGTGAGCACAGCATTCTGGATCAGCAGCTAGAGAGTACCCCCTCCCACAGGCCTGCCCTCTCCCACAGCTTTACCTCTGCCAGCCAATCAGGCGTAGCAGAAGCTGCTGCAGTTGATCCCACTATTCTCAGCAAACTTGACGTGTTTCCCCCTTGAACTCTATGTGTACATTTTATTCGGTACTCGGTAAACAGCTATACACATGCGCAGTGACGTTATACCTCAGAGACTACATTTAACCCTACAATTCCTTCACAGTTAGGCTACAATGAATGCAGCATTGCCTGTGAAAGGGAGGAAAGAAAGAAAAAAGAAAAAGAACAAGTACAGTACAGTCCCACAGTGTCATGGGTGGACATCTGTGATGCGTACACACAGAACCAAATGGCTGAACTTAAACTGTCACTGGTTTTTACAGTGCTGATGAGATACCGGTGCAGCCAGTTAGTCCTGAGTGCTTCAGGTCTTTTTATACATTTATACATACAAACGGAGCGACTTCCAAATAAGTGCCATACTTTCATCACTATGCTAAGAAGAGACTATACGATATATATACGATGTATAGCGGATTTCTAAAACATTTATGGGGATTGTTGAGTTACACACACTTAAGGTAGGCTTAATTGTTGCTTAAAATGATGTAGCTAGTAAAGAATCCTTCTTGATATATCACCTCTACCATCCATCCAGCATAGCACAGCTAGCTGCTGTGTACACGAGAGCTGGGATCTTAGCGAGCAAGCTGCGTATTTTACAAGCAAGCTAGCAGCCACTTCACTTCATAACAAAGACACATTCAGATATGTGGCTAACACGGCATCGTTTTCAAAACCTGAGTTATGTAACGTTCCAAACCATCCTGTAACAACACATAGGTAGCTAGCTAACAGCCCTAACGGTAGTTAGCTCGCCGTGCCCATCCAAGCATACTGAAACAAGCTAGTTGGCAGTAACTGCGCTAACTTTGCTAGCTGGTTAGCAAAGGCAAAACAGTTTAACAACTCACTTGAGATCATATTCGTCCGGATTGAATCCGTGCTTCTTGCAAACGTCTTCCAAAACCTAAAAAAGAACATCATTTTCCGCATGAAAAGGCGATATTTTCAGAAAGCTGAGTGTTATGATGACGGTCGCTGCTGACAGCGTAACTTAAAGTGCTCTGTGCACAAAAGCATCAGGCAAATCTGAACTGTCATCGTTCCGACGGGACGGAAAAGGCGCGTTTGACCAGCGTATGCTGAAAAACACTTATTTTCATATGCAGCTGAAAATTGTGAATCAGTTTTTTCCAAATATTTACCTGCAGCAGCGGAGTGCTGGAAGAGATTTTGACAGTTTGCCTCCTTCCATTGGGAGCGAGCACTGTCACTGTCGTGCTGCTGGCCGCCATTGCTATGTGACGTCACAGTGTTTGTTTCGATCAACTTTATTAACAAACAGATCAAGTGACAAGGCGTGGAAAACACACACACACACACAGATATAAACTCAGTCCATTTTGAGCTTCCAAACTGCATTATGTAGGATCTCTTAAAAAAGATTTAAAATTTAGTGGAAAAGAACGATTTAAATTCACAGAAAGCACATTCGTTTTAATTCGTCACTATTTCGATCAGATTGTGAATGTTACGCAGTTCCTCTCCTGATTATACCAGTCTGATTGATCCAGCCGTTTTCCCGAAAGATCTACAGCAGATAGGCCTACATGATTACCCTTTACTGGCGTGACAAGCATTTGTTTTCCTTACAGAGAAAGATTTATATGAGTTTTTCGTGCTGTCACAGACCTTGCATGAGCGCTTGGCGCTTCGTGCAGTGCTCCAATAACCTGCAGCTGTTCGTGGGTTGGAGGTGCGAGCGGACGGGCGCGCGGGCCCGCCGCGGGGTCACTGCCTGCTCGCGCTCTTACCTGACCTCTCTCTCCGCGTGCCAGCCGTGCTTGCATGTAGGCCTATTACCCGCCCCTCCACCTGCACTGGTCCAGACTCAACGGACCACCGTGCATTTTCCCCTTTAAACCTGTGCTTATTCTACCAATCCAGCGCGTTTCAACTGACCCAGTGCCTGTATTAGGTCACCTTGCTGGCTGTTCAGTTTAAGTAGATACAACTGGAATAGAGCCTTCTACAAAGAGGTGCAGAAAGTTAATAAAGAAGTTATTCTTTGTAAGGTGCAAAACGCAAACGCACAGTCTGTCTCTGCGTTCCGTCATCACCGCTGCTTTCACAATCAGTCCCGCATCCGGCTGAGCTGCGGCGTGTCCAACTCGGGAAATTACAGCAAGAAGCGCGCTGCTCTTCTCCCAGAAATAAAGAGAAAACCTAAGCTCAGGCTGGCACCACGAGGTCTGTTCTCGGCGAGACTAAAGGAGAGATGGCACTTAAAAGGAGTTTTAAAGGACCTATCCCGCGAAACATAAAGCTTTTATAGGCGGTGGTTTTTGCTTTGTTCTCGGCGCGCGGCCCTACACCTGTTTCTGATGATGTGATTCCGAGCCCGTCGCTTTCATGAACCTGATCCTTCCTGATCTCTTTGATGTAACCCGATGTAACGGTTCCAAATAACGGGATTTCAGCAGCGCGTACTGGTCCAAAATAACATGGAGGGGGGGGGGGGGGGGGGGGGCGTGTGCTGGCGGAGCAGCCGCGTCCGTGTGCGAGTTTCGCGCAAGAGGCGGAGAGTTAGAGAGAATTACTGCAACTCATTCCGCTGGCGCTGAAGTGAAGTGCGAGCCTTTGCTCTTTTGCTCTTTTCCCTCCTCCTGAAACCGCTTCGATCATGTGACCACCGATGCCGCCCGCAACCAACCTACCTGCCCGCCATTATTAATGGAAATCGAATGATCTACTAATCGATACGGGAATCGGGCGGAAGGTGGGGGGGCGGGGGGCGTTGGTAGGCAACCAGCCCAGTCTGTTTCTGTACTTTAACTGAACACCTATGCAATGCACATCCGAAGAAATACCGTGGATAAAATTGGTCCTGGTTTGCATGCGTCGGAGCGTCCAGCTGCGCCTCATAATGTCACCGCAGGCTAGTCACGCTGCCTCCCTGCGCCAGCTGGTCATTTCCACAACACCAACAAGAGGGACAGCTAACGTTTTTACTAAAAACATCACTGTCTACGCTGGGACATTGGTATGTGGGTGGGGTTTATTGCTATAATAGAGTGGACTGGTAGGCCAAATGCCGCTGTATTTAGCGAATCATTAGCAGCAGGAATGATAAATGGCCTTCTACAGATGGACATATGTTCAAATCCCTCTTGCAGTGTGAATGATTTGGAGACTACACCCCTTTTCCTTGTATCTGTGTAAAATGGTAGCCTGGTTAAGGCTATGTGCTGCAATAATTCAATGTATTTTCATGGTGTATTTCTTTAACAGATTATGTCTGCATTGGACTGGCTGCTACACTATAGAGGACCAGAGAAGAGGGGTTAAAGTTCTCTCCTTCAAAGCGGAGATTTATTTAATACCGGAGCCCCGTGACGGCAGTCAGCGGGTCGCGTCTGTCCCGTCGCCCTCTCGAGGCCTCGCCTCCTGGCAGGGCGACCGTTGAGGAGTGTCGGAGAATCGGCTACGAGCACCCATCTGTGAGTGATTTAAGGGCTACGGTTTTGGGGATGAATTGCGATAAAACAGGAGGTATCAGTCAAAGAGACTCGGCTCAATCAGTGACAGACAGATCCATTCCTCCGGACGCCACTGCCACATGTCCAAATCTACCCAGGCATCTGTTTGAAGTTCCCCAATGAATACCATCAGTGTTGCGGCGGAGCGCTTTTACCTTGTCGCTGTTGCATATTTGCACGGGCAGTGTGCGTTGCCTGGTGTGTTTTCTGTTCCGGGTTTCCTTAATCATTTAAAAAAAACTCACTCCGCGGTTCTCTGACACATCCGCCCTCTCAGCGCGAAAGAACGCCCAGCGCGCCGGTCATCAGCGTTCCCGTCCGTGATTCTGCTGTGAGTCACTCTCTCGCAATGCGGCCGCGTAAGAGCACGTAAAAGCACGCATGCATTGGTCAGACACTCACGATCCATCGGCAATACTTTCAGCTCGAGAGGCTGTGCTCATAAAAGTCTAAAGCACGGATGAGAGTGAGTTCCGAGAAATTAGAAGGTTGTTAGGCTTTCCTTGTACGTGCGTAAAATACACACAATTTAGATGTAACAGTGCCTATCACATTCGTGTTAATGTATTTTGTAGCTTTTCAGAACTAATCCAGATAATAATTTTATTATTGATCCAGATGCAATACAGATATTGTAGGACAAAATATAATACCTACACCTGGAATACCGTTCCAAGCAACATGCAAAATGATGCTTCATTTCTGTTATGACTTATATCTCTAATTACATTTCACTGGAGGATAATTACATGCTAGCAAAGGCTGAACAATCGATTTTAGTTACTAAAGCAAAGCCGAGCAACCCCCCCCCCCCCCCCCTCCCCCCAAGAAGTTCTTTTAAACTCCAAAGGAAACAGGTGCAAGGAACAAAACCCTGGGCTCTTTTAAGCTCAGTAAGAAAAGCGCATTCCGTGGCTTTTAAATGCTCCTCAATCAGCATTCACCGCTCTGCCCTGGCAGAACACAGCGCTCTGAGTGCTCTGAGCATCTGTTAGAGTAAGAAATCCTTATGTTTATTTGTGCATAACCATGTATGCGTCAAAGGGGTGTATCTGGCGTTTTTGAGTTAGTCTCCTTTGATTTTACTCCCTTTGCCTTTTGCTTAAGTTGGGCTCATTTCGTCGTCAACACATGCCTTTCTTTTAAAGTTTGCTCACACTACGCTGGCGTGTTTGAAATGACCGCCTGGCAGATGAATGTGTATGTTCTGCTGCGATTGATGGACAGGGCTGATCCGGGGGTCCTTTCATGATCCCGAGTGCGGCTGTATATTTGCGTGAATGCGACGCGGTCCCGGGAGCATGTCCCATGGTGCTCCTGTTTTACATATTAACAAAAGTGCGCTCGTGCTATGCGGCAGTGCATCGGGGCGCGTGGGTTTCCCGGTAACCGCGTTGCTCCGTGAATGAATGCGCTTCCATGGGCAGAAACAGCGGGTTTCTGTGGAGCTCCGCGCCCCGTCAGCTCCACCCCTCCTGCCGCTTTCATCTCGCCGCCTGCACGCTGATTAACTCTTACACGGGCATCCGACAAAGTCCATAAAACACTAATGTATTTATGCATTTATTACGCGCAACGGTTAATGAAGACATCATGGGCCCCCTCAGCGCATAGCAGGAACGAGTCAATTATCATAGCAATTATGCTGAAATGAAGTATCAAAGGACCCGCTGCGGCGTGGACTGAATGGGCGTCAGTCTTTGACAGGTCTCTTAAAACTTTTATGCGCAGTGTGTGTGTGTGTGTGTGTGTACGTGTGTGTGACGTGCTCATGTTTTGTTTTGTGAACCTTAAAGCACTTTTAGAGAATCAGAATAGGGTGGATATTGTTTTCTTATTCATTCTCGGGAGATGGAAAGGGCGATACGGCTGTATGAGTCTTTTGACATGCATATCACATAGTACCGTGACAGTTCTGACCCGAGGACACAGGTTGCTGGAAACGTTTGCCTCTCTTAAAAATTCCCATTGCTAATTGTTCAGAAAGGGCTTCAGATATTTGTTTGTTTCCATTACAAACTGTGCTACCACTTTCCGCAGTATGACAGAAATTGTGGCCGCAATTCGACACACCATCCAAATTATACTCTATATCTTTTCCACTGGCATTTTTCATATATTGTGACGACAGTTGTTGCTGGTGCCATGACTTGGGGTGAAATGAAAAAAAAAAAAAAAATACAAATGCCACTACGAGCAAGTACATCTGGCATCAAGTACGCACTTATTCTGAATTATATGGGTACATTGGGGTTTGCGCATTCTGACTGAAGCGTTTAATTTATATTTGCTCACTCTGTGATCTGTGTATTTTGATTTGTACATGCTAGTTTAATTTTGTGTGTTTGCAATGTGTCACATTGACAGGAGCGGTTGAAAGAAATTGTTTTTAATCTTTCTGTTCTTTCTGTTTGTTTGGTTACACAATTTACAGAGTGGGCCGTTTCAAATATTAGTTCATTTTACTTTAGGTTGCTTATAGTTTGAGCTCGTGTGTGTTTTGTCCCACGTGTGACTGTCTGGTTGAAAATACTTGCGTGTCTTGTTTGAATATCAGTTTACAGAAACCATATTATGCTTTTATGTAGGCCCATCGCTTCAGATATTTTCGACACATAATTTTATTCCTACTGCATTTGACTTTGGGTTTGTTGCATGTTTATAATGAATAAGATGTTAAAGACAGTCTCCGTTGTGTTTCCGTAAAGGTCACGGTTGTCATTAAACGCGGCAGACGGGGACTGATCGTATTTGCATGTTATCTCCATCAACCGTTCACGCCACGTCGGGAAGAAATGGGCTGAAGACGTAAGTAATGGATTTAGTGTTTCGCAGCAGATATACCAACACCAAAAATAACTCTTTGGATTGACCCTGGTATTTCCTGTTAGTGAGGCTTCCGTGTTATCTTTAAAGTGCTAAAAGTGACTGAGCGTTTGCTTGACATCCTGTAATCTCAAAATTACAGGGCTCAGTCGGCGAAGAGACAACCACGAATCAACTGGGTTAATTTAACCTGTCAGTCTTCCAGATTTCAGTCTTTCGACGCTGTGGGCATACCCGCGGCCTGCCTGCCCCTGCGGTACACAGCGCTTAGATCTTTTGAAAATGAATCCCAGAGATAAGTGACCCGAAACCTCACAAACCGCGACAGGACGCGCTAATGTAAACTGCGGGCTGGCCACGAGGACGTGAAAGTTCTCTTTAGAAAAAATACTATATGGAAAGCACGTTCGGGGGGAGGGGGCGGGGGGGGGGGGGGGTGATGCTTTGATCGTTAGAGGCCCCGTGTAGATAAAAAGTGTCGGTGTCCCCCCTCTTCCCGTCGGCAAATACAGCGTGCTCCGTGCACCAGCGCACAGGGTCCTTACGGAAGTGCAACTGCTTTCCACTTGGAGCGAAGCGTGCGCAGAAAGGTAAATATCTTCACAAATGCGCCGACCACGAATGTTTGAATTGATATCTAAGCTACATTTAGATCATGTGGATTCATGGTGTTTTTGATTGAAGCGAGTCAGTCATATATACTGACTCTGATTGCTCTTTTTGCCTAAAATATTCTGTTTACCAACTTCAAAGATGATCACCGAAGTACTTTGTATTTATCACGTGATGTGTCTACATCTGGATGCAACTATCCCGTGCTTTACCAGTTTAACTGCAGGCCACGCGTGTCTGAAATGTGTACATTCAGAACAGCTGAGATTGAGCTTCATGTTGTCGAGAACAGTGGTCAGTGAAGACTGTGTAAGAGCTGATTTAAACACATCTCACACATTTGTGTGTGTGTGTGTGTGCTAGAGAGATTGAGGAATAGAGGTGGTAGCCGTGGAAACTCCGAGGGGTCATCCTGCTCAAGGTGTGAAAACACGTAGAAAGTTGCAAATTGCTTCGCCGAAAGTGTTAATTACGTATCGATGCTTGTGAATGCCCCGCGCCGTCATCATAACTGCAGCTTCCGCCACCGCTGCGATCGCCCCCAGCCCTCAGCTCGTTCCGTGCTGCGTAAAAGCTGTATGAAGGTGAATGGGCTTGTTTTAGGGAAATTGCCTCTGTCTGAATAAACAAACAGCTCGTCTCTTATCCGCCTTGGCCATCAGTGAGGAAATAAAACTTCAAAAGGCGGTCTTAACTGCCTTAAAGGCGCTCTGTTTGCATAAAGCCAAGGGAAGCAATTGCGCTGCGAAACGGAAGTATCTAAATGGTCTGTTGGGAGAACACGAGCATAATTGATTGCACTAATAATATTTTTGATAAATACTGTTTGGTTCTTTTGTTGCTATAAAAAATAAGGTATTAAAATGTCCGAACATTTTAGGCTTTGTGTTTGTCGGTACGAAGGTATATTTTGTTCGAATGTCACTTTGATTTAATTTACGGACCGCTAATATCCACGGCTGTGTGACCAGATTATTGCACGGTGTTGTAGTTTTCCCAGCTCTTGAGTTACAAGGGCATAATTCTCACTCTATAAATTTGTTTGGAGCGGGATATAAGAGTCCAGCCCAAGACAAAAACAAGACGTCCGCAGTAAAACAAAACAGATCAAAAGAACCAGCGCGTGGGCATCTTTCTTAATAAATTAAGAGGGGCTGAAAAAAAAGTATTTCTCGCGAGTCCACGCCCCGAGTCCAGCCCTCTGTAGCGATTGGCTCAGGGGAGAGAGAAGGGGGAAAAGTTTGAATAAAAATCCCCTGCTTGTGGTGGGTAGATTTATTAATTCACAACAGGCAAGACCCAAGGCAATGACATTAATGAGAATATTTTAATCATCGCTGAGAGAAACACTGGGACCAAACGAGCAAGCGCACGTACACTTAGACATTGTTTTTGCAGAGCGGACACAATCTGTATACAATATACGCACACGAATACTACTTTCAATATATATAGCATGACGTATTGGTTAATTTATTTTTGGAGAAAAGTTTTAAGCAAATGAGCAACCAAATCAAAATCCACGCATTTTTTGTATGTATTAAATGAAGGGTGCCTTTGGGAGCGCGTGCAAACTTGGAACATCTCATTTTCACGACTGAAATATCAAATCCAGGAGAAGGTTCCCCTTGAATCTCGCCGTTTCCTTTTTGTCGTTGTATTAATTTATTACAGAATTTATTTTTCTCGTATTGCTTTTGCTCCAAATAGCTGCCTCAAAACACAAGGAGGAAGAAACTACAGAGAATCCAAAGCAAGCAAGCAGACGGTGAAAGAAGATGAACTCGTGTAAGTGCAGTCGGAGAGGACGGCGGACGCCGCAGCTGCTGCGCTCCGTGCTGCTGCTCGTGCTGCTGCAGAGCGAGGCGCTGCACGCGAGGAAGCTGCGCGGCAGCCGCGCGCAGCCCCGCCGGGCACAGCCGTCCCCGCCGCACCGGGACCGCGGCGAGGCCACCGAGAGCTTCCCCTTGGATTTCACCGCCGTCGAGGGAAACATGGACAGCTTCATGACCCAGGTGAAGAACCTGGCGCAGTCCCTCTACCCGTGCTCGGCTCAGAAGCTGGACTCCGATATGAAGCTGCATTTCTTGGAGAACGCATCGGTCACGTGCAACGACGGAACCCCGGCCGGGTGAGTGTGTCTGCTGGCGGCGGAGAGTAACTGTTAAAACGTGTTGCAGTCCCGTTATCGCCACCCCGGATAACGGCAGGGGAAACGTGCGTTACCAGGCTGTCGTTGTGCTTGCAGCGCCTGATAGGCTCGATCCAACGCGTGTGTCGGGTCTTTTTCCGTGATACCCACTGCTTTGGCCCTAATGCTGGAAGATATCTGCGCTGTTTCCTGCGACGGGTTGAATAATATGTGTATTGAGATAAAGTTTTCGGTTTTGCTGTCGCAGTTTTAACAGATCCATTAGAGACGGCGCGCAGTGGTGTAGGCTTTCAGTGCAACGGGATCCACATCAGCAGAGATCTTGAGCCTGGCCGTTGACTGGCTTTCATCTTTTAATTTTCCGCTGTGGAATTTGCGGAGCGACCGCAGCTAAGAACGCGTTTCATGTGTACGGGACTGGGATTCAAACGAACTTACCACATGCAATACAGTATGACGAAACAATTATTTAAAGCATACTTATTTAATTGTTTCGATGTTTGAAACATAAAGTAAAACCATACTTTCTTATGCTTTGGACCTCCCTATCTTATTTTACGCAACAATGAAATGTGGTAGCCTATTGTTAAAGGAAAAATCAAAACACGTATCTGGTTTTAATAGATTGAACTAACTGCAACAGGTGTCTTTCGCAGTCCGCACGGTATTAATGGTTTATAGGGACAACACATGAGCGCAGATTTTTCTTCCAGAAGAACAATAATTTCTTGTGGAAAATCGAAATTTGATGGTAAATACATGGCACGAAGTATTTGACATCATAGATAAATGTTATTTCACACTCAAATCGTTTCCAGACACGCTACTGAAGATTGACAGGCGAGCGAAATTTAATTTATTGCATTTTTTCAGTTTCTTCGCATGGATTTGTGCGGTGATTTGATTCAAATTGCATTGCACAAGCCATCAAAGAGAAACTTAAAACTATCGGCAACAGTCAATTGATTGTTTATGGTATTACGCAATCTCCTCGTTGTTATGAGGGGTTTTAAGTTTAAGTCGGTGCTCATCCACGGGCAGGGAATTGGAAAAAAACTGAAGCGCAGATCGTCCATATTCAGACACAGAGCGTTTAAAAGTAGTCATCTTTCAGCGGTAATACTTTCAGGATAAAGAATACATCACTTCTGCTTGGCGGATCAGCTAAAACTGGAAGCTCTGAAAAGCGTTTTCGCAATTTCTGGGTGATGGCAAAAACCACAATGTTGTGTAATACGGACGGCAACAGATGGACCCCCGTCGCGTGGAGGGTAATTGTCAGTCCATTAAAACTGCATGTCTTCATCAATCCGCGCCCGCTGTCTGACTCCGGGTGCCGACGCTTGTAACGGTCCGACTCCCAGTCCTCCCAGACTGGGAGTGGGGGGGGGGGGCGGAGGGTTTCAGGCCCCGTGCACAGGCACCTGACCTCCTGGAGAAGCCTGTGCAACAGAAACACCTGAGAGGGGACCCGCCTCGTACAACAGTACACAGGTTGGGTGTGTTCACAGCAAAGCAAGGCTCATATTCCCAGGCTAATTTCTTAATAGTGCCCCACGGATGTCAGGTGCTTCGAGGGCGAATCGTCTGGAGAGGAGAGGCTTGTGGAGCGTCTGTCTGTCTGTCAGGGTTATGGAAGCTCACGCAGGTGTGAGGAGCAGGACTGGAGCTTTCTGCACTTTCTGTTTTCCTCTCTCTCTCACTCTGGTTTGTCAGGTGCAGGTATTTGCACATGCATGGTCCTGTGTGATGCTGAAGCCCTGAGGCTCTCTGTCTCTCATCTTTATCTACTTTCATGCAGACTGATCCGCAGCAGGAGCTGAAGCTGAGTCAAACCCTGCGGCCTGTAACCCTAACCCTAACCCTCTCTCCCTCTCTAACCCTAACCCTAACCCTCTCTCCCTCTCTAACCCTAACCCTAACCCTCTCTCCCTCTCTAACCCTAACCCTAACCCTCTCTCCCTCTCTAACCCTAACCCTAACCCTCCCTCCCTCTCTAACCCTAACCCTAACCCTAACCCTCTCTCCCTCTCTAACCCTAACCCTAACCCTCTCTCCCACTCTAACCCTAACCCTAACCCTCTCTCCCTCTCTAACCCTAACCCTCTCTCCCTCTCTAACCCTAACCCCAACCCTCTCTCCCTCTCTAACCCTAACCCTAACCCTCTCTCCCTCTCTAACCCTAACCCTAACCCTAACCCTCCCTCCCTCTCTAACCCTAACCCTAACCCTCTCTCCCTCTCTAACCCTAACCCCAACCCTCTCTCCCTCTCTAACCCTAACCCTAACCCTCTCTCCCTCTCTAACCCTAACCCTAACCCCAACCCTCTCTCCCTCTCTAACCCTAACCCTAACCCTCTCTCCCTCTCTAATCCTAACCCTAACCCTAACCCTCTCTCCCTCTCTAACCCTAACCCTAACCCTCTCTCCCTCTCTAACCCTAACCCTAACCCTCTCTCCCTCTCTAATCCTAACCCTAACCCCAACCCTCTCTCCCTCTCTAACCCTAACCCTAACCCTCTCTCCCTCTCTAACCCTAACCCTAACCCTCCCTCCCTCTCTAATCCTAACCCTAACCCTAACCCTCTCTCCCTCTCTAACCCTAACCCTAACCCTCTCCCCCTCTCTAACCCTAACCCTAACCCTCTCTCCCTCTCTAACCCTAACCCTAATTCTAACCCTTTGGCCTCTGTGCAGTAAGTCTGTGTCTGTAAAACTGTGCAGTGAGTCTGTGTCTGTAAAACTGCGCAGTGAGTCTGTCTGTAAACCTGCAGTGAGTCTGTGTCTGTAAAACTGTGCAGTGAGTCTGTGTCTGTAAAACTGCAGTGAGTCTGTGTCTGTAAAACTGCAGTGAGTCTGTGTCTGTAAAACTGCGCAGTGAGTCTGTCTGTAAACCTGCAGTGAGTCTGTGTCTGTAAAACTGCGCAGTGAGTCTGTCTGTAAAACTGCAGTGAGTCTGTGTGTCTGTAAAACTGCGCAGTGAGTCTGTGTGTCTGTAACTGTGTATCTGTAAAACTGCAGTGAGTCTGCGTCTGTAAAACTGCGCAGTGAGTCTGTATCTGTAAAACTGCAGTGAGTCTGTGTGTCTGTAAAACTGCGCAGTGAGTCTGTGTGTCTGTAACTGTGTATCTGTAAAACTGCAGTGAGTCTGCGTCTGTAAAACTGCGCAGTGAGTCTGTATCTGTAAAACTGCAGTGAGTCTGCGTCTGTAAAACTGCGCAGTGAGTCTGTATCTGTAAAACTGCAGTGAGTCTGTGTCTGTAAAACTGCGCAGTGAGTCTGTGTGTCTGTAAAACTGCAGTGAGTCTCCCGGCAGCCCCCTCCTCCCTCTACAGCGGATTGGCCTGCTGTGGCCACCCAAAGAACAGAGTAAAGCACACACACGAAGCCACTGGGTTTCTTTCCAAAGAGCTTGTTGATTTGAGGTCAGTGCCAGTGTGTCGTAATACTGCCCCATTTCAGGGAACTGGGCGCTGTACAGCACAGATACGGACCATCAGGGTGCGAGGTCACACATCAGGTGGCCCTACAGTAACTCCAGTAGTAACGTCCAGAAATGATCTCTGGTTCTGCACCATTGGAGATCACAGAAAGCACAGGGCCAACACATTACGGAGACAGAGAGACAGACCAACCTCATTTCGTTTCAGCCCCCCATAATGGTACAGCTCCCCCCACACACTCCGTAATGGTACAGTCCGTCCCATGAGCCACAGTGCCATCCCGGTGGAGCTTGTCGTTAGTTTGAGATTGCCGTTGTATCGTCTCACGGTGCTGCATGAAGGCAGCTCCCCCCTCAGCTTGCTCACACAGAGCAGAGGATTATGGGTAGTTTTACCAGGTGCCGTGGTGCTGCTTCAGAAGCTTGCTGTGTTGCTCTGTGGATTTTACCCATCATGCTCTCTGCTCAGCCCCATCTGGCTGTGACAGGCCACAGGTGGGATTCTCTCCATACCTTAAACAGGCTGTTTTCCGTACAGGCAGACGCAGCATGTCATTCTGCCAGTCAGCAGGTTGGGGGATTCCCGATCCTCTCACCTCTGTCCCCTCCTCCTGGACTCGTGTGTGCGGCTTGCTGTGCAAAGGGGAGCTGTGTGAAGGGGAGCTGTGTGAATGGGAGCTGTAGGAGGGGGAGCTGTAGGAAGGAGAGCTGTAGGAAGGGGAGCTGTGCGAAGGGGAGCTGTAGGAAGGGGAGCTGTAGGAAGGGGAGCTGTAGGAGGGGGAGCTGTAGGAAGGAGAGCTGTAGGAAGGGGAGCTGTGCGAAGGGGAGCTGTAGGAAGGGGAGCTGTAGGAAGGGGAGCTGTAGGAAGGAGAGCTGTAGGAAGGGGAGCTGTGTGAAGGGGAGCTGTAGGAGGGGGAGCTGTAGGAAGGGGAGCTGTAGGAAGGGGAGCTGTGCGAAGGGGAGCTGTAGGAAGGGGAGCTGTAGGAAGGGGAGCTGTGTGAAGGGGAGCTGTGTGAAGGGGAGCTGTAGGAGGGGGAGCTGTAGGAAGGGGAGCTGTAGGAAGGGGAGCTGTGCGAAGGGGAGCTGTAGGAAGGGGAGCTGTAGGAAGGGGAGCTGTGTGAAGGGGAGCTGTGTGAAGGGGAGCTGTAGGAGGGGGAGCTGTAGGAAGGGGAGCTGTAGGAAGGGGAGCTGTGCGAAGGGGAGCTGTAGGAAGGGGAGCTGTGTGAAGGGGAGCTGTGTGAAGGGGAGCTGTAGGAAGGGCTGCTGTAGGAAGGGGAGCTGTAGGAAGGGGAGCTGTGCGAAGGGGAGCTGTAGGAAGGGGAGCTGTAGGAAGGGGAGCTGTAGGAGGGGGAGCTGTAGGAGGGGGAGCTGTGTGAAGGGGAGCTGGAAAGTCATCTCTCTCTCTGTGCTTTGTGCATGCAGCACTCCTGAAAACCACAATTGATTCACTCAGCTGCACAGAAACAGTCCGTGGCCAGCACATTAGTGACCGAACGCAACGTGTGCCTCTGCCGGGGTGAGAAGTCGCCTGACTGACTGTAATCACCCGCTGCGAATCTCTACACGCATTGCTCCCATTCAGTAATTAATAATAGTTTCAGGACCTTTGAAATGGGCCCAGGCCTCATGTTGAAAAGGAGCATTCTGGCCGTGAAATGAAAGCCAAATGTTTAAAGCTGTGATCAAAGCCTTAGGCTACGACATGTTTTCAAAGCTGTAATGTGAAGGAGCTCAGGGGGCCAAGTAGGGATGTGGATCTCCATCACTGAGGCCGATGCGATACACATCTCAATGCATTGCCAACGATCCGATACATTAAAGATACATATGAAGCAACTACTAATGCCGTATGATACGATTCACCCCTATTGTGATGCAGTGCGATTCCGTACGATTTGATTCAACGTGATACGATGCGATGCAAAAGAATATGATGCTATGCAATTCAATATGGTACAGATAATTTGATTTTATTTCTTTGGTTCTTCTTAAGCAGACAGCAAATCATAAATTAACTAAAAAGTGCTGCCTGTGTACTTTATAGCGGCGTGGCATATTTTGCAAATTGCACGTGTCTTGTCGAATTGTCTGTCTCTCTTGAAAAATCCGAAGTGTCGCCAAACATTTGATTTGTAGCAATTCAGTGGAACGTGTAGCTCTTCCTCCTCCATGATAATCTGTGACTCACCCAGACACGCCTCGCGCAAGCCATTGACAGCAGTGGAGATGAGAGAGCATGCTTGAGAAGCAGTTTAGAGAGGAGGAATCAACCTAAATATAAAATTATTGATCACAAATTATTGGTGTCATTTGTAAATAATAAAGGCATAGAGCCTCTACTGAGTGACGTACTGCCCGGCACGGCACTGTGGATACAGACTGAACTTAAATAAATAAAGGCAGCGCTGACACGCCTGTGTTAGTGGAAGGGGCAGCGCTGACACGCCTGTGTTAGTGGAAGGGGCAGCGCTGACACGCCTGTGCTAGTGGAAGAGGCAGCGCTGACACGCCTGTGTTAGTGGAAGGGGCAGCGCTGACACGCCTGTGTTAGTGGAAGAGGCAGCGCTGACACGCCTGTGTTAGTGGAAGAGGCAGCGCTGACACGCCTGTGTTAGTGGAAGAGGCAGCGCTGACACGCCTGTGCTGGTGGAAGAGGCAGCGCTGACACGCCTGTGTTAGTGGAAGAGGCAGCGCTGACACGCCTGTGTTGGTGGAAGAGGCAGCGCTGACACGCCTGTGTTAGTGGAAGGGGCAGCGCTGACACGCCTGTGTTGGTGGAAGGGGCAGCGCTGACACGCCTGTGTTAGTGGAAGAGGCAGCGCTGACACGCCTGTGTTAGTGGAAGAGGCAGCGCTGACACGCCTGTGTTGGTGGAAGGGGCAGCGCTGACACGCCTGTGTTAGTGGAAGAGGCAGCGCTGACACGCCTGTGTTAGTGGAAGAGGCAGCGCTGACACGCCTGTGTTAGTGGAAGAGGCAGCGCTGACACGCCTGTGTTAGTGGAAGGGGCAGCGCTGACACGCCTGTGTTAGTGGAAGAGGCAGCGCTGACACGCCTGTGTTAGTGGAAGGGGCAGCGCTGACACGCCTGTGTTAGTGGAAGAGGCAGCGCTGACACGCCTGTGTTAGTGGAAGAGGCAGCGCTGACACGCCTGTGTTGGTGGAAGAGGCAGCGCTGACACGCCTGTGTTAGTGGAAGAGGCAGCGCTGACACGCCTGTGTTGGTGGAAGAGGCAGCGCTGACACGCCTGTGTTAGTGGAAGAGGCAGCACTGAGTGCTCACCCCTCAGCTCCTCCCAGGGTTGTGCTGTGCACGTGGAGCACAGAGTCCCTGATTTTTATTGTGTGTGGATTGGTTGATTCAATGGAGTTGCTGAACAGAGCGACCCATCCAGGTTGTGTAAAGATCTGTGAATGTGTGTAGTCCGTCTCATGCATTTTTGCTGTTTTGTTGACAGTTTATGAAATAAGAACAACAGCATGGAAGAAGAATCATATCAGTGACCCAACATACACACACGTACACACACACACACACACGCACACACACATTACACACACACACACACACACGCACACACACATTACACACACACACACACACACGCACGCACACATTACACACACACCCAACCATACTACTTGACCACTTGTGTAATATCGGTACAATGGTTATTCCATGTTGAGGAAATGTTGAAATACTGTTGTATGAGTGCTGGTCAGGACCCAATGGGGGTGGTGGGGCATCACATCGCATTGTTACTTCTATCTGGACTTTAGTGCTTTTTTCGGGGGGGGGTGTCTTTGTGGAGTTCCCTGCGGGGGTGTGTGTGGTCGTACATGCTGTGTTGTCCTCGTAAGTTTTTCGCATGTTTTTGGGTCTGATCTCTCATCAGTGCTCTGCTCATAACAGCCAACAGAATATATCAGTGAGTTCTGAGGTCTGCTGATCTCAGATCAGTGCTCCACTTGTAGTAACCCATACAAGCTCGCTTTCATGTTGCCTCACCATTGCGGAGTTCATGAGAAACACAATAATGGATGTCTTTAATTTACACTCGTGTGTGTGGCCTTGTTTTTGACATGAAAAGGATGAGTACCTGCCAAGAGGCCTGTGCTTTTTTCACTGCAGATTCCTTAAATATTTGAAGGGATTGAAATGGCAGAATTCACACACACACACACACACACACACACACACATTACTCACACGCACTCATGAAAAGCTGTGTGCAGGCCTGGCTGCAGCTGGTATACTGCCCGGCTAATTGCTTACATTTTGTGGAAAAATAATTCAGACAAATCACGGTCATTTTGTGGCCTGAACACAAGATGACAGCTGGAGACTTGCTGGCCCAGTTATTTTATCAGGTGAACAGTGGGAAACAGCGCCCCCCTCTGGAGGGAAGTGAACCACCATGAATTCAGGTCACCTCTCACCTTTCAGATGTCAGAATTTTATAGGAGACTGTAGGGTAAATTGCAGTACAGTGCTGGAATTGAAAACCAAAAAGTGGAAGGAAGTAATTCTTTATTTGCGCAAGTCAAGTGTCAAAGGCTGCACAGTTTCTCTGTGGGACCGCAGCCCGTGAATTCTTTACCTTGTTGGAGGACAAACGCAGCCGCTGGGGTGGTCGCAGTGGCGGTGTGTGGATGTCACCATGGTTACGCACATCTGCGTTTGATAGCAGGGGCTGTGCTGATTTTGTCTGGGGCGGGGTGAAAGAGTGGACTGAGGCAACTATTAAAACAGTGAGGCATTGTCCTGCCTGAGCCAATGCCTACCCCCGCCCACTGGATCAGCCCCCGCCCCCCGAGCCAGCCCCCGCCCACCGAGCCAGCAGCCAGCCAAGCTCCATGTAAACTGTAGGTGTGTCTTCCAAGGCTCCGCCCCTGCCCCGCCCTGCCCCACCCCACCCCCTGTTGTCTCTGGTATGCTATCACAGCATGGAGTACGTTTTGAGTTGAGCCCCAAAGCACAGCCTGAGAGCAGAACCCCCCAGTCCACTGCACACGGTCCTGAGGTTTCCCGCTGGGTCCTGTGAGATTGTCTTTGACAGATCAGAGCTGTGTCCCTCTGCCTCACAGAGGTTATAGCGCTACCTTTAAACTAAAGGTAACGGGAGCTGCTGCTACTCCAGTTTCCCTGTTTTAATTTTGTGTTCTAATTTCTAAATTCCTGTAATGAAAGGAGGGTTTCTAGTTTCTACACCGGAATACACAGGGTTTTGAGGTGGCTCAGTTGACACGGCACTTGTCTTGAGTGCAGGTTGAGCTCTGCAGCCTAGATTTGAGATTGTGATTGGTTTACAGTGAGCGGGAGCCCACAGCGAGAGAGGCTTCACTCTATCAGGGTTGGGAGGGGGGGGGGGTTATGCAGGTTAGGCTTCTTTGTCTCACTGCCTCTCCTCCAATGAGTGGCCACTTCACTGTGGTGCACCATGGGACTTGGAGTGTGGAATTAGCCATTTTCTGCTTGCAGGTGTTTGTGAGGTTTGGACTGGTCTCTCTTCAGTGCTCCTGTGCGGCGGCAGTATACCAGCAGCAGCCTTAAAAAGAATACAGGAATTAACTGAAGGAAAAATATGTTATTTTACATTAAACCAGTAGAACTAACATGTAATATCCATTTGCTTTCCAGATGACCTTCAGCAAATTGCATTGGTTACGCATTGTAGTGTTTTTACATAGTAACACAGGCAGACTTCTGGCGTGTGTGTGTGTGTGTGTGTGTATGTGTGTGTGAATTCGGCATGGGCGCATGCTGCCTGTTTAGAAGGACTCTTGTTGCCCTCTCCTGTGGGTGGGACATAGAATGAGCTTCATATGGAGATGCACACCAGGGCTGTGCCTCTGCTTCAGGATTTGAACTCGCAGTACCC
>NC_050583.1:1172500-1207500 GCF_013368585.1 Megalops cyprinoides | reverse complement strand
AAGCACGGCCTTCCGAGGGAGATTCGGGGGTGACATCAATCGGCACCTCTGTGGCGTCAGTCTGATCAGGCGTTTTGTGAGGGCGGTCCCCACAGGAAGTGAGCTGGGGACGCTAAACAGTGACGCACTCGTGGCAGGAAGAGATGGGGAGATTGTGTGCTGTGAACAGCGGCCTCATTGAGGGTGAGGAGGAGTTCATGCCGGTCTCTCCCTCCGCCTGAGGACGCAGCTGCCCCTGAGCTCAGAGGAGACGGGACAGCGGTCAGCCTCTGCTGCCGTACAGACAGCTGCCTGTCGCCACCACTGGCAGTCCTACGCTGCCTAATCTCAGGAATAATTAAAGATGATTAAAGACTTTTCCTTCAATCAGCCTAAGGGTAGATGTCTGTCTGTCTTGCCTCAGGAATGTCTGTTTAAATTTCAGGTTTTTCTAGCAGTCGTCTGCCCTGTTCCAGAAATTGCTACTGTTGCGTTTGGTAGTAATTGGGGGAAAGCATGCACATCACGAAGCACAACTCAGAAGGTTTAAATAATCTGAGTTTCGGCCTGCCACTCAGTAAACGGAAATCTCTAAACAGAAGGAAAAACAGCAGAACCAGCAGTGCTCCATCTTTAAGTTTTCTTCATAAGAGACCGGTGTAGGAGCCGTGTCGCAGGGGAGACAGGTGAGGCAGAGGAGGAGGAGGAGGAGGAGCAGAGAGTCAAGCAGAGAGGCCGCGGGCGGCCGACACGTAGACAGGGACTCACCTCGCCCTGACGGGGGATAATGACTGTTATTAACACTGCAATGAAAGACAGGAGTACGTCTGAGAGCGTGTGGGAAATGACATCCCTCTGTGTGCTCCCCACCCCCCATCTCCCTCCCTCCCTCTCAACCCCCCTCATTCACTGTCTCTCTTTCTCTCTCTCCCCACTCTCTCTCTGTCTCTCCTTCCTCCCCCCTCTTCAGGGACTGGCATTTTGTCCCCCCAGCCTGAGGAAAACCCCCATTGGTGGAATGCCAACATGGTGTAAGTACCCCCCTCCCTCCCTCCTCCTACACACACGCACACACACACACAAACACAAGCAAAGGGCTGGGTCGAAGGCTGGCAGGGTCGGGGGAAGGCTGGGTTGGGGGGAAGGCAGGGTCGGGGTGAAGGCTGGCAGGGTCGGGGTGAAGGCTGGCAGGGTCAGGGGAAGGCTGGCTGGGTCAGGGGAAGGCTGGCTGGGTTGGGGGGAAGGCAGGGTCGGGGTGAAGGCTGGCAGGGTCGGGGTGAAGGCTGGCAGGGTCGGGGGAAGGCTGGGTGGGGGTGAAGGCTGGCAGGGTCGGGGGAAGGCTGGCAGGGTCGGGGTGAAGGCTGGCAGGGTCGGGGTGAAGGCTGGCAGGGTCGGGGGAAGGCTGGCAGGGTCGGGGTGAAGGCTGGCAGGGTCGGGGTGAAGGCTGGCAGGGTCGGGGTGAAGGCTTGCAGGGTGGGGGTGAAGGCTGGCAGGGTCAGGGGAAGGCTGGCAGGGTCGGGGGAAGGCTGGCTGGGTTGGGGGGAAGGCTGGCAGGGTCAGGGGAAGGCTGGCAGGGTTGGGGGAAGGCTGGGTGGGGGTGAAGGCTGGGTCGGGGGAAGGCTGACAGGGTCGGGGTGAAGGCTGGGTCCTCTCCTGAGGAAGTGTGTGTTTCTCTTGGACGTGTGTGACTTGGGGAAAGGCAGTGGTGAGGTTCTCTCCTGTTACACTTTGATGCTGAGTGTTGATTCTGTCTGTCTGGGGCTGAGTGAAAGCAGACCTCTGTCCCCCCGACCCCCCCAGCCCCCCCATACACGGGGAGGGGGGCTTGTTTATGCTCAGAAGAGGAATTAAAAGCCGTAGCATTTCATTAAAGGGAAGCTGCGGGGAAAGCATGTGATCCAGCTGTTATTTAATGTATATCCGACCCCTCCTACTCCTCCTCCTGCTCCTCCTCCTACTCATCCTCCTTGCTCCCCCTCCTCCCTGCTCCTCTTCCTGCTCCCCCTCCTCCTCCCACTCTTGTTTCTCCTCCTACTCCTGCTCCTGCTCCTCCTCCTACTCATGCTTCTTGCTCCCCCTCCCTGCTCCTCCCCTCCTCCCCCTACTCTTGCTCCTCCTCCCACTCCTACTCCCTGCTCCTCCTCTTTCTCCTCCTGTTCTTCCTCCTACTCCTGCTCCCTGCTCCTCCCCCTCCTCCTGCCCCCTCCTGCTGCTCGGAGGCTCTCACCAGTGGAGCTGTGGTGGCTGGGAGATCTGCTCCTGTGGAATAACCTGGAACAGCCCTCACCAGCTCACTGCTACTGGGGAATGGGCTCCGATGTCCAAAAAAGTTCAGACCCAAAATGATCCATCTCCTTTTACCTTTTACTTGGGCTGTGATCAAGGGGCTTCATGGTGCAGATGGAGGATTCTTTATTTCAGATTATTCTTCTGTTATTGCCTGTAAAAGGGGTTACCTGTGGGAGGAGATCAGGGAAATGGATGAACAGGGAGAGCAGAGCACCCTGCTGCTGTCTGTGTCGTGGGGTTTGCGCTGAGGAGGTGCAGAGCTGAATATCTGTTCAGGATGTAGAATATCTGTGGCGCTAAACCGTGCTGTTCTTCACAGGTCTGTTCCTTACTGCTCCAGTGATGTGTGGAGTGGAGCTTCAGCCAAGACAGACAAAAGTAAGCGATCGCTGATCCAGCATGCAGCCAGGATCACTGGACTGTAATGAGCACAGGGGAGAGTGCTGAGAACCTTCTTAACCTCCCAGACAGCAAACCCAGAGAATAATCTAATATGCAGCACAGTAGCGTATGCTAGTCTCACACATCCATGCCTGTGCTATTGGCTTTGTGTGTGTGTGTGTGTGTGTGTCTGAGTGTGTGTGTGTGTGTGGTGTGTGTGTGTGTGTGTGTGTATGTGTCTGAGCGTGTGTGTGTCTGAGTGTGTGTGTGTGGTGTGTGTGTGTGTATGTGTCTGAGTGTGTGTGTGTTTGCATATTATTTTGTGTGTTTGTGCTTTCACTCACCCTCAGTGCTCTGTGTGCAGCTGGTTATGCCTTCATGGGGGCGCTGATCATTCAGGAAGTTGTGAGGGAGCTGCTGACCAAAGGGCTGGACAGCGCCAAAGTGCTGCTGCTGGCTGGGAGCAGGTAGGCTTTTACACACCTGTGTGTGTGTGAGTGTGAGAGGGAGTGTGTGTGTGAGTGTGTGTGTCGTATAAGTGAGTGTGTACAGTGTGAGTGTGTAAGTGAGCGTGTACAGTGTGAGTGTGTAAGTGAGCGTGTACAGTGTGAGTGTGTAAGTGAGTGTGTACAGTGTGTGTGTGAGTGTGTACGGTACGTGTGTAAGTGAGCGTGTACAGTGTGTGTGTAGTATAAGTGAGCGTGTACAGTGTGAGTGTGTAAGTGAGCGTGTACAGTGTGAGTGTGTACAGTGTGACTGTGTAAGTGAGCGTGTACGGTGTGAGTGTGTAAGTGAGTGTGTACAGTGTGAGTGTGTAAGTGAGTGTGTAGTGTATGTGTGAGTGTGTATGGTACATGTGTGTGAGTGTGTACGGTACATGTGTGTAAGTGAGCATGTACAGTGTGAGTGTGTAAGTGAGCGTGTACAGTGTGAGTGTGTAAGTGAGCGTGTGCAGTGTGAGTGTGTAAGCGAGCGTGTGCAGTGTGAGTGTGTATGGTACATGTGCGTGAGTGTGTACAGTGTGAGTGTGGATGGTGTGTGTAAGTGTGCGTGTACAGTGTGAGTGTGTACAGTGTGTGTAAGTGAGCGTGTGCAGTGTGAGTGTGTAAGTGAGCGTGTACAGTTTGAGTGTGTAAGTGAGCGTGTACAGTGTGAGTGTGTACAGTGTGAGCATGTGCAGTGTGAGTGTGTAAGTGAGCGTGTACAGTGTGAGCTCGTACAGTGTGAGTGTGGATGGTGTGTGTAAGTGAGCGTGTACAGCGTGAGCGTGTGCAGTGTGAGCGTGGATGGTGTGTGTAAGTGAGCGTGTGCAGTGTGAGTGTGTAAGTGAGCGTGTACAGTGTGAGTGTGTAAGTGAGCGTGTACAGCGTGAGCTCGTGCAGTGTGAGCGTGGATGGTGTGTGTAAGTGAGCGTGTACAGCGTGAGCGTGTGCAGTGTGAGCGTGGATGGTGTGTGTAAGTGAGCGTGTACAGCGTGAGCGTGTACAGTGTGAGTGTGTAAGTGAGCGTGTACAGTGTGAGTGTGTAAGTGAGCGTGTACAGTGTGAGCGTGTAAGTGAGCGTGTACAGTGTGAGCGTGTGCAGTGTGAGTGTGTGCAGCGTGAGCGTGTGCAGTGTGAGGGTGTGCAGTGTGAGCGTGTAAGTGAGCGTGTACAGCGTGAGCGTGTGCAGTGTGAGCGTGGATGGTGTGTGTAAGTGAGCGTGTACAGTGTGAGTGTGTAAGTGAGCGTGTACAGTGTGAGTGTGTAAGTGAGCGTGTACAGTGTGAGTGTGTAAGTGAGCGTGTACAGTGTGAGCGTGTAAGTGAGCGTGTACAGTGTGAGCGTGTAAGTGAGCGTGTACAGTGTGAGCGTGTACAGTGTGAGCGTGTACAGTGTGAGTGTGTGCAGTGTGAGCGTGTACAGTGTGAGCGTGTACAGTGTGAGTGTGTGCAGTGTGAGCGTGTGCAGCGTGAGCGTGTGCAGTGTGAGCGTGTGCAGTGTGAGCGTGGATGGTGTGAGTGTGTAAGTGAGCGTGTGCAGTGTGAGTGTGTAAGCGAGCGTGTGCAGTGTGAGTGTGTACAGTGTGTGTAAGTGAGCGTGTACAGTGTGAGTGTGTAAGTGAGCGTGTACAGCGTGAGCGTGTGCAGCGTGAGCGTGTGCAGTGTGAGCGTGTGCAGCGTGAGCGTGTGCAGCGTGAGCGTGTGCAGTGTGAGCGTGTAAGTGAGCGTGTGCAGTGTGAGCGTGTGCAGCGTGAGCGTGTGCAGTGTGAGCGTGTGCAGTGTGAGCGTGGATGGTGTGTGTAAGTGAGCGTGTACAGTGTGAGTGTGTGCAGCGTGAGCGTGTGCAGTGTGAGTGTGGATGGTGTGTGTAAGTGAGCGTGTGCAGTGTGAGCGTGTAAGTGAGCGTGTGCAGTGTGAGCGTGTAAGTGAGCGTGTGCAGTGTGAGCGTGTGCAGTGTGAGTGTGTGCAGTGTGAGCGTGTGCAGTGTGAGCGTGTACAGCGTGAGCGTGTGCAGCGTGAGCGTGTGCAGCGTGAGCGTGTGCAGCGTGAGCGTGTGCAGTGTGAGCGTGTACAGTGTGAGTGTGGATGGTGTGTGTAAGTGAGCGTGTGCAGTGTGAGCGTGTAAGTGAGCGTGTGCAGTGTGAGCGTGTAAGTGAGCGTGTACAGTGTGAGCGTGTACAGTGTGAGCGTGTAAGTGAGCGTGTGCAGTGTGAGCGTGTGCAGTGTGAGTGTGTAAGTGAGCGTGTACAGTGTGAGCGTGTACAGTGTGAGCGTGTGCAGTGTGAGCGTGTGCAGTGTGAGTGTGGATGGTGTGTGTAAGTGAGCGTGTGCAGTGTGAGATGGTGTTTGTGACGGCCGTGTTTCCCTGCTGGCTCAGTGCGGGTGGGACGGGGGTGCTGCTGAATGTGGACCGGGTTGCGGAGCAGCTCGAGGAGCTGGGCCACACGGGGGTCCAGGTGAGGGGGCTGTCCGATTCGGGCTGGTTCCTGGACAACAAGCAGTACCGCTGCACCGACTGCGTGGACACCATCAGCTGCGCCCCCACCGAGGCCATCAAGAGAGGCATCAAGTAAGAGCGAACACACCCGCTCACTCTACCTCATAATAACTACATTACCCACAATCCACTGCTCCATCACTCTACCCCATAATAACTACATTACCCACAATCCACTGCTCCATCACTCTACCCCATAATAACTACATTACCCACGATCCACTGCTCCATCACTCTGCCCCATATAGTAACTACATTACTCAGGAGACTGTGTAGTAACTCCACCAGAAAATGACTACACTGCTAAATAACAAAATAGCTTTATTCCTCAAAACCTACTGCTGCATCATTCTACCCCTTAGGAACTACAGTACCCAGGACCACCCAATCCATCACTCTAGCCCATACGAACTACATTACCCAAGAGCAACTGCTCCTTGTACCGTGTGCTTGAGTGCTGACTTGTGTGGGCCGTGTCTTCCTGGCAGGTACTGGAGCGGTGTGGTTCCAGAGCGCTGCAGGCAGCTGCACCGCGGAGAGGAGTGGAACTGCTTCTTTGGCTATAAAGTTTACCCCACTCTGAAAAGTAAGGAGACACACAAGCAACAGAGACTCCTCAGCTTAATGCCTTCACCCCCTGCTCTCCCTGCTCCGTCTCACTGTGAGAATGGCATAACAGCACACCTGCGTGTGTAACAGCGGATCGCTGTGTGTATCAGCGGATCACTGTGTGTGTAACAGCAGATGTGTGTGTGTGTATCAGCGGATCACTGTGTGTATCAGCGGATCACTGTGTGTGTAACAGCGGATCACTGTGTGTATCAGCGGATCACTGTGTGTGTAACAGCAGATGTGTGTGTGTGTAACAGCAGATCACTGTGTGCGTATCAGCAGATCTTTGTGTGTAACAGCAGATCACTGTGTGTGGAGGTGTGTGTGTGTGTGTGTGTAACAGCAGGTGTGTGTGTGTGTGTGTGTGTGTAACAGCAGGTGTGTGTGTGTAACAGCAGGTGTGTGTGTGTGTGTGTAACAGCAGGTGTGTGTGTGTGTGTGTGTGTGTGTGTGTGTGTAACAGCAGGTGTGTGTGTGTGTGTGTGTGTGTGTGTGTGTAACAGCAGGTGTGTGTGTGTGTGTGTGTGTGTGTGTGTGTGTAACAGCAGGTGTGTGTGTGTGTGTGTGTGTGTGTGTGTGTGTAACAGCAGGTGTGTGTGTGTGTGTGTGTGTGTGTGTGTGTAACAGCAGGTGTGTGTGTGTGTGTGTGTGTGTGTGTGTGTGTAACAGCAGGTGTGTGTGTGTGTGTGTGTGTGTGTGTGTGTGTGTGTAACAGCAGGTGTGTGTGTGTGTGTGTGTGTGTGTGTGTGTAACAGCAGGTGTGTGTGTGTGTGTGTGTGTGTGTGTAACAGCAGGTGTGTGTGTGTGTGTGTGTGTGTGTAACAGCAGGTGTGTGTGTGTGTGTGTGTGTGTGTGTGTGTGTGTGTAACAGCAGGTGTGTGTGTGATTCCGCAGGCCCCGTGTTTGTGGTGCAGTGGCTGTTTGACGAGGCCCAGCTGACGGTGGATAACATCCACCTGACAGGGCAGCCGGTGCAGGAGGGCCAGTGGCGCTACATCCAGAACCTGGGGGAGGAGCTGAGGAGCACGCTGAAGGACGTTCCGTAAGAGCGCTCTCCCACACTCCCCCTCCACGCTCCCGCACTCCTCCTCCGCGCTCCCGCACTCCACCTCCACACTCCCGCACTCCCACACCTCCACACTCCCACACTCCCCCTCCACGCTCCCGCACTCCTCCTCCACGCTCCCGCACTCCCCCTCCGCGCTCCCGCACTCCACCTCCACGCTCCCGCACTCCCTCTCCGCGCTCCCGCACTCCACCTCCACGCTCCCGCACTCCACCTCCACGCTCCCGCACTCCTCCTCCGCGCTCCCGCACTCCTCCTCCGCACTCCTCCTCCGCGCTCCCGCACTCCACCTCCACGCTCCCGCACTCCCCCTCCGCGCTCCCGCACTCCTCCTCCGCGCTCCCACACTCCCCCTCCACGCTCCCGCACAACTCCTCCGCGCTGCCGCACTCCTCCTCCGCGCTCCCGCACTCCCCCTCCACACTCCCGCACTCCCCCTCCACGCTCCCGCACAACTCCTCCGCGCTGCCGCACTCCTCCTCCGCGCTCCCGCACTCCCCCTCCACACTCCCGCACTCCCCCTCCACGCTCCCGCACAACTCCTCCGCGCTGCCGCACTCCTCCTCCGCGCTCCCGCACTCCCCCTCCACGCTCCCGCACTCCCCCTCCACGCTCCCGCACTCCTCCTCCGCGCTCCCGCACTCCTCCTCCGCGCTCCCGCACTCTCATGCAGGATCTGATTCTCGCTCTGATTCTGATGTTATTTTGCCTCACAGGGCCATATTCGCTCCTGCCTGCTTGTCACATGAAGTGATCACAAGAAGGTGAGTCTCTCTCTGCTTCCTGTCTGTGAGTGACAGTCTCTCTCTGCTTCCTGTCTGTGAGTGACAGTCTCTCTCTGCTTCCTGTCTGTGAGTGTCCTGTCTGTGAGTGACAGTCTCTCTCTGCTTCCTGTCTGTGAGTGACAGTCTCTCTCTGCTTCCTGTCTGTGAGTGACAGTGTCTCTCTGCTTCCTGTCTGTGAGTGTCCTGTCTGTGAGTGACAGTCTCTCTCTGCTTCCTGTCTGTGAGTGACAGTCTCTCTCTGCTTCCTGTCTGTGAGTGACAGTGTCTCTCTGCTTCCTGTCTGTGACTGTCCTGTCTGTGAGTGACCGTCTCTCTCTGCTTCCTGTCTGTGAGTGACAGTGTCTCTCTGCTTCCTGTCTGTGACTGTCCTGTCTGTGAGTGACCGTCTCTCTCTGCTTCCTGTCTGTGAGTGACAGTGTCTCTCTGCTTCCTGTCTGTGACTGTCCTGTCTGTGAGTGACAGTCTCTCTCTGCTTCCTGTCTGTGAGTGACAGTGTCTCTCTGCTTCCTGTCTGTGACTGTCCTGTCTGTGAGTGACCGTCTCTCTCTGCTTCCTGTCTGTGAGTGTCCTGTCTGTGAGTGACAGTCTCTCTCTGCTTCCTGTCTGTGAGTGTCCTGTCTGTGAGTGACCTTCTCTCTGCTCTGTGGCAGTTACTGGATGGATATCCAGGTGAAGGGCACCTCCCTCCCCAGGGCACTGCAGTGCTGGGACCGCAGTCTCCACGACAACAGCAAGAACAACAAGACCCCGCCCAAGGGCTGCCCCATGCGCCTGATTGACAGCTGCCCCTGGCCGCACTGCAACCCCACGTGCCCGACGGTGCGGGACCAGCGGACGGGCCAGGAGATGAGCGTGGTGCAGTTCCTCATGCACATGGGCTTCGACGTGCAGAAGATGGCGCAGCAGCAGGGCATGGAGCCCAGCCAGCTTCTGGGCATGCTCAGCAGCGGCAGCTAAACAGCCAGCAAGCCTCCCCCCAGCCTTCCTACCCCGCACCCCGCACCCCGCACCCCACACCCCACACCCCACACCCCACACCCCACACCCCTCCCCCCACACCCCTCCCCCCACACCTCTCACTCCTCACCCCGCACCCCACACCCCTCACCCCACACCCCGCACCCCACACCCCTCCCCCCACACCTCTCACTCCTCACCCCTCCCCCCACACCTCTCACTCCTCACCCCTCACCCCTTCACCTCTCACCTCTCACCCCTTCACCTCTCACCTCTCACCCCTTCACCTCTCACTCCTCACCTCTCACCTCTCACCCCTTCACCTCTCACTCCTCACTCCTCACCTCTCACCCCTTCACCTCTCACTCCTCACTCCTCACCTCTCACCCCTTCACCTCTCACTCCTCACCTCTCACCCCTTTACCTCTCACCTCTCACTCCTCACCTCTCACCCCTTCACCTCTCACCTCTCACCCCTTCACTCCTCACCTCTCACCCCTTCACCTCTCACCTCTCACCCCTTCACCTCTCACCCCTTCACCCCGCACCCTCACCCCTCACCCCTCACCCCTCACCCTGCTTTGTGGATTTCTGTAGGACGGCCAGTGAAAGTGAAAGAGGGGAGGAAATGTTTATTCAGACACCGACTCAGAGGTCTATAGCTCTGCTACTCCTCTATTAGCGTCATTTTGACTGAGGGTTCATTGCTTAGCAACAGTTGTGACATCATCTTATGAAACACAGTTGATGAGTGAACTTTCCGTGGCCATCTTATGAAGGGAAAATTTGCACCCTTCTCTTCCTCTCCCTCTGTTTTCCTCCAAGGCTCCTCAAAATGCACCAACCACCGACTCCTTCCTCTACACCCACCCTCCACCCTCCTTTCACTAAAGTACCAAATCACAAGCCCCGCCCTACTCCATATGCCCTCCGTAAAATTCTCCCCTAAGCCCCTCCCTGCATCATCAGCCCCGCCCCGCCCCGCCCTTCTCAGCACCCTCGGTGTTCTCCCCATGTGTAGCGAGACAGAGAGAGTCACCACAGCAACTCGACCGAAAGGCACACCCCTCTGCCCTAAGCCCCTCCCTGCATCATCAGCCCCGCCCCGCCCCGCCCCGCCCTCCTCAGCACCCTCGGTGTTCTCCCCATGTGTAGCGAGACAGAGAGAGTCACCACAGCAACTCGACCGGAAGGCACACCCCTCTGCCGCTTCCTGTCTGTTAAACGATCTTTTGGTTGTAAGAGAAAACGTAACGAATGTAATCCCGTTTTAAGGATGCTCGTTTTGCTTTTTTTTGGTTTTGTTTTTGCTTTTTTTTCTTCCAGGTCATCAGGTAGCACCAGAGACTCCAGCATCTTTATCCTAAATGTGTGTATAATGAGCATACCTGCACAGATACATGTTTACTTATACTGAAGGTGTGCATGGGCCTCCTCCCTCCTGTAGACCTCCTTTTTCTCTCTGTAACGGAGCAGGAACACACTGGATCCTGCTCCCTCATTCTGTCTGTAGCCCCACAGCCCAGCTGACAGATCACTCTTCATCACGCTTTACTCTGACTTCACTCAGGCAGGGCAGACAGGCTGTGGTGTTAGCCTCCTTCACTCTTTACGGAGGACCTTAGGTCACCTGTTTCAAGGCTTTGTGTTTTTATAACTTTACTGGTCCGTTCTGACCGTTGTCTCAGTCTGGACCGGATTCCTTCAAGCGTCTGTGTCTGTTCCAGCAGAGGTTTCTGTTTCTGTCACACACACCTGCTTCTGACACGAGGAGAAACTCATCCTGTTGTTTTTACAGCATTTGGTTAAGCAGCGATGGATTTATGAGTGTCTCTCTGATGTACTACCTATAAACCTGTAAAGCCCAGTGGGGCAGTGATTGATATTCACCTGTGGGATGGTGCTCTGGAGCCCTCTGCTGGCCGTGGACAGCATTACATTTTAACTTGGGCCAGGAAGGTCACCTCCTGTTGTCATGGCCTGGAAGCATTCTGGCCTCAGTGGGGATTCTCACTCTCTCTGAGAGGGGAGCCGTGTGTAGGGGATATCAGTTACTTATCAGCACAAACTGAAGAGGCCAAAGGCGTAGCCATCCCAGCATGCTTTGCAGGCGGTTTTCAGTGGCGAAACGGTCAGCAGTCCACAGCGGTTCTCTCCCTGTAAAGACTAACGTAGCAACTTGTGGTGCTCAGGTGTGCTCAGGTGTGCTCAGGTGTGCTCAGGCCGCTGCTCACAGCAGCGACCCAGGGCTGCACGGTTACCACGGCGACGCGGATGCTAATCCAGGAAGAGCTGTATCTCCTTCTGTTGTGCTCTGGCCAGGAAACGCTTCCAGCGTGACGACTTCCAGGAAACGCTTCCAGCGTGACGACTTCCAGGAAACGCTTCCAGCGTGACAACTTCCAAGATCCAAGATAGCCTTTCTGTCTTTTCAGCCGTGAGGTGGAGTCCTTGCTGATATGCAGTGTGGAAAGCTCAGAGTGTAGTTTAGCTTCCACTGCTGTGAAGCTGGCAGAAGAGCTGTGGGGGCGGGGGGGGGGGGGGAGGGTCATTGCAGGAGGGGCCGGCAGTGTCATTGCAGGAGGGGCCGGCAGTGTCATTGCAGGAGGGGCCGGCAGTGTCATTGCAGGAGGTCACTAACAGGGTTCGCAACCGTAGCTCTTTCCTCTTTCACTTCAGAATGCAGCAATGGAGACAAGCTGGGCTGTTTAGATCACTCTTTTTTAAATATTGAAAAAGTTGCCTAATATTAAATTTTGTAATGATCATTTTAAACAGGAGTTCTACTTAATAACAGGCAGGAAAATGTCATTACTAATTGTATTTTGTTCTGTAACATATTTTTTTAACAGAAGAAAAGAAACTCAAGCTACTTTGGTAATTTTACATATTTATTTGATCATGTAAATCATATTTATAAGTGCTATTCAGACAGAGAAGTGATTCTTTGTAAATTGTAAATATGTTTTGTTCTTCTATTTTATTGTTTTTTTCATTTTGACTGCATGTCTTTGTAACAAATCTAAAGAAAGGATACATTATAATTATGTCAAAAATGGAGTGTGTCATTGACTTTCTTTACATTCCCTGCGATGTTTGTGTGAGAAATATTAACAGTGTGTGAAAAGCATTGAGATAGTGATGTGTACCACAGGCAGAAATCCCGGATTTGTGAAAGCATATTTATAAATAGCGGGATAATGATGCAGATTCTAAGGCTAATATGTGAGTGGTGTAGGTTCCCGTTCAGCAACAAAATAATAATAATAATTTTAATTTTAGCTTGTTGTTTTCATGTAATCACGTGTGTCTACAGGGTACAGGATTGGTCTGCAACATTTAACTCACAGAAATAAGATTAGCGGAGAAAAACAATAGCTAATCGTTTCCAGTTGCGTTGGCTTCGCTTTTTGAAGCGAGCCGCCAGCAGCCTAACGCGGCGCGCCACGCTGCAGTAACGCATTATTCCACAAGGGGGAGGTGTAGTCATGTCAATGAATGCTCCTGCCATTGGCGCTGGTCATTGCTGCTGTTTAATGGGATTTAGTGTTGCCTGGGTGGTTTATATGAATAAATGAAAGATACTGGCATTTCTTTAGTAATATATTTAACTCATTTATAGATTCCTTCATACCCATTTGTGGTGGTATGTATTAATACACAATTACAAACATCGCTAATGCACATTGATAAATAGTGGCCACTTGTGGAGAGATTCATTGACCCCTACAGGAGTCATTAGGCCTAAATCTCTTTTCCTTAACCCTACTATTCTAAAAGACAAAAAATATTCAAATGAGATGTAAACACCAATGCATCCTTTTTTCTGTTAATTCAGCCTTCACGAGTTATTACCCAATCTAAGCCCAATCTTCTCTGCGCATAAATATCCCACCCCCACTCGGCTTTGTCCCAGCATAGTGGCCAGCCACTGCCTCGCACCCCAAAAACATGACTCCTGTTGGCTGGTGTGTGTGTGTGGGGGGGGGGTCTCTCACATGAGCTCCCCGGTCTTCAGTGAAGTAAAACTCCATATTTTTAGCAGCCTTGTGGTGCCTGAACCCGGCTGCTCAGGGCTAGGCTTGGTCAGGCTGTGGGGTTTAAATAACCTTCTCTGGGTCAGAATGAGAGAGGGAGAGAGAGAGAGGAGTGCATTTGTACTCATGTCATAGACAGTGGGAATGCTCTGGAGTGTACCTTGGAGACCTTGGAGACCTTGCTCGTGCACATCACCGCCTCCTTCGTCTACCCCATCCATGCCCCGCGCTCCAAATGCTCCTCCTGCCTCTGTGAGGGGCGGGACTTCCGCATCGCTGCCTGTGTCAGCTCTGCCCTCAGCTGATCTGCCTACGCTGCTGAGGTCTTCCGCACGTGGGCTGAACCCGGCAGCAAACCCTACACGGTGTCCGGCCTGCTGAAGACGGTCCAGGCCTTCGTGGCAGTAGGGTTAGCTCCTTCTCTGAGGCCTGAAGAGGTTTGATGTATGAGTGAATCCCTGGACAGGACACCAGTCTGTCACATGGTCATTACCCACAATGCATCTCTCTCAATGCTGGGTACCAGACAGAGAGGGAGGGGCAGGGAGGGGCACTCTTAGAGCCTTAGAGACTCTGCTGGGGATTGAATCAGCAGAGTTTATAGCAAAACAACAGACAGACTGTGTAACAGAGCGGAACTTGACTTGCAGTGTCCAAAGGTGTGATAATATTTATTCATTATAAACGTAGATATAACCTCCCCAGCCTACTGATGCTGATCTCTCTTCAAAAAAAAAAAAGACAAGCCCCAGGCAAACTTGGCTTAGCCCCAGATCTTTTCAATAGCTAGAAACGTCCCTGGCCAGGGCTCTGGATAAGAATGAAGAAATACAAATGAAAAAATAATAACCCTCAGACCACCAAAGCAGCTGAAACCGCCAAAGCAGCTGAAACCCATGAGCGCCACAGAGAGCTTCTGCTCCGGCCAGATCCACAGTCAAGGAGCTGTCTACCCAACACACACAGCCCACACAGGGACACAATTCCCCACCCTGAACCCCAGCACGCAGGACACTTTAGCCAAAAATACCCCGCCACACCTTCCCAACGCCCCCACATCACCCCCCCCCCCCCCCCCCCCGGGCGACGGGGTGTGACCTGCGTCAGCGGGCTCCGCCCTCGTTCTCGTCTCTAATCCTGAAGATGGAGGGATCGGGCAGAGAGCACAGCTCTGCTGCTCTGTCTGCCCCAGAGCGCCTGCTGATTGGACAAACCCTCCTTACCTCTCCTCCGATAGGCTCGCCCGGGCCTGGCAGCCAAATGTGCCTCTCATTTCCCAGCTCCTCGAGGATAATCCCCCCTCAGCGTGTCTCAGACCACATCTGCCACAACAGGCCAGGAACCACGAGGGCTGGAAAAACGCCCCCTGGCGTTTCCATGGCAACGCACACATCCTTTGCATTTTTATCTGACCGCGTTGTGATTGTTCCTCAGTGCTGGATGAGTATGGTTTTATATTTTGACGTTTGAATGTCACCTGTAGGATAACGTGAATGGAGACAGGACTGATGTCTGCCGTGTGTCCTCACGGCTACATGAGTGAGTTTTCTATTTAAAGAGCTACCAAAGGTTCTCAGAAATGTGTTTTTTTGTTAAAGTTCTTACATTTTGGCACACTGATGCCTGTATGTTTGTGTGTGTATTAAGGGACTAAAGGAGAGAGAGAGTGTGTGTGTGTGTGTGTGCACGTGAAAGAGAGGAGTGTGTGTGCCTGTGAGAGTGTATGTGTGTGTGAGTGTGTGTGTGTGCGTGTGAGTGTGTGTGTGTGCGTGTGAGAGAGTGTGTGTGTGTGTGTGTGTGTGTGTGTGTGTGTGTGTGTGTGTGTGCGCGTGAAAGAGAGGAGTGTGTGTGTGAGTGTGTGTGTGTGCGTGTGAGAGAGTGTGTGTGTGTGTGTGTGTGTGTGTGTGCGTGAAAGAGAGGAGTGTGTGTGCCTGTGAGAGTGTATGTGTGTGTGAGTGTGTGTGTGTGTGTGAGTGTGTGTGTCCGTGTGAGAGAGTATGTGTGTGTGTGTGTCTGTGTGAAAGACAGAGAAGGAGTGTGTGTGTGCTCACCTCTCCCAGGAAACCTGCTGCAGACAGGTGAGCCCCTCAGGTGACAGTCTGAAGAGATAAGAACAGACTGCACTGAGCCAGCGAGCGCTCCCCCTCACTCTCCCACCATGCCCTGGGGCTGATGACAGGATGTGACATCACCACCTCCACCAGTCTGTGTCAGACCGCAGCCTATGTGGTGTGCAGCCGCCCATCAAAGCTTTATCTGTTCATCAAAGCTTTGCTGCAAAATAAAATCTACCAAGAACGCAGTTTTCCACTGCTTAAAAGTCTCTAATCCACCGAACACATTCTCTTCGACTCAGCTGTAGTGTGTATGTCTGGCAGTGGCGCGACACCCATCAGATTCTCCTTTATTTCCTTTTAATCATTCCCTTTCTGGCTGTAAGCACATCGTCTCAGACCAGGCGTGGAGGCAGACTATCTTTAGTTTGCACATCTGCTGTTTTTTGCTGTTGAGATCGTTGCGTTGTACCCGTTGGTCCAGACTAACCCCAGCATCCCGTTAGAGAGGTGCAAACCTTTACCTGCCCCTCCTCTCACACTGCGCAGCTATGTTGTATTTCATATTTAGCATATTCTTTGAAATTATGCACATTGAAATGGACCCCTGTCTACTTCTTTGGATTGGGTCCTGAAGGGTTAACTTTCACCAGATTAATGATTGACGCTTTGGTGTTCACAAGTCTATGTCCCAGAAGTCCAGCCAGACAGTTACGCACTTGGTAAGAGACATCATAAATTAAATTCTTTAAAAGAAAAAAATTAAGAAATTTCACGTGAATTATAATTTAAACAATTACAAGTACCTTTGATTTCAACCCTGATCACTGAGCACCATACTTTCATTCATTCAATGGCTCTAGTAATTATATCTTAATTATACACAGTCTCCTTTTTAAATGACCATTTTTACTCCAAGTCCCACGTATTAATTTCTGTGGGTGTTTTCTCCCTAAAACGTAACTCCTTTACCTTCTATCCTACCTGCTGTACCTGACCAGAGCGCTGTCAGTTATCCCAGCTGCTGTTGTTGGTCAGGGTGTGAGTGCTGTTATTGGGCAGGGTGTGAGTGCTGTTATTGGGCAGGGTGTGAGTGCTGTTATTGGTCAGGGTGCGAGTGCTGTTATTGGGCAGGGTGTGAGTGCTGTTATTGGTCAGGGTGCGAGTGCTGTTATTGGGCAGGGTGTGAGTGCTCTTGGTCAGGGTGTACATGCTGTTGGTCAGGGTGCGAGTGCTGTTATTGGGCAGGGTGTGAGTGCTGTTATTGGGCAGGGTGTGAGTGCTGTTATGGGGCAGGGTGTGAGTGCTGTTATTGGGCAGGGTGTGAGTGCTCTTGGTCAGGGTGTACATGCTGTTGGTCAGGGTGTGAGTGCTGTTATTGGTCAGGGTGTGAGTGCTGTTATTGGGCAGGGTGTAAGTGCTGTTGTTGGGCAGGGTGTGAGTGCTGTTCTTGGGCAGGGTGTGAGTGCTGTTATTGGGCAGGGTGTGAGTGCTCTTGGTCAGGGTGTGAGTGCTCTTGGTCAGGGTGTACATGCTGTTGGTCAGGGTGTGAGTGCTGTTCTTGGGCAGGGTGTGAGTGCTGTTATTGGGCAGGGTGTGAGTGCTGTTATGGGGCAGGGTGTGAGTGCTGTTATGGGGCAGGGTGTGAGTGCTGTTATTGGGCAGGGTGTGAGTGCTCTTGGTCAGGGTGTACATGCTGTTGGTCAGGGTGTGAGTGCTGTTATTGGTCAGGGTGTGAGTGCTGTTCTTGGGCAGGGTGTGAGTGCTGTTATTGGGCAGGGTGTGAGTGCTGTTATGGGGCAGGGTGTGAGTGCTGTTATTGGGCAGGGTGTGAGTGCTGTTATTGGGCAGGGTGTGAGTGCTGTTATGGGGCAGGGTGTGAGTGCTGTTATTGGGCAGGGTGTGAGTGCTGTTATTGGTCAGGGTGTGAATACTGTTCTTGGGCAGGGTGTAAGTGCTCTTGGTCAGGGTGTGTGTGCTGTGGGTCAGGGTGTAAGTGTTGTTATTGGGCAGGGTGTGAGTGCTGTTATTGGTCAGGGTGTGAGTGCTGTTGTTGGGCAGGGTGTAAGTGCTGTTATTGGGCAGGGTGTAAGTGCTCTTGGTCAGGGTGTGCGTGCTGTGGGTCAGGGTGTGAGTGTTGTTGTTGGTACACCCATCAGGGACTGACAAACTGACATCCCGCACTGGAGACTGGACCCTGCAGACTGACAGCTGTCTGAAGCAGTTCCTACGGCACTTACTGAAATAACTATCTGTCTTGTAGCAGGTGGTAAAGGTTACAGTTCTCATTTTACACAACACACTGCTGCGTAAACTGATTTGAAATTTCATCACATGATATTTTTGACCTCGTGAGAGGCATGGCCTAAGAGTGAAGTCAAATTACTCCATCTCAACTTCCTGAAACTGCGGGTTAAACCTGCTTACCGTCACTCTTGGCAAACTCGTTGTTATTCGGGCAGCGTTTTCACAACCTGGCCGAGCGCAATTCAACCGCTTGTGTCCACAAAAAGCTTAGCGGCGCACCTCGGTTCCCGTCTCATTAAACGAGAGCAAAACATCAAAGAGACTCTCAAATCAAGAAAGCCGTACACCTAAGGAAGGTGTTTGCCCTCTGAATGCAAACTCTTTTCACCCCTCCCGTCCTGCGGCTCTTTTTGTATTCTGGGCTTAATCCGGTGGGTGCTGGTAACGGCGGTAATTTTTCAGCGCTGAGAGATACGGCGAGCCGTGGAGCTGCCGCCTCAGGCCGCGCTCCCTCATCTCATCGCTCTCTGTGCGGGAGAGACGGATGAGCGCCTGAGAAAATTGTCTGTCCGTGGAATTAGGAGCGCCCCCCGTCTCCCCGGCCGAGCCGGTGCTGTAATCACAAGGACAGCAATCGCCGTGCGCGCTTTGCGCAGATTCTCTTTCAGGGCAGACTGATTCACGTCACGGGTATTAAAATAAATCTCCAGGGATTTTCAAAAAGAGCAAATAAGCGCTGTCACGCTTCGATTGTCACAGAGGGACGTAGGCCGCGCCTGTTTGATAAACATGCACAAAAGACAGAAAAAAGGCCCAAACAACATCATTTCCATCCAAACAGCAACACACTGGAAGAAAAATGCTACAACAACACTAATACATTCTATCAGGTACTCCTAATCAGAACAGAACTGTCGGCCTCACTACAGAGCTGTTGTCACTGCACTGCAGAGCTGTTTCTTAATTTACCTTGTTTTACACAACGTGATAACATGCTAACGGGAGAGAGAGCAATGTTTATTTATGTTTATGTTTATAATGTGTACCAGTGTTTATCTGGGATTGGAGATACGGAAAAGGACAGCGCTCCCGGTCGCTGTGAGCGCGGCTGGCTCTCAGGAAGGCCCCGGATCCACAGCGCGAGGGCAGATGGGGCAGCAGGATCAGCATCAGATGGAAGGACTGGCCGACGATGTGAGCAGTGATTGCCTACATAGCGGCCCGCCGGCCCTGCTCGCCGAGCTGTCGTCTGATTGGCCGGGCAGCTGCCTGCGCAGGAATGCAGAGCCAGGGCGTACGCTCTGCTGCGGGGTGTAGATTTAGCTGCACGGAATGAGCACAATGCCACGGGAAACGTTCCTCTCCATGCTAGTGTGTCTGCCCAGAATGGAGCTGCTCTACAGATCATTGGCTGCATTTATCCCAGATAGATGTATTTCTGTATGTAATTGTAATACAGAACTCTTAACAGCAAAAAGGAATCGCTGTGACTGTCCACATGCTGTTCTGAGAACCCAGCTCCGTTTGAGTTCCGCTGGGTTAGATGGGGGTGTCTGCAGTAGTCTCCACAGACTGTCCCCTAGAAACACTATTCTGGCGTGGACACATCCAGTACTAATAACAGCTATCAGGAATGTGTTGATCAGAGGAGCTGTAGTCTGTGGGATGTTATAGTGTAGATCAGACATCATCTCAAAGTTACTCTGTCACATGGGAAGCGCCACACGGATGCTCAGCTGTTCACTGCCAGCAGGGAGGCTGTGACTGTGAGAAATGTCTGTAACGGTGAGCACCCAAACATCACTGCAAATGCAGACCGATGAACGGCTTCAACAGATGAGTCGTCATCATTATCGTTACACAATGGGCTTGCCAAAGCTCTCCTAACAGCACCTGTTAAGATGTGAGTGTAAATGATTGAAAAACCAGCTGCTACCTGCCCTGTATTTACATGTATTTACGTGCTGTCTCAGTCAAGCTCATGTACCAGTCAGTGTGATTTGGATACAGCTGTAAAGCACAGGTTTAATCTGGCCCTCTTATTTCATGATCATGGCTATTTCTACCCCCTACAACCATGTAGAATACAGCAGTCTTTGGTTTAACTTTCACAAGCGTATGTGCAGCCCTTCTGAAAAGAATGCTTTATTCTTTGGTGAAAATCTCCTCTCTTTGGAGTCCCACTGTTCCAAAAGGAAGGAAACTATAGAACACATCCTGCATCAGGGATGGCAAAGTCATGTCTATCTGAAAAACCACAGGCCTCCAACAGGTTTAAAATAAAAAGCTGCTGTTTGAACCTCTGACTGGAGTAGCCTGAGTCATAATACAGATTAAAGCATGCTCTGATCTCTCAAATGCAGCTCCTTCATCTGATACTGGCAAGCTGTATGTGCTATGTACGGCATACAAGGAATTGAGATTACCTGGATTACTTGTAAATCCCTGTGTGTGTGTCTGTGTGTGTGTGTGAGTGTGTCTGTGTGTCTGTGTGTGTGTATGTCTGTGTGTGCGTGTGTGTGTGTGTGTGTGTGTATGTGTGTGTATGTCTGTGTGTGTGTGAGTGTGTCTGTGTGTCTGTGTGTGTGTATGATTGGGGGGGGGGTGGTGGTAGTGTAGTATTGTGTGCATCTGTAGCTCAGGGTTGTGTGGTGGAGGATGTGGGGATGCGGGGTTGGTACAGCTCAGAGACTGTGTGAGAAAGTGTGGAATGTGTGTAGAATGTGTGTACAGTGTGTGGGTGTGTGTTAATGGAGGGGAGAGCTAAAACCAACTGGTGGAGCAACACAACTGCTGACAGCCTCACACCTGTCTGTCTGATTATCTGTCTCTGTCTGTCTGCCAATCTGTCCATCTGTCTCTCCATGTGTTTATTTGTTCATTCTTTCACACCACCCCTCCTGTCCTGAACACCCAACACTAACATGCACTCCGCATGCCTCACATCCAGAACTACCCAACACCAACATGCACTCCGCACACCTCAGTCAGAACTACCCAACACTAACATGCACTCCACACACTTCAGTCAGAACTACCCAACACCAACATGCACTCCGCACGCCTCAGTCAGAACTACCCAACACCAACATGCACTCCGCACGCCTCAGTCAGAACTACCCAACGCTAACATGCACTCCGCACGCCTCAGTCAGAACTACCCAACGCTAACATGCACTCCGCACGCCTCAGTCAGAACTACCCAACGCTAACATGCACGCCGCACGCCTCAGTCAGAACTACCCAACACTAGCATGCACGCCTCAGCGGCGGTGTGGCAGGCAGAATCCCAGCGAATGGGACACTGGTGACTGTGGGGGACTCAGAGAGCAGACACAGGGTCCACATCTGTGACCTGCTAAATCTCACATGAGTGCTCATTTCACTGTCGCTCTCCATAGAATCCTGCAATCATTTATTCCTGTTGAAGATGCCTCATAATAGAAAGAAATTTCATAATAATCTTATATTTTACATGTTGTCCGTGTTTACAGCTGGGTGAAGCAGACCAGGATAAGTGCCTTGCACACGGGCACAGCAGTACCACAGCCTGGGGATCAAACCTGCAAACTCCTGTTTCAAAGCACACTTTCTTAATTACTACATGTTACTGCCACAGAATAACACGACAGCGAGCAAAATGTAACGTAAAAATATATTTTGTATCAGGCTATATACTACTCACATGAAAATGCGGAAGGAAACTTTACGCAGCTTAAGCAACAACTTAAATATGGCCATAGAAACAATTATATGCGATCTAAACATTATTTATGCTCAAAGTAAATCTGTATTTGTTATTGAGGCATGAAGAGGATTGTTGTTGCTGAGTAACAGAGACGCATTTAATAAGAGCTTCGTCCTGATGAAACGAAAGCAACAAGTACCTACGTACTTATAGTTACACCGTCGCAGCAAGTACACGTCTTATTTTATTTCAGCCACTAGGGGGAGTGCGCATCACTCCGATGCCAGGCCGTCTATTCCATACCATAATGTACATACTTGACCTATATTTTCCCCCTCGGCTGCCCTCGCTATTTTTTTATGGAAATGATGCAACGGACCTGGATCCTTGCACATCCCGCCCTTAACTGTACAGTTATTGTGGGCTTCACTGGGATTGGTCAGCGGGAGTGTGAATGACGGTCGCCATTGGTCCGTCAGGGTGTCAGTTAGAGCGTTTCCCGGAACAGGCCGAAGCCACGTTGCATCGCGGCGGCTTCTGATGCCTCACAGAACGGGAGAAAGCAGCGGTGATCTGCCTTTCCGCACAGCCTGTCTTTCAACGCCTTTTTAAACAGGTAAGACAAAGGACACGTTTTAAACAATTCTGTCGCCACATTTCTCGATAATAAGCTGCTTATCTGAAGCTTGATTTCGTGCCAAAGTGAATAAGATTCAAATGGCTAACCATAGCCAGCTAGCTGTGACAATGAGAATAAAAGGAAGATGTTGTGTCCCTTGCAGGCTAATTGGCTAGCTGTGTTTATTAGGATAACTGAAGGTGATAGTAGCTTAATGTCACGTCACTAAAACTAACGAAAAGCTCCCTAGAGTCTCGCTGTTCTGCAAACAAAACGATCCAGTCGCAATTTACTTAATGATCTTGCAAGCTGTATTTTCAAGATGCATTGAGCCACCTGGGTATTACCCACGTTTGCGTTTAGCAGTGTAGGAGGGTGGTTATTCGGCTGTGTTTGTACGGATCGGTCGGGCTGGCGTTGGTGTCGGTACCGTAGTGATTGTGAGTAACTGTGCTTTGTGTGTCGCGGTGCAGTGTGCAGGATGAGCGTGGGGTTCATCGGAGCGGGTCAGCTGGCCCATGCGCTGGTGAAGGGCTTCACGGCGGCCGGTAAGACCCTCCGGACGACTGACCTACTTTACCAGATTCCAACGGTCAAGGCTACCAGTGAGGGTGTAAGAAAATCTGCAGCAGGCGGTCTGCAGCGTGTTAGCTCTTTTTAGCGCTCTGATCACCGAACCTCCTTTCCCTGCAGGGGTCATCGCCACCCACAAAATCACAGCCAGCTCCCCCGACACGGACCTCCCGACGGTGTCCGGGCTGAGGGTGAGTTTGTGAACGGGATGCCCCGCTGTGTGCTGTAGGAGGTAACCGCTTCCACCCAATACTACAGCTGCTGCCTGTTTCTCCCCCTCCCTCCGCAGAAAATGGGGGTGAATTTTACCACCAGCAACAAAGAGACGGCCCACAAGAGCGACGTGCTGTTCCTGGCCGTGAAGCCCCACATCATCCCCTTCGTGCTGGACGAGATCGGACCCGACATCGAGGACCGCCACCTCATCGTGTCCTGCGCCGCCGGCGTCACCATCAGCTCCATCGAGAAGGTCCGTCCTGTCCCTGCCCCTCCCACGACCCCCCACCCCCTAAAACTGCTGACCCCGGCCCCCTGCAACTGCCTCCGTCACAGAGCCAGCCAGAACCTCTATTTGGGCATGAAGGGGCAAGAAGGAAACAGAGAGAGAGAGAGAGAGGCTGAGAGAGAGAGAGAGAGAGAGAGAGAGAGAGAGAGAGGCTGAGAGAGAGAGAGAGGGAGAGAGAGAGAGAGGGAGGGAGGGAGAGTGTGTGTGTCTGTCTGTCTGTGTGTGGGTGTGAGTGTGTGTCGGGGGGGGGAATAGAGAGCATGGAGAGTGTATGTGAGGGGAGGGGTGTAGAGAGTGTGCGTGCAAGTGTGTGTGTGTGTGTGTGTGTGTCGCGTGTGTGTGTCCGTGCGCGAGAGAGAGGCCTCCCCAGCATCAGGAGGACTGGGATCTGAGGGATCTTTGTACCTGAGGGGTGTCTGTGTAACGGGGGCGGGGGGGAGTGTGCACGCTAAGCCCAATTCGCCCGCCGTGTCACCCTGCCGTCCGTCAGCTCTGACCCACCCTGCTGCTCTCGTCCAACGGCAGAAGCTGCTGCAGCACCGGCCCGCCCCCCGGGTGATGCGCTGCATGACGAACACGCCGGTGGTGGTGCGGGAGGGGGCGACGGTGTACGCCACGGGCACCCACGCGGAGGTGGAGGATGGCCGGCTGCTGGAGCAGCTGATGGCCAGCGTGGGCTTCTGCACCGAGGTGGAGGAGGACCTGATTGACGCCGTCACCGGCCTCAGCGGCAGCGGCCCCGCCTACGTGAGTCCCGCCCACCCCACAGGCATGCTGGGAAAAATGGCAGCGCCACAGCCGGCTGCTTAAGGTTAAGACTGACTGACACAGGGTTGTTTAACGCTGATATATTTATATATTTACACATATTTCCAGGGTATCCCAGCAGTCTTTCACACACTCTAACTAAACTACAGCGTAGTTGCTGTAAACAGAGCCTCCTTCACAGAGCCTCCCTCACAGTCTCTCCCTCACAGAGCCTCCCTCACACTCACTGCTCTGTGTAACCCTGCTCCTGGTGCTCTGTGTAACCCTGCTCCTGGTGCTCTGTGTAACCCTGCTCCTGGTGCTCTGTGTAACACAGTGCTATGTGTGTTTCTGCAGGCGTTCACGGCGCTCGATGCTCTTGCTGACGGCGGAGTGAAGATGGGGTTGCCAAGGAGACTGGCAGTCAGGCTGGGAGCACAGGCTCTGCTGGTGAGTGCACGGCGTCCGTCTGTCCCCCGCGGCTCACACAGCTGCAGTGGGGCTGAGCGGCTCGCTGGGGCTTCAGCTGTGCTGATCCGCTGTGCAGTGCCTGTGTGCGTTTGCTGAGCTGCTGCCCTTTTCTGTACGGTTAGTCATTCCTTTATCTGCATGTGCCCAGGTGAGTACAGGTGTTACAGGTGTTACAGGTGTGGAGCTTCCTTAAGTGTACGAGCGCAAAGCCACACCCAGGATTTGAAGCTGCAGTCTCTTGTTTCCTGTCTGTTGACCCCCGCTGTGCCCCCCCCTCCCCCCCCGCAGGGTGCGGCTAAAATGCTGCTGGACTCGGAGCAGCACCCCGGCCAGCTGAAGGACAACGTGTGCTCACCAGGGGGCGCCACCATCCACGCCCTGCACTTCCTGGAGAGCGGCGGCTTCCGCAGCCTGCTGATCAACGCTGTGGAGGCGTCCTGCATCCGGACCAGGTGAGCCGCCCGGCCTCCCCCCACCCCCCATACCCCCCACACCCCCACGCCCCGCCCCCCCCCGCCCCCACGCTCCACCCCCTCACCCCCACGCGCCCCACGCTCCACCCCCTCACCCCCCACGCCCCGCCCCCACGCTCCACCCCCTCACCCCCACGCGCCCCACGCCCCGCCCCCACGCTCCACCCTGCTCCTCCCCCCCCCGCCCTGTGAGTGAAGCCTTCTGCAGCTCCTCCTCCCCAGGCCGGGGGGGGGGGGGGGGGTAACTGATACAGTCCTGGCGTTGACGGGGTCTGGTCCTCCAGTGAGGCTTCAGGCGGGTTTGGAGAGTCCTTCTGGAGCAGCCCCTGTGCCAGCCCTCTCCCCCCACACAGGACTCCCACTGTCCTTGAAAATGCCTGAAAATATTTTCATCCTGGAAAAATCGTTTAACGTGGTCAAATATCCTACTGTCCTTGAAAAGTCGTGGAAAATTGCCCAAAATCTAAAAAAAGTTTTTCATTCTGTCTTGTTGGACAGCTTGCATAATGTGTCCATTTTTGATGTTGTCTCCTCGGGTGTCTAACACTGCAAGTGTTGTAATGTCGCTTGCATTGGCCAGCAACATTAAAGCTCCCTAACTAAAGTCATCGGTGACTGGAATTCACTGGACGTATGTGCCCACACATGCCAAGTAAGCTGGAAACACCGTGTCTCAGAGAATGTTCTCCAGCCTCAGTTTCATGTTTAAATCTCGAAACAATAAATAAATAGGTTTACATTTATTCTTAAATAGTCATTAAAGGGGAAAATATAAATGATATTTTCCCCTTCGTGGGAGTGGGGACCCTGAAACAACAGGAAGTGTTGTATGTATGCCTTTCCTGTTCCTCAGGCAGGTGGAATATAAGCAGGGTGGTGCCAGCCAGAGTTAACTGGCTAAGTGTGTGACCTGTCCTGCTTTTCCAATCTTGCAAGAGTCGTGGCACAGTCGTAGCACAGTCGTAGCAATCTCTAGTGTGATATGAAGTAAATATTTATGTCTGTGGATGCAGGCGTTTCATTTGGCGAGCTTAGTTGGGCCGAATGGCCTGTTCTCGTCATCATATGTTCTTATGTTCTTTACATTTACATTTACATTTATTCATTTGGCAGACGCTTTTATCCAAAGCATCTCACAAGTGTCGTACAATACAACACACAAGTGAAAAACCATACAGAGTCACAATATTAGAAGCGCTGCATGACAAATTTCCAAAGGTTGGCCAGGCGAGGTACCAGCTAGCAGGTAGTACGTTGTGCGTTACGCCATTACAACCAAACTATTACAACCAAACCATTACGGTTAAACCATTACAACCAAGTCATTACACCAAACCATTATGTTAAACTATTACAGCCAAACCATTATTTCTTTAATATAGTGTAATAGGAGACGGGGGTAGTGTTTCAGGTACTCAGGTGAGAGCGGAAGAGCTGTGTATTCAGATGTCTCCCGAAGACAGAGAGGGACTCAGCAGAACGGATGAAGTGTAGAAGTTCATTCCACCAACGGGGTACAACAGCGGGGAAGGTCCTGGATAGTGATTTAACGCCGCGATGCGACGGGACCACCAGGCGCCGTTCGGTGGCAGAGTGTAGCAGTTGGGAGGGAACTTAGGGTTGCAGCAGTGAGTTCAGGTACTTAGGTGCAGTTTTGTTGGTCACCCTGTATGCGAGCATCAAGGCCTTGTGCTGAAACAGGAAGTCTTCCACACACTGATGGGGACTTTGTGCCACAGGAGGGGCAGTGTTTTGGATGGCATGTTGACGTGAAGCCTTTGCACCTGCGTGCTCTGGGGGTGTCTTTAAACAGCAGAGCTGTGTCCCCCAAAGCGTGTCAGTCTCAGTCGGCCTGTTCCACGTTCCTCAGAGAGGGCGTGGCACTTGCTGGCGTGTGGCCTGGGTGCATCTGATTGGCCGCGAGTGAGTTGACGCAGTCTTCTCTCGGAGGAGAAGTTTGGACAAGCAGAGGTTTAGTTTTGAGATTGACAGGCAGGACAGACTCTGCACACAGGTGTGTCTGTCCTTCCTCTCCCACCCCTCATCCTCCTCTTCCTCCTCTTCCTCTGCCGCAGGGAACTGCAGTCCCTGGCCGACCAGGAGAAGATCTCCCCGGCTGCCATTAAGAAGACGACGCTGGACAAGGTGCTGCAGCAGCCCGGTGTGGAGGGGGCAGGGACAGGGGCCCGGGCTGGCATCAGCCTGTTCAACAACAAGCACCCCGGGATAAAGAAGAACTGAGACACACACACACACACACACATCTGAACACACACTCTCTCACACACACCAGAACACACTCTCTCACACATACACACACACACACACACACACACACACACACACACCCCTACCTGAACACACACTTTCTCTCTCACACACACACACACACATTCTCTCTCTCTCTCACACACACACACACACACAGACACACAGACGAACAGAAGTGCATTAACTCCAAGCCTGCTGTGTCTTCTTCCTCGTTTCAGTGGGGAGGCAGGCTGGACTCCACTCAGATGAACTGTAAAATCCCGCAGTGGGAGGAGGTGGTGGCGTCTGTAACAGCGTCAGTGTACAGCTGTTTTAGGATGTGTACATCTTTAGATGAAGATCAACGCGAGACTGAACTGTTGTTTTGTTACCTTACCTGTTGTTTCAGAGAGGCTGTGGAAGGTTCACTTTTATAGACTCCTTTGTGTTACTTTGTGTTTGTCTGTTGAGCAGCGGATAAAAGGGCAGCTGCTCCTAAAGCTGATCCAGGATCAGTTTGTCTGCAGTTGGCGCATTGCCCCTCGCTCTGGGTGAGCTGTGGAGCGGTGTTCCTGGTGCCAGATTTACCACGTGTATCAAAGTAAATGCCTGGGTCACAGACCGTGCTCCGGTGCGAAGCCATATCGCCCCACGCCCCTGCTCGCTTCCTGTCCTACACTTCCTGTGAGATGGATGTCAGCACGCAGGGCCACCTTGCGCACGCGTGATGTCACACACCGGGGACGTACGTCCCCACAGCTGGACCATGTTGTGTGCCGAGTGTCTGTGGTGTTTATGCTGAAATACAGGCTGCTGTTTCAGAAATGCTGTCTGTTATCTGTCTGTCTGTTCGTCTCTGACACCTGCTTTCCTGCTGCTGCAGCGATGCGTCAAAACAAGGCCAGGTGTATTCCGTCCTCAGTTGCTACTATTTCATTTATTTATATATATATAATATATATATATATATATATATATATAATTCCTTTATATATAAATTTAGTTTTTTGTTTTGTTTGAGCCAGTAGCCACTTATGTTGGCCCTTCGGACAGTCAACTTGTGTAACACAGACACGGAGAGACACATCTCCCGTTGTGTTTTTATATCTGAATATTTTTATGTTTGATCCCAAATACACTATTATGTACAACTAAAGCTGATGTGTCTATGTGTTGCGGTCACTGTGTCTGACACACTGCAGCAATACATAATAAAGATGATTTTCCCTATGAATGTCCATCCTGACACAAAAGCCTCGGTTATGAATAAAGCTGCTGATTATTCAGGATCATGGACTGTGCTTTGAGGCCTTCCTCTCTGTACAGCCCTGCTCTGCCCCGAATCGCGGCTACGTCACACCCGTCTCACCGAAAACACCTCTGTACTCGGCCACTGAAGTGAGCCAGACGCGACCCTCAGATACACCCCCCCGCACTACAAGTCCCACAGTGCAGTGCAGCGGGAGGTCATTGGTGCGTTCCCCACAGAGCCAGATGCACTGAGCTGCGTTCCCCACAGAGCCAGACGCACTGAGACCAGACACACTGAGCCAGACGCACTGAGACCAGACACACTGAGCCAGACGCACTGAGACCAGACACACTGCGCTGCGTTCCCCACAGAGCCAGACGCACTGCGCTGCGTTCCCCACAGAGCCAGACGCACTGCGCTGCGTTCCCCACAGAGCCAGACGCACTGCGTCCGCAGGGCGGAGTCCAGCTCTCAGTGTTTAAGTCAGACTGGGCGGCATTCCCCCCTCTGCAGACTGCCTTACAGTAGCAGCAGGAGGGGCCAGCAGGCTGTGATTGGCTGAAACGGGCGTCTGTTTAACCGTAACGTCTGGAGCGGAAACACGCAGCCTGCTCCACTCCTGCTGCAGCGCCCACAGGTCGCACCCTGCTGCTTTCTGACTGGCTCAGCAGGTACAGCCTGTTTGCCGATTGGCTGACCGGGAGACCTGGGGGAGACGGTGCCAGACAGCACAGTGTGGGAGGCTTCCTGGGCAGACTGTCTGCGCTCCATTCCCGCCTGTGAGGGGCGCTCTTCCGCTCAGGGCCAGGGGAACACTAACTTGCCCTCAAACCCAGGAAGTGCCTGTCAATTTTCTATCGGAAACCAGAAGCCCGGTTCAGTGACATCGCGCTTGGCACATCTGTCATGTATCCGTCTCTTTGGGTTTGCTTCTTCACTTTCTTATGATACGCATGACTCAATCTTGCAAGCCATCAAGCCATTGGCTGAAAATATGGTGTCTGGGAGATTCTGCTCACAAATACTGACAGTGTCATGTTGTCTAATCACCCCTGCTGGCGTGAGCACGGCCAAGCTCTGCCTCTGTGGGTTTCACACAGGTGTTATTCTGTAACCTAAACTAACCAACAGCACAGAGAACACAGACTGTGGCACGAGGGCCAGTGCTGTCTGATAAACTCTGCCACACTTTCCTCAATTGTAGCATTAGTTGGAACTCTCACTGCTCGTGTAGCCACGCCCCCTAGCCCCACCCTCCCCGTAGCATCGATAGCGGGAGAGTGCACTCCAAAATGCCGCCCTGCCTGCTTGAAGTGCCAGAAATAGAAGTTTGGAAAGAGTGTCTCTTGCCTCCATGGAGATTCGGTGAAGTGGGTTGGTTGAGATTGAGGGGCTCTGTTATAAACGTTGGCACCTACAGTCCTCCATTGAATGAATGAATGAAAATGTTATTATCCGTGGGGAGAGTGGCTCACTCTCTTTACTGCAAACAGCAGCAGTCAAAACATCAAGTACAACATATTTCTGTCACACATGCCAGTGCTTTGACTCAACAAAAGTACAAATTTACATTTAAGATTTAACATTTCAGGAAATGTTTTGAAAATTGTACATTTAAAATAAAAATTCAGGAGCATCGGGTTACACCTCAGAACATTATAAAAATAGGATGTGAACTCTGATAGACAAGCATTTAAGGCAGGTGGCATTTGACAGAAAGATTTCACTGCATCCACAATACAGGCCCTTATACTCTTGGACACTTTGTGATATAGATTTTTATAAAATAACGGCACTAAACGTGACCTTAGAGAGATTTTAGAAGGCCTGACATTCACTGCAGCTACTCTTCCTCGTGACTTCAGCCTTCGCCCTGTGTGGATTCACTGTGTGAAACTGTGCTGTAGACCACTGTGAAGGCACACGCTTTCAGAATGGAAACATATCACCTCAAGATAAAGAGTGGGGAGGAAGATGGCAGAAGAAAATTAAAAATGGGAGTTTGTGGAAAGGAATGTTTTACATCAAACAGCACAATGCGCCCGTGAGCATCCGGAGGATGACAAGCGACAGCGGGATTTACTCCGACTTCCTCTCCCTCCCCTTTCTTCCATTTAAAAGCGATGAGCGGCGTCTGGAGCCGGGCTCTGTTTGTTTGTGTGCTGGAGAGACCCTCGCAGAGGCGGTAGAGTATTTCGGTAATCCTTCTTTTATTCCAAAGGTTATCCTCTAGTGGCTCGCGCCGCTCCCTGCTCAGATAAATCTGCCTGCAATACCTTTCATTTGCTTCTCATTACGGCTCGGCTCCGGCGGCCTTTGTGGCGCCCGGGTTTATTTCGAGTGGGATGGAGAACGCCGCGCTTTTCTCTGCCCCAGTGTCAGCTCTCCTGAAGGAGAGAGCCTTGAGCGTACAGGTACACCAAAGGGCAGCAATCAGAGTACGTTACCGATTATATCCCACCATCAGAACGGAACTGCGCTTTTTCAGATCTGATATTAAACAAATGAATTCTGTGACCTCCTTTTTTTCATGAGGAGCCCACAAATTAGCATCAATCTGCAGTGGATTTATTATGGTTTCATTAAAAATGGTAAAAGCAATGTAATAATAATATATTAAGTATTTGTTTGTTGCATCATTCTTGCGATAAAATTGAGCGTGTCGACTTACAGAAATGTGGGGGGTTCCCATAATCCTCTGAGAAGCCTTTACTCTCCTTCAGTGCAAATGGGTTTCAGGTGTTGCTTTGCACAGGAAGCCACATTCGGGCAGGTTTGGGGCTATCAGTGTAGCATCATTGAGGCCGCAGACCCAGTTACCCAGCCCTCAGTAACTACCAGAGTCAGACTACAGGAGACAGAAGCTTGTTGACACCCACCAGTTTGAGTTAAAGACATGTTACAATTTTGTATGTCTATATCTATGTATGTGTGTGTGATATGTTAAGATGATAGTTTTGTTCAGTTTAATGTACAGTAATTCTAAAAATTCTACCTCCTTCTGAAGGTTGGCTGTTGGGTTTGTTCCTGTTGTGTCAGCGTGGAATGAAGGAGATGGAACTGCAGCGCTCGGAGCCCCAGTCCTGAAACACAGGACCCATCAGTGCAATATAAATAGCACCCCGATAAAAATCATGTTAACGCAGTGCACCTCTTTATTTGTAACCTCACAGGTTGGAGACGACATCAATGTGCGTATAACAGTGAGGTTACCTGCTTATCTGTGCTTACACGAAAATACCAGTACAAAAGTGCACTGTAATAACAATGATGGTTTTGATTCACTACACCACTGACCTAAATTCCCCATCAAACACACACGCACACAAGACAGACAACACAAGCTTGTACCGATACACAAGACTTCCCAGGGTGCAATGCAGATTCTCTCCTCAAACGGTACCAGGGGAATAGCACAGAACCAGAGAAAATATTTCCGTTGTGCCGTTATCCTCATTCTTCTCGTTTGACGGTGACAGCACTCTCACAGCACAGCTTTTTATCTCCCGTACAACGCTGTGCTCACAGCATCTGCTGCTGCTCTTTACTGTGGACGTTCAGTTCATGGAAAGTGACTTGTTCAAGGGCACCGCCACATTGGCCTACTTCTGCTTTGAACCCACAACCTTTCGGTTTCTGCTCCAGCACTCTGACCATCCCTCACTCGCGGTCTCTAGCTGGCGCCAGTCATGGTGCGGGTTCGGGTCTGGCTCCAGCTGGGCCTGGGACAGCGCTCCCGCCCGGCATGTGGCCCGCTCAGCGGGGGGGGGGGGGGGATAAATTTAACCCAGCAGAAAGAGTGAAGGAGAAGAGGCTGCACGCCGATGCTTTATCAGCCACTCAGCAGCTGGAGCGAAGAGGAAGGACGACAGCTCGTTTCCCGCCAGAGAGCGTGAATCATCACTTCGGCTTCCCTTTCTGGCTGCACCGCTCTAACGGCTTGGGGGGGGGGGGGGGGGCACACCGTCTCAGCCATCTCAGCCTCTAGAGCTTACAATAAGAAGGCGAACAAATCCAAAACCGGGTCGGTTCTGATCCGCTGCCTGCCGTGCGCCGGCGGACCTTCTGCGTTTGCAGTAAACATTATGATGCTGCGCTGTCGTGGGTCTGACACAGGCGACCTTTCAAAGCGCTCAGAGTCCCCCCCCATGCGCCAGCGGAGGCCCATCAGACTGAATCCTGGGAGCTGGGAGTCTGAACAGCGCCGGCTCCCACACACGCTGCTGCCTCCGGGTTCCTGTGGAGTGGAGTGCAGGGCAGCCCTGCAGAAACTGCCAATCAGAAAACAGAAAAACGTCCTGATGTCACTCACCCCAACAGCGTGTGCCCCCAGAGGGTACAGCAGCACTCACACCAATGAGGAGGAAGCCTCAGCTTCTCGCTGACGCTGGGGCAGGCGTGGGCCGGGCCCCTGCACAGGACCTGCGTTTGGCTGTGCAGTACGGCCCTGGCTGCTGAACGCACCGCCTGAGCTCCACTTCTCTGGTCAGCTCTGTTATTTAAGCTCAGACTGTGGTGCTTGCTGGTCAGAGCGAGATTCTGAAGCGGTTCACTGGTGAAGCGAAGAGCAGAAGGGTGATCAGTCATCACAAGAGTCTGAGCTGGTGCTCGGAGAAAAAAAAAAACTTTCCAAAATGTAAAATCATCACGTTAGTTAAGCTGAGCAACCTCACCACAAAACTCTGCTTAATTAGGCAATTTACATCCTCGGGATGTGCTATAGTTACATCTCTCTCACTTCCTCATTTTCACATCTTTTAAAATGAAACTTGAAAGCTGAAGCTATTGGTAACATATTGAAATAATACATTTAGTCCAGACTGTCATGGCAAATCAGTTTCTTAAGATAGAACAAATAGTGTTCATAAAATAAGTGGACTGAAAGCCTGGAGGTTGCGGGTTTGAATCAAATGTGCTACTGCTGTGCCACTCTTTACATCCATTATATGCCAAAATTGTTTTATTTTTCCTGAGGCAAATCAGGTTAAGCACCATGCTCATGACACCCCATCTGAGATTAGAACCTGAAACCCTCTGGTTCCCTAACCGCGACACCGCGCCGCTCAGCGGTGCTCCTGTGACCTTCATCCTCTGAAGCCTGTCCTCCCTCTTCCTCGCTTACCGAAGGCTATTCCATTTCTCGCGTCCCTTCGCGGGCCCCCCATCGCGCATTGAATTTGGGTCAGAATACCCCGGCCCTGCTTCCCTCTGCTGTTAACTGATCCGCATCGTCCTCCGCCTGTGATTTACGCGTATGCTTGCTGTCGCTTCCTGAGATGATCATCTTTTGATAAAACTCCCCTTTCGTCTCTCTTCTTCTGGTGCCCGTTCTCCGCTGCCCTCCCCGGAGAGGAGCGCACAGTCCGCCGGCGGTAGCCCCGCACAGCTCCCTATCACCTGCTTTCATATCGGTTTCCACCCTGCTAAGTCTCATGCTGTTTATTTTCTGTCGTTCATTGATGCTTTATTTTCAAACCTGTTTAAATATCCGCCAATTAAAGTTTTATTCTATTCTTTGTACAGTATTGTTATTAATAAGAGATCTGCAGCTCAGGATAAGAGCTGCACAAAGTTACAATAAGATTACTGATACACAGCGGGGTTAAAATTGCACCCCGCCAGACAGTGACAACGTGTGCTTTTATACCGACCACATGTTGGGTGTCTGGTAGGTAAGTTCATTAGTAAACCGCGTTCACACCATCCTTCGATGTAACAAAGGCGGGTGGTGTTTTGCGCCTCCGCTCTCTGTATAGGGCTCCTGGGGTTGAGCGAAAGTGAAACGCAGCTAACTCAGCGATGGATGCCTCAGCGCGGCTGGCGTCGTCGCGGTTCCTCTTTAAGAGATTCCTGCAAAGTGCTGTAATGCCCCTGGCCGAGGTGCCCAATTAAGGCAGTTCGGGTCGCAGCGGTCGGGTTTGCGGGCGGACCGCGGGTCGCCTGCGTCTCTGCGCCCGCGTCCTGGCCGACCTGTGTACGCAGCGCAGCCGAAATGACATTCCAGCATGAAAGCTGATTGCTGTTACAACTTTTGTTTTCAACGTGATGTTCCCTTTTACTGAAGAAAACAAAATATTAGGTCCTTAATTCATCAAACCGAAAAATATCGCTGGGTAGCCTGCTAGTTTGGGGGTTTAGTGATGAGGAATTCTCAGCTTGTTTAGGTGTCTCAGATGTTTCTGCAGTAGCCGGCACACAAATGTGTGATTTGAGCGACTGTGTCTTTAAAGAGCGTGTTTTGTAATGTAATGTGGAAGAATGTGCCTTTTCGGAAATATGCATCCTCTGTTGCTTTAAGCCTTTCTGCCAGTTGCGTAGATCCTTCATGAATGAAACCACGTGACCAAACATCATATGACGTCTGGCTCCGGCACAAGGGAGAGGGATCAACAAGGAGAAGGCGAGGGAGTAAATTTTACAAATTACTCAGAAATAGCAGCGCCAGCACCTCCAAATACTCAGCATCGGGGCTTCAGCGGTGCGAAAGCGTGCCTTCCTCGACTTCGGTGAGTCGGACGCGCGTCCTCCTTTCGAGGAGCGACTGCACGTTATTTGAGGGAGTTGTGTTAAATCGCTGTTTTGCTGAGTGTGCATGCCTTCGCCGCCGTCCGCTGCCTCCGTGTGTGCGGGCTCGCTGGCTCCATGCGTGCGTGAGCGCGTTAGATGGATAACCGGGAGCTGCTGATTCATCGGGTCATTGGCCATGCGAAGCGAGGGCACCCGGAGCCGTGTAGACCGGAGGGGGGCTCTCAACAAAAGGCTTGAACAAAGATACCTGGCTCCCCGGGTGCGCAAACAATTACGCCGTGGGGGAATCCCTTGCTGGCGAGTCCGTGTGCTGTAAGGTTGCTGCCGGCGGCCGGTCGGTGTGCGGTAGAGACACGGCAGTACCGGCGGTCACAGCGTCGGAGCTGTGGAGAAATGCGCTAGCTGGCATATCTGAGCCGGAGAAAGCTGCTGTTTCATCAGAACCGAGCCGCGCTGAAAAGAGGGCGAAAGCCAGGGAGCCAGGTCGGGCTGGCTGTCTCCTCTTCTGA
>NC_050583.1:1140000-1167500 GCF_013368585.1 Megalops cyprinoides | reverse complement strand
AGACCCGTACAAAACACAATGTTCTAGAGAAGCGAAGCAGCTTCTCGGCCTGCGCTTGTGCGAGTCCTGCTCTGAACGCAGCGTCTTCGGAGACGCGGCTTCCAAGATCACTATCAATGACTGATGTGTTTCCACAAACACCCAGAACAGTTCACGCTTACAAATGAAAGGCAACGGGAACGTGTTTCTGAGGAAGAGCTGAGGACGCAGGAGCGTAGCTCGAGGATTTGCCTTTGAGTTTGAGGCGAAACTCGTACAGGCCGGCTGCACGCTGTGTGTAGTGCGACTCCCTGAGCGCAGAGAGCACTGGGTGGGAAATCGGCTCCTCTGAGATGAAACTGGAGAAAATGCTCTTCTCCGTACCGCGCTGTGATGAATGGCTGTGAAGCTGATTTTTGGTTTGAATTTGGTACAACTAAACAATTCCAACATCATTTAACCCCCATCAAAAATCCGAAACCCAAACTACCAGCCCTCTCTCAGGTGGGAAATTCTCAGCTGGAGGAATGCCGGCCTCTGAGCACGCCAGGCGCAGTGAGGGATGATGGGATGTACCGAGCGATCAGGGAGCCTGAAGTTTTAGGATCCAGCTGCTGTCCTTTCACTGAAACGGGGGCCGGATCTGGAGGGAGACAACTCTTTGTGGTGAAAGGTGGCAAAACGAGTTCTTCTTTTCACAGTTAGCCTGCCCTGCAGGCAGATGCATAGTATGGGGTTTTGACCTCTTAACATTGAAAGGGTTTCGCTGTTTCAGTTTGGCCTACCAGGACAGCATAAATTAGACATTCACGGTTCTCTCCAGTCTTACCAGTTAAATTCCCTTGTGTTTCTGGGTTTACCCACTCGTTCTCAGAGGATAGTGTGACTGAGAAGACAATGAGCAGTCCAGCATCTTGCGTAACGTGTGGGCTCAGAGTGCGGAAGGTCAGGTGTTAGTCGCATCACCATGCTGAAGTGGAAGTGTCTTCACTCATGACTTCAGCAGAGCAGCTGAGATTGCAGACCCTCAATCCTCCGATTCAGTCTCTAGTGGTGACGTGTGGTTACTGCAGGTCAGGGTTGAGGGGCGGTAGCCCCGTGTGTCTGCATGTTCCTTATGTCACAGTGTGGATAAGGAGCTGATATGAGTCTCTCTACCTCATGCACAGAAAACGTACACGCACACACAGACATACACTCACACATACAGACATACAAGCTTCCTCTACCTACAATTCTCTTTTCCTACTGTTGCTACTGTTATAACTGTTATCATTGACAAATTAGCTTCATAATCTCTTATTTGAAGAAAAAAAATAAAACAAATTTGGAGTGACATATAACCCTGACTATCAATGCCCATATTTTAGTTAAAAATGGATGCAGGGGTCACTGAAATGATGGTGACATGCTTTCCACACCAGCAGGTGTTTCTTTAGGATGCAGTCCCATTTCACTGTGTCACTGGTGCTGTTTACTCTGCTGCTGGCTTTACCATGTGACTTTCTCCCTTATGTCTGATTGGCCAGCTTGATGCGATTTCTGTCTCATTGGTGTATGATCCTTGTCCAGAAAGTAGGCATCTATCGGTAGCGTTACAGATCCAGCCCAATGGAGCTATCATGCAGGACACGCGTAAAAGAAGAGAATCAAAAGCACGGCAGGCCCTGGATTTAACGACAGGACTCCCTGTCATTAAATCTCCCTTTGTATGTGCTTCACTGTTCAGCACAAAGGGATGCGGATGCGCTGAAACTGTGGAAAGATTAAGTGCACCTGAGCATCACACAGAGAGTGTGGCAGAAACACGGCACGGGAAACTTACACGGAGTTAGCCGGCGTTAGATGGAATTTTCCAGGCTTTTTAACATTATTTGGAGCAAAAGGTAGATAATAATATTAATCCAATAACAGATCGAAGAGGCAGGGCTGTCTTTGCCAGGGCAGGGTTTTGGGTGGTGTCTGCGGGGGTCCATTGGGAGACGCACCAGGCCTTGCTGTGTCGCTCCTGTTCTTCCTCCCTCGTCGTTTGGTGAGCGTTTCCTGTGTGTTTATGCCAGCTCTGTGCTGACCTCAGCAGGTCGAGAGGTGAAACACTGAGATGTAGTTAACTCATCCCTGTCCCCCGCCGCTACTCCCCCCCCCCCCGGAACCGAGACCAAATTAACCTGCAAGGCCCTGTGCTGGAGAGCCCTTGCTGTTAAAGAAGAAGGAAAAAGCGAAGCCTCGATCCCCTGACAGCGCGGAATTTTCTGCTTGTGTCGGGAGATTCGGCACCACACACCTCGGATGGGAGAACGTGCAGATAGATTTCTTTTCAGGTTTAATACCACAGATCCTTTTTTTTCCCCTGGAAATCTGCTGAAGTTCTTTTCTCTCTTTTCGTGACATATTTGACGCTCTGCGGGCCTGTCCGCGTCCCTCCTCGCACCCCGGATCGCCTGGCTGCAGCCATCCTCTGCCTCTGATTTTGATTGGCATTTGAGTGGCGTTTGGCACGCGCTGCCAGTTTGAATTATGTCTGCCCCCCCCCGCATTCTGCACACTCCTGCACCCACTGCGCCCCTGTAGATCTGTAGGGCTGTACTGTTATAGATCTGTAGATCTGTAGTGTTATAGATCTGTAGATCTGTAGTGTTATAGATCTGTAGACCTGTAGGGCTGTACTGTTATAGATCTGTAGATCTGTAGTGTTATAGATCTGTAGATCTGTAGTGTTATAGATCTGTAGATCTGTAGTGTTATAGAGCTGTAGACCTGTAGGGCTGTAGTGTTATAGATCTGTAGTGTTATAGAGCTGTAGATCTGTAGATCTGTAGTGTTATAGATCTGTAGATCTGTAGTGTTATAGAGCTGTAGTGTTATAGAGCTGTAGATCTGTAGTGTTATAGATCTGTAGATCTGTAGTGTTATAGAGCTGTAGACCTGTAGGGCTGTAGTGTTATAGATCTGTAGTGTTATAGAGCTGTAGATCTGTAGATCTGTAGTGTTATAGATCTGTAGATCTGTAGTGTTATAGAGCTGTAGATCTGTAGTGTTATAGAGCTGTAGATTTGTAGTGTTATAGAGCTGTAGGTTTATAGTGTTGTGTATATGTGAGGCTGTAGATCTGTAGTGTTATAGATCTGTAGATCTGTAGTGTTATAGAGCTGTAGATTTGTAGTGTTATAGAGCTGTAGTGTTATAGAGCTGTAGATCTGTACATCTGTAGTGTTATAGATCTGTAGATCTGTAGTGTTATAGAGCTGTAGATCTATACATCTGTAGTGTTATAGAGCTGTAGATCTGTAGTGTTATAGATCTGTAGTGTTATAGAGCTGTAGATCTGTAGTGTTATAGAGCTGTAGATCTGTACATCTGTAGTGTTATAGAGCTGTAGATCTGTAGTGTTATAGATCTGTCGTGTTATAGATCTGTAGTGTTAGAGAGCTGTAGATCTGTACATCTGTAGTGTTATAAAGCTGTAGATCTGTAGTGTTATAGAGCTGTAGATCTGTAGTGTTATAGATCTGTCGTGTTATAGATCTGTAGTGTTAGAGAGCTGTAGATCTGTACATCTGTAGTGTTATAAAGCTGTAGATCTGTAGTGTTATAGAGCTGTAGATTTGTAGTGTTATAGAGCTGTAGGTTTATAGTGTTGTGTATATGTGAGGCTGTAGATCTGTAGTGTTATAGGGCTGTAGATCTGTAGTGTTATAGAGCTGTGGATTTGTAGTGTTATAGAGCTGTAGGTTTATAGTGTTGTGTATATGTGAGGCTGTAGATCTGTAGTGTTATAGAGCTGTAGATTTGTAGTGTTATAGAGCTGTAGATCTGTAGTGTTATAGATCTGTAGTGTTATAGAGCTGTAGATCTGTAGTGTTATAGATCTGTAGTGTTATAGAGCTGTAGGTTTATAGTGTTGTGTATATGTGAGGCTGTAGATCTGTAGGTTGGTGTTGAGCTGTGTTCTTCACTGTAGTGTTGAGTTGTACACTTGTGCTGACAATTGCTTCACAGAGGGAGTCTAATTTCTGTCAAAACACACACACACACACACACACACACACACACACACACACACACACACACACACACACACAAACACAGACACACAAATGCATATCCATGCACACACACATAGAAACACACATACAAACACAGAAACACACAGACACACAAATGCAAATCCGCGCACACACACACACACATCCACGCACAGACACACGCACAGACACACACGCACAGACACACACGCACAGACACACACGCACAGACACACACGCACAGACACTCACGCATACACGCACATACATGCACATGGAAATCTTCTGAAATGCACAGACACAGTTGCTTACACACAGACACACACACACAGACACACACGCATACACGCACATACATGCACATAGAAATCTTCTGAAATGCACAGACACAGTTGCTTACACACAGACACACACGCACAGACACACACGCACAGACACACACGCACAGACACACACACACAGACACACACACACACACACACGCGCATACATGAACCTTGTCTTTATCCTTGACGGATGCCCCTTGAGTTTTGCACACGTCCCCATTGGTCCCTCAGCCATAAATAATGAGGATAAATATTCAGCAGGGGAGAGGCGGTTACAGAGCACTAAGCACAGCTGAATAATCCTGCCCTTCACTAACAACACCATTCAACTCAACACAGCAACAGCCTCGACTCAACACAGCAACAGCCTCGACTCAACACGGCAACAGCTTCAACTCAACTCAACACAGCAACAGCCTCAACTCAACACGGCAACAGCTTCAACTCAACACGGCAACAGCTTCAACACAACACGGCAACAGCCCCAACTCAACACGGCAACACAGCAACAGCCTCGACTCAACACAGCAACAGCCTCAACACAACACGGCAACAGCCCCAACTCAACACGGCAACAGCCTCGACTCAACACGGCAACAGCTTCAACTCAACTCAACACAGCAACAGCCTCGACTCAACACAGCAACAGCCTCGACTCAACACGGCAACAGCTTCAACTCAACTCAACACAGCAACAGCCTCAACTCAACACGGCAACAGCTTCAACTCAACACGGCAACAGCTTCAACACAACACGGCAACAGCCCCAACTCAACACGGCAACACAGCAACAGCCTCGACTCAACACAGCAACAGCCTCAACACAACACGGCAACAGCCCCAACTCAACACGGCAACAGCCTCGACTCAGCCCAACACAGCAGGGTCTCAGAGCATGCTCAGTGGCTACTACAGAAGTGTGAAAGTGGATGGAGGATTGTTAACAGATGATGTGGGGTCGAGGTGTGAGGAGTCCTGGCAGGACAGCACTCGTTACATTTTTCATTCGTTATTACCCCCCCCCTTATACCCCCTCCTTTAATGCTTCCCCAGAGGAGGGCAGGGAGAGCACAGTGTTGCTTCAGCTTTCTGTAATTGTGAAGCTGATAGTGGCGGGTGCTGAGATCAGGCTTTTCTGATGTAAATGTGTTGAGGATGCACTTTCTCTCCCCCACTCGCTGCGCGGCCGCACTCAGCAGTTTTTTTTCCTGTGGGTGTGATGTCTCTTCCACCGAGGTGTCAGCGTTCTTCTGGGCGATTCAGAAAATGTCAGCGTACGCCTGCGAAAGACGCCTCCCCTTGACCCCGCCCCCCACCGCGCTCACCTGTACCCCCCCGCCACCCTGTGTTCAGTTCGGTCTGTAGTGTTAAGTAGGAGGACACAGCTGTGATGAATGTTGTAAAGGGGGCACCTGGCAGATGGAAGATGATGGCAGTGTTTCTGTGGCTCTGCAGTTGCCATCACTATAACCAGAGGATGGAAGTCTTACTGAAATGCCCCCCCCCCCCCCCGTACCCTGAGTTTATCTGCAGGTCGGCATACAGCATCTCATGGTAGGAGAGGACAGAGAAGACGGGGGGGGGGGGAGGACAGAGAGGACGGGGGGGGAGGACAGAGAGGACGGGGGGGGAACAGAGAAGACGGGGGGGGGGGGACAGAGAGGACGGGGGGGGGGGAGGACAGAGAGGACGAGGGGGGAACAGAGAAGACGGGGGGGGGGGACAGAGAGGACGGGGGGGGACAGAGAGGACGGGGGGGGAGGGGAGGACAGAGAAGACGGGGGGGGAACAGAGAAGACGGGGGGGGGACAGAGAGGACGGGGGGGTGCAACGCATAATGTGCTGGGAATGATAAACGCCTCTCTGCCTGGCGCTTTAAGGCTGACCTTCTTTCTCTTTTCTGTCTCTCAGGGTGCTGTGGAGGGGCTTTCAGTGGCTCTCAGCTGTTCAGGAATGGTGGTGCGTGTGTTACTGGCAGTGTTTCCCTGCCCCCTCTGCTCTGTGGGTTCCTTAGTGAGACGGTGACACCGCTTCGGTCTGTGTGGATGGCTGGCACTCGGTCCCTCTGTGAGCTGTGCTGTTTGGGAGGGGATTCAGGGGTTCCACTGAAGCTGTGCTGTATGGGAGGGGATTCAGGGGTTCCACTGAAGCTGTGCTGTTTGGGAGGGGATTCAGGGGTTCCACTGAACCTGTGCTGTTTGGGAGGGGATTCAGGGGTTCCGCTGAATCTGTGCTGTTTGGGAGGGGATTCAGGGGTTCCACTGAACCTGTGCTGTTTGGGAGGGGGTTCAGGGGTTCCACTGAACCTGTTCCATACGGGAGAGGATTCAGGGGGTGCATGTGGCAGGCCTGACTCAGGGAGGGTGTCCGCAGTGTGCAGCAGTGAGGCCTGGTGTGAGCTCAGGGCACCTTCACAGATTCAGTGCCTCAGTACGGCTCTGACAGGTGGCCGTTTGGATGATGTGATGACTCTGGACCCCCTGTGTGCTGTTCAGGAGCTGATATAAAGATTTCACAGCCCTCATTTGGCAGTGCAGATGTGATTCGGTGTGGTGCTCAGATGGTGTTGATGTTGTGGGGGGGGGGGTGGATGTGGGTTACTGTGTTCTGTGTCACCACGCCTCTGCTCCGCCAGGGGGGTGTCTGATTCACCAGCTCTGCGGGAGGGTGCAGGTGACACGCAGCTCCCAAAATTCACTAAACGCAATCGTTTTATCTCAGTGTGTTAACGCATCGAGCTGTCCTAAATATAGCGCTGAAGAGCACTAAAGCTGGAGGGAGGAAGGCATTCATGGGCAGGATTCAGTCCGTAAAGCGCTTTACTCTCTCATTCAAACACAGATCCCCTGCAAACAGCCTGCTCTTCTGCCTTTTCAAACACAGACCCACGCACAGCCTGGCCGGATTGACAGATTTTCATATTCATATTCAAAAGCAAACATTTGTAAGTTTTTGCTGCTGTTTTAATCAGCCTATCCCAGCATGCTTCAGAGGTGACGGCCCAGTTCGTTGTCACGGCAGCGGAGCAGTCCTGTGCTCTGTGCGGGGCCATCTCTGGCCACTGATGCATCGTGGGACAGCGAGCGATGGTGTCTGGCAGGTGGTGGTTCTGCTGACTCATGCTGACTGGGTACGATGCTCGCTCTGTCGTTGCGCACAATGGTGTCTTTCATCCCGAGGGCTTCCTCTGTCCCTCCTCAGCCAGGGAGAGTCTCAGCTTCAGTGTGTGATTCTCCCTCCTCAGCCAGGGAGAGTCTCAGCTTCAGTGTGTGATTCTCCCTCCTCAGTGTGGAGAGTCTCAGCTTCAGTGTGTGATTCTCCCTCCTCAGCCAGGGAGAGTCTCAGCTTCAGTGTGTGATTCTCCCTCCTCAGCCAGGGAGAGTCTCAGCTTCAGCGTGTGATTCTCCCTCCTCAGCCAGGGAGAGTCTCAGCTTCAGTGTGTGATTCTCCCTCCTCAGTGTGGAGAGTCTCAGCTTCAGTGTGTGATTCTCCCTCCTCAGTGTGGAGAGTCTCAGCTTCAGCGTGTGATTCTCCCTCCTCAGTGTGGAGAGTCTCAGCTTCAGCGTGTGATTCTCCCTCCTCAGTGTGGAGTCTGTCAGCTTCAACAGGGTGATTCTCAGGCCCTTCACACACGGGCACTCACACCCAGCCTTTTCTCAGCGAGGGGGGTGTGGCTAACCCCAGCCTTCTCTCAGCGAGGGGGGTGTGGCTAACCCCAGCCTTCTCTCAGCGAGGGGGGTGTGGCTAACCCCAGCCTTCTCTCAGAGAGGGGGGTGTGGCTAACCCCAGCCTTTTCTCAGCGAGGGGGGTGTGGCTAACTCCAGCCTTCTCTCAGCGAGGGGGGTGTGGCTAACTCCAGCCTTCTCTCAGCGAGGGGGGTGTGGCTAACCCCAGCCTTCTCTCAGCGAGGGGGGTGTGGCTAACCCCAGTGTTACGAAGCTGTTCCTGTTTGTCAGGTTTGTGTACTTGGTGCCAGGCTCCCTCCCTCCTGCAGGGGAAGTCGTGGTTAGATGTGTTTGTTTCCACTGAACTGGCTGAAAACCACAGCTGCACCACAGAGACGCCAGCAGGCAACAGGAAGTAGGAGTTTGTTGTTCTTTGTAAACCTCACTTTTACTGTCCCAGATTTTGAAATGTGAGCAGGTTGCGGAGAGAGTGACGGGGCGCTGTGGTGCAGGCCTGTCTCAGAGGGAGAGCACAGGCCTTCCACTGCTGTTACGCAGTTCCTGTGGCTTTGCGGCGTTCAGATGATCCGTTCTCTTAAATATGAACGATCTGAAGAATGATGTAGCAAAGTGTATTTTAGGAAGAAACACTGATGGAGGCTGTTTAAGAGAATGCCCATTGATTGGTCAAACAGCAGGGCTGCTCCCTATTGGTCAGTCACACAGCTTTGTGTCTATAGATCTTGCCTCTCTTCAACAAGATTATTGATTTCTAATCTCCCAGTATTGCCATCGGCTCACACTGCTAGCATCTCCTGTTTCTTAGGCCTTTGTCTTCGACTGGCCTTCTCTGCCGTGCACCCTGGCCTGGTGGTTGCAGTGTCATGAGGCTTCTCTCTCTCTCTCTTTCTCTCTCCACAGACCTGCTCACGTGGAAGTGGCATGACGACCACTAACAAGGGAAGCAAGGCCTTGAAGGTGAGCTGGCCTCTTCCCTCTCTCCTGTCCTCTTCCTTTCCCCTTTCTCCTCATCCTCTCAGTGGTAAAAGCAGATGTCTTGTGTTTGTTGGCCATGGGTTATACATGTGCCCTGTGTTTGAGTGTTACCCGTGTGCCCTGTGTTTGAGCAATAACCGTGTGTGCTGTGTTTGAGCGTTACCCGTGTGCGCTGTGTTTGAGCGTTACCCGTGTGCCCTGTGTTTGAGTGTTACCCGTGTGCCCTGTGTTTGAGTGTTACCTGTGTGTGCTGTGTTTGAGTGTTACCCGTGTGCCCTGTGTTTGAGTGTTACCCGTGTGCCCTGTGTTTGAGCGTTATGCGTGTGCGCTGTGTTTGAGTGTTACCCGTGTGCCCTGTGTTTGAGTGTTACCCGTGTGCCCTGTGTTTGAGTGTTACCCGTGTGCCCTGTGTTTCAGTGTTACCCGTGTGCCCTGTGTTTGAGTGTTACCCGTGTGCCCTGTGTTTGAGTGTTACCCGTGTGCCCTGTGTTTGAGTGTTACGCGTGTGCGCTGTGTTTGAGTGTTACGCGTGTGCGCTGTGTTTGAGTGTTACGCGTGTGCGCTGTGTTTGAGCGTTACCCGTGTGCCCTGTGTTTGAGCGTTACCCGTGTGCCCTGTGTTTGAGTGTTACCCGTGTGCCCTGTGTTTGAGTGTTACCCGTGTGCCCTGTGTTTGAGTGTTACCCGTGTGCGCTGTGTTTGAGTGTTACCCGTGTGCCCTGTGTTTGAGTGTTACCCGTGTGCCCTGTGTTTGAGCGTTACCCGTGTGCCCTGTGTTTGAGCGTTACCCGTGTGCCCTGTGTTTGAGCGTTACCCGTGTGCGCTGTGTTTGAGCGTTACCCGTGTGCCCCGTGTTTGAGTGTTACCCGTGTGTGCTGTGTTTGAGTGTTACCCGTGTGCCCTGTGTTTGAGTGTTACCCGTGTATGCTGTGTTTGAGTGTTACCCGTGTGCCCTGTGTTTGAGTGTTACCCATGTGCCCCGTGTTTGAGTGTTACCCGTGTGCCCTGTGTTTGAGCATTAACCGTGTGCCCTGTGTTTGAGTGTTACCCGTGTGCCCTGTGTTTGAGCATTACCCGTGTGCCCTGTGTTTGAGTGTTATGCGTGTGCGCTGTGTTTGAGCATTACCCGTGTGCCCTGTGTTTGAGTGTTATGCGTGTGCGCTGTGTTTGAGTGTTACCCGTGTGCCCTGTGTTTGAGTGTTACCCGTGTGCCCTGTGTTTGAGTGTTACCCGTGTGCCCTGTGTTTGAGTGTTACCCGTGTATGCTGTGTTTGAGTGTTACCCATGTGCCCCGTGTTTGAGTGTTACCCGTGTGCCCTGTGTTTGAGCATTAACCGTGTGCCCTGTGTTTGAGTGTTACCCGTGTGCCCTGTGTTTGAGTGTTACCCGTGTGCCCTGTGTTTGAGTGTTACCCGTGTGCCCTGTGTTTGAGCATTAACCGTGTGCCCTGTGTTTGAGTGTTACCCGTGTGCCCTGTGTTTGAGTGTTACCCGTGTGCCCTGTGTTTGAGTGTTACCCGTGTGCCCTGTGTTTGAGTGTTACCCGTGTGCCCTGTGTTTGAGCATTAACCGTGTGCCCTGTGTTTGAGTGTTACCCGTGTGCCCTGTGTTTGAGTGTTACCCGTGTGCCCTGTGTTTGAGCGTTACCCGTGTGCCCTGTGTTTGAGTGTTACGCGTGTGCCCTGTGTTTGAGCATTACCCGTGTGCCCTGTGTTTGAGCGTTACCCGTGTGTGCTGTGTTTGAGTGTTACCCGTGTGCCCTGTGTTTGAGTGTTACCCGTGTGCCCTGTGTTTGAGTGTTACCCGTGTGCCCTGTGTTTGAGCGTTATGCGTGTGCGCTGTGTTTGAGCATTACCCGTGTGCCCTGTGTTTGAGTGTTACGCGTGTGCGCTGTGTTTGAGTGTTACCCGTGTGCCCTGTGTTTGAGTGTTACCCGTGTGTGCTGTGTTTGAGTGTTACCCGTGTGCCCTGTGTTTGAGTGTTACCCGTGTGCCCTGTGTTTGAGTGTTACCCGTGTATGCTGTGTTTGAGTGTTACCCGTGTGCCCCGTGTTTGAGTGTTACCCGTGTGCCCTGTGTTTGAGCATTAACCGTGTGCCCTGTGTTTGAGTGTTACCCGTGTGCCCTGTGTTTGAGTGTTACCCGTGTATGCTGTGTTTGAGTGTTACCCGTGTGCCCTGTGTTTGGGTCTCGCTGGCTGACTTGTGCCGTAGCCTCCCACCGTTTGGCCCCTGCTGTGATCTCGGGTGTGAAACGCCCTGGCGATTTCCCTCAGGCCTGAATGGCCCAGCTCTGTCGCCCCCTGCAGGTGAAAAGGGAGCCGGGGGAGAACGGGACGAGCCTGACGGACGATGAGCTGGTGAGCATGTCGGTGCGGGAGCTGAACCAGCACCTGCGGGGCCTCTCCAAGGAGGAGATCCTGCAGCTGAAGCAGCGGCGGCGCACGCTGAAGAACCGCGGCTACGCCGCCAGCTGCCGCGTCAAGCGCGTCACACAGAAGGAGGAGCTGGAGAAGCAGAAGGCCGAGCTGCAGCAGGAGGTGGAGAAGCTGGCCTCCGAGAACGCCAGCATGAAGGTGGAGCTGGACGCCCTGCGCTCCAAGTACGAGGCACTGCAGAGCTTCGCCAGGACAGTGGCGCGCGGCCCCGTGGCCCCCGCCCGGGGCCCCATCGCCTCCGTCATCGGGCCCCTCATCCCCGGCAAGGTGGCCGCCACCAGCGTCATTACCATTGTCAAGTCAAAGACGGACGCTCGGACTTAGTATCCCGCCGCGAGATCAAGGGAGGGAGGGAGGGGCGTCTCTGGGAGGCGGGGCACGGTCAGTACAGCATTATTGAGCACAGAGCAGATATTTTACCCACACCCCCACACAGCTCCACTCTCCCTGCAGCAGACGGTCCAGGGGAGTGGCCTGCCATCACAGGGCCGTGGCATAACGGTGGCCCCTCCCCTGACACACCCCTGTTACGGTTGTGACTGAAGTGCCCTCCTTTGTGCCGAGCTAGAAAGTACCAGAAGCTGCCAGAGCAGAGCAGTGTGAAAAGGGGGACCCTTTTGGCCAGCCGGAGCGGGGCCCCCCCACACGCCGCTCTGCAGGACACAGAACATGGCAGCAGTGCTGGTGGCACCTGAGTTTTTTTTTCTTTCGGTGCCACGCTGATTCTGAGCATGTTCTGAGTCGTGCTGTGAGTGTTTTTCGTGTGTTTGGAGCTGGGCCAGACCTGAGTTCACGCGTTCCCCACACACCTGGGGGGCGGGTTCCAACCCGCTCCAAACGGAGAGCAACTATATCCACAATCAGCCGTGGTTTCTCTCCGCGATTCAGAGAGCGATGGAGCAGCCGCTCTGTCCCACTCTGCTGCTCCTGCCTGTGCCTCATAGTTCTGCACTGACCAGCTGTGTACGGTGGGGGAAAAGGCTCAGAAATCGACAAGCTCTGTCCGCACTTCTGAGGTCTGTAGAGGCTGGCGGGATAGAATATTTCACTGAGAGGATCAGTGTAAGTGATTGGGTTTTCCTTACCAGAAACAAACAAAAAATAAAAGTGTTTGTTTGTTGTTTTTTTTTTTCGGGAGAGTTGTGTTATGAAGAGCCTAACATTGCAGAGGCAGTAAAGGGCTGCCTGCAGGATTCCAATAACGTTTTTTATCAGTAGCACAATTTGCGGGATTTGGGAGAGCGCCACCGCCCTGCCGGCGCTCGTCCCTGCAAGCTGTAGGTGAAACCGAGCTGAGAAGCTCATAAGTACAATTTTAAAACCTTTACAGAATTTTGGAAAAAGATTATTCAGTTGTGAATCATCAGTGATCACACTTCTTGTTGTCATCATCATTTAAAAAATGACAAACACACTTTTTTTGTTCTGAAAGGGGACTGGCTGGCCATGCAGGTACGCAGCCTTGTGTTCTCACAAGCTTTACTATGAAGTCCTTTGTGTATGTATTCTACGGATCTTTGTCCATGTCCAAGTTTTGATTTTTATAACTACATAGAGTATCTTACATTATTTATAAAATCTTGAAAAAGCAAAAAAAAAACTTGTTTGATATCCTTTTTGCAATTGTACCAAAAGTGGCTTACTATTGAAGTGGATAGCTTTTCCTAGTGACTAGGCACGTTCTGTGGGCTAGCGCGTAGCGTTGTGTCAGTGACCAGGTGTGACAGTGCTGTTCACTCTGTCTGTGATGCTGTTTCCTTTAGACCGACTGCAGCTGATGTAAACATGTACCCTCTGCCCTCTGGCCCGTCAGGAGTCTGCTGCCTTCCGCTTCTCGCCCTGTAACACTCTGACGGCCCAAATGCTGAACACGGTGAGCCGTGAGCCCAAACGGCGTCTCACTCTGTTCCCCCCTTTGGCCCCGCCCTTTCCGTCTGGAGGAAGTGAGGCGATGGTTTCGCACCCCTCTCCCTGAATAGCTGAGGCTAAGTTACCTGGTTCAGCTGCCCTCCCCCTCCCCCCATGTCGTGGCCAAATCCCACAATGCATCTCTCCGCCTGGTCTTGAGCCACGTTCCAGGACGCGGGTATGTACTGAATCGGCAGCTGCCACACGGCAGCCTCTCGGCAGCATAGCGGTAACACCTGCATGCAGGCGGAGATGTTAACTGTAGATGATGTGTTGGCTGGGTGGTGGGAGGGGCCACACTGTGATTGGGCAGTTATAGTAAGGATCAGCTTTGTGGGGGAAGGGTTCTGTGCCGTAATTTCTGCATTTTCTGCTGATTTTTCCTGGCGAGGCTAACAGAAGCTTGAATGAAATTCCCTGGAAAGCAAAACTCCCACAAGGCTTTGCAGGGGAGATGGGCATGCTGTTTACGTCACCTCTTTTCTAAATAATTTTTGTGATGTGTGATATTTTTGTGTATATTTCTTGGATATATTTAATGCAAAAAAGTTTTTGTTTTATTTTATTTGATAAATGCCAGGGATGTGACTCGTTTTTAAATGGAACGTGACAAACCTTTCTGCTACTGCTGTCTTATGAGGAGTCCAGACTCTGAAAGGATTCGTTTTAAAACAGAACCGGGGGTCTTACTGCTGTGCAGTAGTTGTAATTAATTTGCTTCTTACCGTTAAAGTGTAAATCAAATGTAAACAGTATACAGGTGGTCAGAGGAAAAAAAACAAAGAGGCCAAGAGAACATTTTGATTTCTACATAAATGTATGTACAATTGTGATTTCAGATTGGAGTATGAATTTTAAACCAGATTAAAAACTGATATGTTTTATGATGTGCATGGGGTACAGACGGCACTGCTCAGCATTCTGTAGGCTATTGCACTGTAATTCTGAAACCCCTTCCTCTAGTGAGTGATGGAGCTGGTGTTACTGGCAGCCAGGGCCTCAGAGTGAAGAGGAATATATGAAAAAGAAAAGCTGGTTGCAAGTTTTCTGGGTATCTGTGTGATCAGACAGATATCCACAGAAAGCACAGTTCTTTCTTGGCAAGCTTTTCAAAATCATTGTTCCCTCCAACTCAGAGCTCTGGCTGGCAGTGAGTCCTGTTGCAGCATGGACCAGTGGGGGGCGGGGGGGTCGTGTTCTCAGCCTTCGGGATGCAGGAATGAGAAATACTCCGTCCTGCATGTAAGCACCTCATAAATGTCATAAAACATTCAAGTAAAATTTTTGGCATGCGTTTGACAAGTGGTGCTCTGTCAGACAAATACCAAATTTCAGACCAGTTTGTTTTACAGTTCTGATTGTTCCTTTAAAATGAACTGAATTCAGGTGTTTCCCCATCATTTTATAATGCCAGGCAGAGTATGCTATGATTTATAAAATTCAGACTACATACTGTGATTGATAGGGAGCAGAGTGTCAGTGCAGTTTGGGTCGCAGATTCATTTCCATGTAAGCTGAAGCTACACATGTTAAATTGGGTAAATACAGGAACACAAAGTGAGTTTGTGGATGATAGAGACCCCAGCATGACTTAAAAAGCAGGTCAGAACTAACCAATGCGCTGCCACCCTGGTGCGGTCCCTCTCTCTGTCCCTCCCCCCAGACATGCTGTCCCTCTCTCTGCCCCCCCCCCACAAACACGCTGTCCCTCCCCCACAGACACGCTGTCCCTCCCCCACAGACACGCTGTCCCCCCCCACAGACACGCTGTCCCTCTCTCTGTCCCTCCCCCACAGACACGCTGTCCCTCTCTCTGCCCCCCTCCCCCCTCCCTTTCCACTCTCACCCGTTTCTGGAGTCATAGTTTTGTTCTGTGAGGTTTTGAGGAGCTGCTGTGGAGCGTAGATGCACTGTTTAACGCACCGCAGGTGCACTGTGTAACGCACCGCAGGTGCGCTGTGTAACGCACCGCAGGTGCGCTGTGTAACGCACTGCAGGTGATACCTGTGTCTGCATTTGCGTTCAGAGGGGCCTCAGAGAGAGCGTTCTCAGCTAAAGGGCTTCCCCCACGCATGGGGCGGGGTGGGGAACAGATTCTGTATTATCCAAACCAAATTTACAAAGCCCGTTACTTAAATTAAAACAAAAAATCTGCTGCCAAAAACAAAAAAAATCACACTGCAGCTGTACCTTACAAGGCCCCACACCTTGCCCCAGCTTCCAGCCCCCACCCTCACCCCCACCCCCTAAGTCCCTGCACTCGGCCCTGAGTCCCGAATGGCGGTGGTCAGAAGGGTGTTGAATCCACCCCCCCCCCCCCAACTCCCCCCCAATTTCTCCAGCTCACTTTCCCTTTAACGCCTTACCCACACACATCACACAGCAGGAAGAGCAGGCTCTCAGTCACACAGCCCCAGGGCCTCACAGATCAATAGTGGATAGAGGGCGCTGTGTGTCTGTGGCATAGCGCACACAACAATATTTGCTTCCGTGTGAATCAACAGTAACTCTTGCGCAGTGGATGAGTTACGCTGCACCAAAGTGTTTGTTGAGGGCTTTTCCTTCGGTTGAGCTAACCCCTGTACACTGGAGAGGAGCACCTGAGGCATTTAGACATATATATTTATGTGTATGGTATATTTATATATGAGTATTTTGTTTTGGTTTCTAATCTAAGCTGGTCTGGACTGGTTGTCTGTGAAGTCGTTCCTATGGAGTTTGATCTGTCGCTCGGCGTTGCTTTCGTATCGTTGTTACTGTCCTTTCTGCTGTGGCAGTCCTGTGGTGTCAACCTTCTGTGAACAATGTCTAAGGTTTTGGGGAAACAAAAAAATAATATCCGAAACAAAGTGCTCACGGAGCAGCCAGTGCCACCGTCCTGTGTCATTCACCCCCTGTGACAGACGCGTGGCGCACGCGGGCACATCATGGTGACAGTCTGGGGGAAAAAAGCGAAACTTTTCTGAAATATGCAACACAGTGGGTGCAGGCGGAGGCTGGAGCTCAGCTCGGAGCAGAAGTCAGTAGTTTTACACAGAGTGCGTGTCTGTTCTGTGACTCTCGCGCGATCCCTCATCCTCCGGTTTTAGCGATGATGTCATTGGCCCTTTTCCCTCCCAGGCTGCAGGCTCCGGTGTCTCTGACACAGGCGGCTCCGTGGCAGGCGAACGCCAGTCTGAACGGGTCTCTGTCAATCCTGGCCTCTGCGTTCAGCACAGTGTCGCCCCCCTGCCCCCTTTCACAGGCGTTAATGCAGTCCTAAAGGCCACAGGAAGTGAGCAGAGGCCACAGGAAGTGGGTATAAAAAGCAGCTGTGGCCAGTCTGTGCTCAAACACCCTGTAACAGATGAGCCGTTTGTGGGGTGCAGTGGTGCTCTGTGCTGTGCTCTGTGTTGTCAGGGCGCTGTGCTGTGCTCTGTGCTGTGCTCTGTGCTGTCAGGGCTCTGTGCTGTGCTCTGTGCTGTCAGGACACTGTGCTGTGCTCTGTGCTGTGCTCTGTGCTGTCAGGGCTCTGTGCTGTGCTCTGTGCTGTGCTCTGTGCTGTGCTCTGTGCTGTGCGCTGTGCTGTGCTCTGTGCAGTCAGGGCGCTGTGCTGTGCTCTGTGCTGTGCTCTGTGCTGTCAGGGCGCTGTGCTGTGCTCTGTGCTGTGCGCTGTGCTGTGCTCTGTGCAGTCAGGGCGCTGTGCTGTGCTCTGTGCTGTGCTCTGTGCTGTCAGGGCGCTGTGCTGTGCTCTGTGCTGTGCGCTGTGCTGTGCTCTGTGCAGTCAGGGCGCTGTGCTGTGCGCTGTGCTGTGCTCTGTGCTGTCAGGGCACTGTGCTGTGCTCTGTGCTGTGCTCTGTGCTGTCAGGGCGCTGTGCTGTGCTCTGTGCTGTCAGGGCTCTGTGCTGTCAGGGCTCTGTGCTGTCAGGGCTCTGTGCTGTCAGGGCGCTGTGCTGTGCTCTGTGCTGTGCGCTGTGCTGTGCTCTGTGCAGTCAGGGCGCTGTGCTGTGCTCTGTGCTGTGCTCCTGTGCTCAGTGGCCTTTGAAATCCCAGGATTTCAGCTGCTAATCCCACCCCCAAGTTCAGCCTTCCAATCAGCAGAGCTGGTTTATTTCGGGGTGTCACCAGCTGCTGCACGGAGTACTGGGTACCCCACAATCCGACCCCACAAAGGCCAGCCTGAGGGGACCCCCAGCCTGCACCTCTCCTTCCTGAAGCTGTGCACTGTGGGGTTCCTGCCTGTACTGATCCAGTTTCACGCCTTAGCAGGTGCTCCTCCGACGCACGGCTGCACCTCTGTCTGCAGCTGGAGAGCGAGAATGGCTTTCCCGGGGATGGGAACGGGCTCGGGCAGCGGAGTATGGAGCGTTCGTCACCCTCACTGCTTATCTTACTGTTTGTGTTTTTATTGGTTCGTGTGGCTGTTCCCAGGGGCCGCCGGGGGCCTGAGGTTCACTCACTGTACGGAGAGTTCTTCCTGCTATGGGTGTTGTTATTGTTACAGAGTTTCTCTTCTGCTGCTAGACCAATCGTTACGTTGTGCTGTGGAGGTCATTATGCGCTGGGGAAACCAACTGACGTCGTCTCCCCAACTTATAAAAAATAAAAACGGGAAAAAACGGAAGCCCTTTTATTGTTGATATTTGATATTTATCTATCAGTGCTGTCGTCTGTCTATCTGCAGCTTTTCTTTGACTTTCGTCATTTTGGTTACAAGTGAGATGTAATAAATGTATTTTAATGGAGAAATAGTTTATCAGCACTTGGGTGATAAAAATTGAAGCTTTTTTTAATCAAACCACATGTCTTCGTGGAGTGGTGAGCATATGACTGCATATGACTATCTTGCTCGTCAGAGTAGGGTTTCTGTGTCTCCAAAGTATAAAGTGAGCAATTACAGCTATAGAAGTAGTGAGTTTATGAATATGGTAAATCACAATGATGAAATCTGTTTTTGTTATTTTCTGTATGGGGTGTAATGAATTATGATATCGCAGTACTTTGTATGGGAAATTACATAAAATAAAGTCCATTTAATTGTATTTATTAACTAAATTATTGTACTTTTTGCAATCTGTAGATAAGTAATATGTATTCGTATATAACAACCATGAAATTAACTGTTTGATTATGAGTCTGAGGCGTCTTTAATTTATTGATGTACATACTGTATGTTTGTTGATATACAGCTTACTTTATTTTGTATATGACCAATAAACACCTTTTGAAAAAGACCCCTGTGTATTTTGTGAACACCCCGGGATCGCAGCCCTGTTCGGGTCGTTTCTTTCCGCGGATGACCCACTTGGCGCGGCACCGTGGACGTATTTTTGGCGCGGCATTAGTAACGCGTGACAGTCTCGTGAGGGATGGTCGGCGCGCGACACCGCGGTATTTATATCGTTACAGGCGCAAGCCTGGAAACCGGGTGTTAAACTCTCATCGCTGTATAACACTGTACTACTGACGACTATTTAACTCACCCACTTTTATCAATATATTACCCACACCGTCTTCCTTTGGCAAATATAATTATCTTTCATATAGGTTATATGCCACATACTTGAAAGTATCAACCTTGTAACTTGCAACTATGTCCTACTGAGATGCGGCGTTTTACATTCCCCTGAAGAATCCCTGTTATATGATGTGTACATCCACCGCTAAATATCAGGAAAGAGATAACGAGTAGTCATTTCCTCCCAGAAATCTGAAACGGTCGTGATGTCCACACAGCGTATGGAGATTTTTATTATGAAGAATTAGTGGATATGAATTATATTCCATCTATACTGTAGTTCTGGCCGACATCCCTGTCATCTCTATTTTTCATCAAAGGTTTAATCTCTCAGTGATATGGATAATTTGTCCTTGTGTTCCCAAGTTTTGAAATACATTTTTGGATTTTTAAATAATTACTTTCACACGATGAATGGGCTTCAGGCGCATTGCATCAGCTGAAGCTGGTGTGTGTGTGTGTGTGTGTGTGTGTGTGTGTGTGTGTGTGTGTGCGTGCGTGCGTGCACAGGCGTTTTAACACGGTCAGTCCTTCTCTTTTGGAACAGTGCGTACCACAGGGTTCCATTCTGGGACCATTACACATTACCTACCTAGTCATTTAACTGCCATATGCAAAAATACAAATTGATATGTATGGCCTAGTGCTATAGTATCATACGCTGGTGATAGACAAAGAAAAGACTCTCTGAAGACTGATTTTGATAAATTACAATAATGGTTTATTATTGTTGTCACTGTTGTTGCATAAGGCATTACCTTGTTATCTGGCAATAGAAACAGTACATGTGTAGTTAATAATGCAGGAGGCAGATAGTACTTCCCTTAAGAATAAACTTAATTTGTAAAGTGCTTTTTAAACTTTCAAAGTGCCCCACAGAACATGAACCAACCAGAATAAATTCATTATGCATAAAATGCAGCAAATTTTAAAATATACAGACAGACTGATAAAATATGTCCGCTAAGTAAAAATACATGACAGCAGGGAAAATAGAAAGATTATACACATTAAACTGGAGTCTAACATGGCCATTGAGATCTGGAGCCAGTGAAAATGTGTCTTTAATAGAGAATTAAAACTGGTGACCGTCTCTGTGACTCGTGCACTCCACTTTAAAGGCCTGCTTAAGAATGTCATTAAACAAATAATCCCAGAATATCAGCAGCCTATTGTCTGTTCTGAAATGCTGATCTGAAACCATTCCAATACTGCAGACATTACGAATAAACTCCTTTTGCTAATGATCATATAGTGCTTTTCTTGCTCTTAGTCTGTGTTTCTTGCATTTTGTTCAATTCTTTCCATATGTCTGTGTGATTATGTAAACTTTTATCTAAAAGGGGTTTCTTCCCCACCTACATGGGTGTTTCTTCTTTAGTATTTTCCTTTAACATTTCTACTTCTCATGGATGTAAAATAGAATGAAATAAAACAGAATCAAACATGCTTTAAATTTTATTTTACATACTTTTACTCTCATAAAAATGCAATACTGTGATTTAGAAGGGGCCACGTGATTGGCTAGCGATCTAAGATAACAATAGCTAGCTGTGAGGCAAGCAAACGGAGTTGCGTGAAAGCCGTGGTTCAGCCGGGCCGGTCCAGAGGCATTAAGAGCTGAAAATGTTTCCACACACATTGGAACCTGGAAGAATAGGCTTTTATTTTAAATGCACCAAAGTGACAGACGCAAAATTGGCCAATCCATCTGCTCACCATCAGAATTGTTTACATCATAGAAAAAAATATTGTTTTAGAGACGGAATGTTCTTGCAGAGGAATGTTACTGGGGAAATCATTGTGTGTGCGCCGTTTGGTCTGTGGCTCCGATGTTCTTTTCTGTTTCCACCCCACAGGGACCCCTCAAAAAGAGATGATACATCTTCAGTGATTTTATCCGAGAAGCCAAAAGTTCCAAGTAAATAGAAATATATATGCAGAGACACACAGCAGTCAACAGGGTCATTGAACCCAAATAGTTTAGCACTGAAGAATAATAAAACTGTAAAATCAATCACGCTTCATGTGTGATTGGCTATATGAAGGCAATCAGTAGGAAATGTGTGGATATTTCCCCATACCAGCTGTTACCCTGGGCAACAATCCTCTCCTCAGCACACACCCCACAGCCGTTTCCTCAACAGGGTAGCCTCGAGACCTTTTTTTTCCCTTCCTGAATACAGCCCCTCGCTCTCTGGCCCAAAAGCCTTGATGAATTTTGCTGGTCTGGGTGAGGTGATTTAGTGGGTGATCTGGGACGGGCGCATCTCATGTAACATTTGTCATTTTTGTCCACTGCTGAAGCCAGCGTCTGCCCCAGTTCTTTCAGCACAAACCAACAGCCTAATTTGTCTGCCCCCTCCTTTCCGCTACATTATCCATTAGCATATTTGGCTTGTAATTACATTGCTTTTCCAATGGTCTTACAAAAAATATTGCTTTAAAATGTATTTAAAAGTGTTTGAGTGGTATACAGCTATAACTAACATGCAGAGCATTCCAAATGTACTTGGACAGTGGCACATTTTTTGTTGTTTTGGTTCTGTACTCCAGCACCTTGGATTTGAAATGATACGATGAGAAGGTTTAACGTGCAGATTATCAGTTTATTTTCATCAATATCTGATGAACCTTTTAGAAATTACAGCAGGTTTTGTATATAGCCCCATCTACTCCATTTTAGGGTATGACAAATATCTGGACACTTGCAACTGTCTTTAATAAAGCAGGTGTGCTTGTTTGCATTGTTAGCGCATGCACAAAGAGCCTCGATTTTAGGCTTTGCATTTGTCTTTGGAGTCTGTTTCTGGTGTCTGACAGCATAAAGACCAAAGAAGTGTCAATGCAGGTAAAGCTGGCCATGATAAGGCCGAAAAAGAATAAATCAATCAGGGGGACAGCTAAAACACTAGGCATGCCAAAAATCAACTCAAAGCACTGGTGAGCTTAGCAATGGCTGGTATACCAAGAAAGACCACAAGAGCGGATGGCTGAGAAATACTTTAAATTGAGATGAAATCTCTATAACAACAGTCCAACACATCAGGAACACTTTCCAGGATGTGAGCAAAGAGTACACCAGCAGAAACTGAGAGGGTACACTACGAGATGCAAAACACTAGTAAGCCTCAAGAACAAAATCACCAGGTTACAGTTTGCAAAAACGTACCAAAAAGAGTCTGTGGAGTTCTGGAACAAAGTCCTGCGGACAGATTAGAGGCTTGACCTGTACCAGAGTGATGGAGAGAGGAAAGAGTGGAGAAAAAAGGAACTGCCAAAGCGTGTCACCTCCTCTGGGAAACATGGTGGAGGTGGTGTTATGGCTTGTGTCACCTCCTCTGTGAAACATGGTGGAGGTGGTGTTATGGCTTGGGCTTGCTTGGCTGCCACTGGAACTGGCTGATTGGTCTTCTCTGATGATGTGGCTGGTGACAGCAGCAGCAGGATGAAATCTGAAGTGTACAGAAACATCACTTTTACTCACACACAACCAAATGCCCCAGTCAATGGACAACACTTCACCATGCAGCAGGGCTGTAACAAACACAATGCCATAGCAACCAGGGAGATTTTCAGGGCCAGAAAATGCTAAATTCTTGACTGGTCAAGGCAATGACCAGATCCAAGTCTAACTGAGCATTTCACATGCTAAAACAAGACCAAAGGTAAACGGTCCCTGACACAGGCAGTACAGGTCTGGCAGAGCCCAGAATCCGGTCATGTCTGTGGGTCACAGACTTCAGGCAGTTATTTAATGCAGAACATATGCAACCAAGTTCTAAACATGACAACTTTATTGAGCTATTATGTTATTCTGTCCAGATACTTGTGGTACCCCAAAATGAAGGGTCTCTCTGTACGAAATCTGCTGCAATTTCTAAACAGTTCATCTGATGGGGATGAAAGTAAAGTAAAGTAAAGCAGACAGTCTGCAATTTAACCCCTCATTCACTGTATCATTTCAAATCCAAGGCGCTGGAGTACAGAGCCAAAACAACAAAAATGTGTCACTGTCCAAATGCTTTTAGAGTTCACTGTATGCGACAATTTAAGTTATTAAGGAAGAATGCATATATTTACTTGTATGAGCTACCAAAACAAATAAACGAAATTCGAAAGAAACTAGGGAAATGAGGGGAGAAACTTTTTACAATTCAGTCCAATTCCAATTCAGTTTTTTTTTCCAGTTTTTCCAATATTTCCAATCTCACTGATCAACCAAGAGAAATTGCATCTTGCATATGTGACAGACAAGTTTGGAAGATGAGATTCAATTCCAATTTAACCCAAAAGGTAGGACTATCAGCATGAACTAACTGTAACGTTAGCTCTTGAACGCATCTGTTCTTCCGCTGTGTCCCGCTTTCTTTTGTTCGGATGCGATGCGATGTTGGTCATCCGCGGCTGCAGGCGGCGCTAGGGAAAATATTCATGATTGTAAAAATCAGTCCGTTTTTTTTTCAAACGCAGGTATTTCAGCACGTCATAAAACGCGGACTGGATTTTAAGATGAGTCCGAAACGCTTTTCAGTTTTCTTTTGATTTTTACTCATTTATTGACGTTTTCATCGAGACAGTCCCGCTGTAATTGAATTAAAATATGAAACAGATTTTAGGCGAAAAACATTTTAAATTTATTCAGTCACACCACTTAAATCTGTAGTATTTTGTTTCAAGGCCTCGTTGACAGATCCGGATCCGGTTGTAATGGAAATCCATGCCGTGAAATGCAGCAGCCGCGTCGGTTTTCAAACTGCCACCATCACAAGGAAGCGGGTAAAGCGTAAACACTGATAAGCATTATATGCATATACAGCAGCAGATCATCTTCTTTTTATGCAAGAAAGAGATATTTTAGCATAACCAGGTGGTGATCTAATCTGTTATTTTTAGTTAACGTTAGTTCATTGACCTTGGCTAAAACAAAGCTGTACATTGTGGTTAGTTAACTAAGTTTGACCAGCTAGTTCTGACGTTAACCTTGAAAATGATTATAATCGATATTAAAACAATAATACTCTGGAGCCGATGCACCTAGTTAGTTAAATTAGATCACCAGCTTCAAATCATTAATGTTAATGTTAGCTAACATTTGCTAGACTTTTTGATAAACGGTCGTTGATGCTTATTTTGTGACTTTTTGTGAATTGTGATAACTATAACGACTATAAAGTCTAGTTAACTTAGCTACATTAGACAGCTAATTAAGATTACTTCTTGGGCTAAGCATCTGTTTAAAAGTCAAATTAGCACTAGCCATAACTAGCTGGCTAAATAGTTATCGCTTCTTAGGAAGCTAGCTATTTTAGATGTTAATTATATCTGCTGTGATCAGTTGACTAATTATCGCTGGATAATGTCAGTTTTTATAATCGTGTTGCAGGGCTGGGTGGTGTTTTGATGTGGGAATGGAGAGTTATGAGGACTTCATCCGGACCCGGCGGGACCAGCTGCAGCAGAGGAGCCGGGAACCGATGGCCGCATCGCCCTGGCGCCGCGGCCGCTCCGCCATCAGCTTCCATGGGGTACCGATCCTCCCGCCTCTGGTGAGAATAATCCCGCATAAATCCCGCACGGTGGTTCCACCTGCACAGGTGCCCTGTTTTTATGTGAGACAGAGTAATTATAATGTAACCAGGTGGCCAGCCAGACTTTTGATCTGTCAGATCCGATCATTTTGATCTCCTGTCTCCTGTTTCGGTAGCTCACCGCGGAGCGCATACAGGAGATGCAGGGGCACAGACAGGAGGCTTCGAGGCGGATGAACCGAAGAGAGAAACCGGCCCCGGATCAGAGAATGTCTCGGCTTCAGGCGCTTCTGGACAGCGTTCAGGTTACCATGAAGTTACACTTTATGTAACTGTATCCGCGCTGACTTGTGGCAGAAAGATATTTTGTTAAGCCATTGTTGGATGATATTTTTAATAATTAATTGATCATTTTTGTTGAACTTTTTAAATTTGCTGCAGCTGAGGAGAGCACCAACACTGCAGGAGTTCATTGGGGGTGACCGTGCTGCAGCGGAATGGCAGGGGGGTGAGGCTGGGGGAGAGAGCTGTGGGGGGGGCGGGGAGAGCCCCTGGGAGCCGGATCTTCCCCTCTGTGATCCGCTCACGGCGCTTCACTGCGGGCGTGGTGCTGACCCGTTCCCCCTGCTGACCTCCACGGCCCGTGCTCCGCTGGACTGCCACGCCTCCGATCACCATGCCGACGGGGCGTGGGCGGAGTCTCCTGGCAGGGCTGTCAGCGCCCCGGAGTTCTGCCCGGCTGCGGATGCGCACACCAACACCAGTCACCAGTCTGCGTCATCAGGGTACGCCACCCACGACAACACAGAGCTCACCTGCCACACCAGCAGAGCGTTGGATAAAGACCTGTCGGCGGAGGGTGACGGCCAGACAGCCCCCGAGGGCTTCTTCCTGCATCACGCTGCCCATGTGACCAGGGTTGATGACATCATCAGCAAAGCTCCTCCCGTGGTGGATTCGGCGTCGCAGGCCGATCCGGGGGAGAGGGCAGCGGTGTCTGGCTGCTTTGTTCCAGGTGTTTCAGAACCAGGACTCCCGGACCCGGAACCGCCAGAGGGGCCCTATCGCATGAGCCTCCAGAACCTGCTGAAGAAGTCGCAGGAGTACCGGCAGCGGCAGAGGCAGGTCCGCAGTGCCAGGGCCCGGGCTCGCGAGAAGAGGGAGGCCCAGAACCTCTCCGACAAGGAGAACCAGCTGCTCCCTCACACAGGGGCCGGGGAGGTCAGGGCCGCCCGGGAGAGGAGGCCCGGTCAGGGGAAGAGCCTGCTCTGCACGTCAGAGAGCTTCCGCTTGGACAGACCCAGGGCTGAGGGTGTAGAGCCCCAGGAAACACTGAGCTCCCCCAAAGAGAAGAGGCGGGAGACCCGCATGCCCGAGGCTGTCTCCTTCCCCCGCGAGGTGCCGGGTGCAGGCAGCTCTGACGGCCTCACTGGCAGCTCAGCGCAGGCCAAGCTAACAGATTCCCCGGCAGAGCCCCCATGGGCTGCAGGCCCTGCGGCGGGCAGGTTTGGAGCCGTCCCCAGCCCCCAGTTCTGCACCAGCCCGGTTCGCTGTGTGAAACGAGACGGCCTCTCCAGGAAGCTGGTGGTGAACATGCCCCTGAGCGTGGGCAGTGACACCGGGGGGCGCCAGAGTGCTGGCAGCGAGAGCGCCCCCTTGGGCCGGGAGGCCGAAGCACAGGCCGAGCGCAGTGGGGAGCAGGCGCTGCACCTGGATCACCTGGAGATGAACCTGTGCAGCCTGAAGGCCCTGATCTGTGACCTGGAGAGCACCCTGACAGAGACGCACGGGGATGGCGTTGCCTCTGAGGGCGTGTCTGAGGCCGCTCGGCCCTGCAGGAGGAAAGCCTCGGTCTCGCAGAGGGCCGTGCGGGGTGCCGGGGGGCCCCATGCCCTGTCCCTCGCCCAACGGCAGCGGGTGCCTGGCGTGTTCAGGGCCGTGGGGTCAGCAGGGTCACGCCAGGGGCCCGTTCTGTGTGACACCAGCAACCAGCCCGCGGAGAGAGACCCCGCCCACAGCCTCTCTCTGAACCTGTCATACGATGTGCACACGCCCTCCACACTGTGGCCCCAGGGCTCCGCCTCGCAGGGGAAACCCCTGACCCCCGAGGTCGAAGGTCAAGGACAGGACTCCCGAGCCAAACGCAGGCTGCTCATGAACACGGTGGAGAAACGGGGCCAGAGGGGCCGAGCAGCGCCGGGCACCGGGGCGGGGGCACCGCCTCTCTCCAGCACCCCTAAAGGTGAGCCTGCTGCCTGCTGCACCTGGGGTCACCAGGGAGACATTCCAGTGCATCTCTGATCTGGCACAGTGCAGTAAACGTCCTGCTGATTGGGCACAGTTCAGTAAAGCCCCTGCTGATTGGGCACAGTGCAGTAAAGCCCCTGCTGATTGGGCACAGTGCAGTAATGCCCCTGCTGATTGGGCACAGTTCAGTAAAGCCCCTGCTGATTGGGCACAGTGCAGTAAACCCCCTGCTGATTGGGCACAGTTCAGTAAACCCCCTGCTGATTGGGCACAGTGCAGTAAAGCCCCTGCTGATTGGGCAAAGTTCAGTAAACCCCCTGCTGATTGGGCACAGTGCAGTAATGCCCCTGCTGATTGGCTCATTTGAATGAAGGTGTGTGTTCAGCTCAGGTGGCTGAGGATGCTTTGCTTTTGCTGTGAGAGGCTCCTCTGTGTGGGGGGGGGCGTATTTTAATCCTGACATGAGGCTCCTCTGTGTGGGGGGGGGGCGTATTTTAATCCTGACATGAGGCTCCTCTGTGTGGGGGGGCGTATTTTAATCCTGACATGAGGCTCCTCTGTGTGGGGGGGGCGTATTTTAATCCTGACATGAGGCTCCTCTGTGTGGGGGGGCGTATTTTAATCCTGACATGAGGCTCCTCTGTGTGGGGGGGGCGTATTTTAATCCTGACATGAGGCTCCTCTGTGTGGGGGGGGGCGTATTTTAATCCTGACATGAGGCTCCTCTGTGTGGGGGGGCGTATTTTAATCCTGACATGCATGTGTGTGTGCTGTTGTATGCTCTGCAGCGCAGACGGTTGTCCCGGAGGAGCTGCAGCTGGAGCAGATGCAGACGCAGACAGGGCAGATCCAGGCCGTGATGCAGGATCAGCAGCTGCAGCTGGAGCAGACG